>NC_057801.1:309480045-309797663 GCF_018294505.1 Triticum aestivum
CCGATCAGCGGCTCCCGCCGCCGGCCGACGCCGGATCTGCGGCGTCCCGACCCCGGCAACCTCCTCCGAGCCCTTCTTCGGCCGCCGCGCTCCCCATCTCTGGTGAGGGCCCGGCACCGCCTCGATCCGCTCGAACCCTAGATCTGGAGAAGGTCGACTTCCCCCCCATGTTTTCTGCTAAGTCCCGAAATCCTCACATTATGTGGCTTTGTTCATCCCATCATATCTCCTTGCATAATGCTCTGTTTCATGCGTATAATATGTTAAAATGTTCATCTCGAGATGCTCTTAATTTTGTTTAAATATGCTATGTTTGTTTGAGTTCATCTTGATGCCTAAATCATGGTCGCAAGAGTGCTATATGATGTTACCTCCTGCTACCTATCAGAAATTGATGTTTTGTCATTTTTGTTGCATTTATTGTGTGCATATTATGAGCATGAGCTCTACATGTGTTGTGAACTATGCCATGTATTCTTTACAGAGGTGCTTGCCATGTATTTTTTTGATTTATGTGGTGACTAGAACAAGCATGCAAACAAGGCTTCGCGATGTTGCTGATTTCAGTCCCTGTTCTACTGTTATTTTGATGCCATTTAAACTTGATGCTACAGAGAGATCCATGCTTGTTTTGAGATACTTCAATAAGGATGTTTTGAACATATTGCTATTCTTTGTCCCTCCATGCCCATGTTTGCAATTATGTCGTAGACTAGCATGCCATTTTCTGGCTCTACTTTTGCGATAAAACGTTTCCTGGCAGATTGTTTACATGTTATTCAATTTCGCAAAGGTTGTTGTAGTTGATACTTGCAAGATATGAGCCTGTTCTTGCCATGTTTAGTTTTATAAACATGTCTTCTTGATGGTTCTATGCTTATCTTTTCATGCAGTGACTTGTGGTGAGTGAATCAAGCTCGCAAAGATGCCTTCACAATTCTGGAAATGCCATGCTCTGTTTTCTGAATCTGTTAACGAAACTTGCTATGTTGACATGGGTGCCATCATATCTTCTGGCCCTTTTGGCTCATGATCAGTAAGGGACTTTTTTCTATGCATTCAGTTGTATCATGACATGCCTTAAGTTTCTATGATATGTTCCTGTAGCATGATGTTTGCTTGCCCTAAACTTTGCTCCCGGATGCAGTTTCTGCCATGTTCAGTATTTTCACTGTCTGTGAAGCTGGTATCTTTTGCACTTTTGCCATGCTTGTTTGAACCTGGTAATGTGTGAATTAGCCGTAGCTCAGTGTTCATCTTTTGTCAAGCATCTCTTGTAGATCACTGCCATTTGCTTTGTTGATATGTTGGGGTCTTGTTGCATAGTTTCTTGATGTACTCTAAGTGCTACCATGCTGTTAATCGCAGAATTGTGTCATTCTTGTTTTGCTTGCCATTTGCAAACCTTGCATCCGTTTTCGGTGATCTTTATATCGATTTCAACCGAAATCATCTCATCTTTCCAGCGGCATACTTGGTTTGCCGATTTGATGCCTTATTCATCATTTCTCCTTCCGGAGCCCGCATATGCATTGCATATCACATCTCGCATATCATGCCTTGTATTCCATCATGTTGCTCCATTGTTGTTCCATTGCTTCTGTTCTTGCTTTGGGTAGAGCCGTGAGATGAGTACATGAACGAGGAACCTGTTGAATGAGCTAACGAGGATCAAGCTTTCGACAACTCTGAGAACTTTGCAGGCAAGATGACCATACACTCGATATCACTTCTATCTTTGCTTTGCTAGTTGCTCGCTCTATCGCTGTGGTTGCTCTACCTACCACTTGTTTATCATTCCTCCCATATTGTCATGTGAAGCCTCTAACCATCCTTTCCTAGCAAACCGTTTTTTGGCTATGTCACCACTTTTGCTCAGCCCCTCTTATAGCGTTGCTCGTTGGAGGTGAAGATGAAGTTTGTTCCTTGTGGGAACATGGATATTTTGGGATATCACAATATATCTTGTTTAATTAATGCACCTATATAGTTGGTAAAGGAAGGAAGGCTCGGCCTTATGCCTGGTGTCTTGTTCCACTCTTGCCGCCCTAGTTTCCGTCATACCGGTGTTATGTTCCTTGATTTTGTGTTCCTTACGCGGTTGGGTGATTTATGGGACCACCTTCACAGTTCGCTTTGAATAAAACTCCTCCAGCAAGGCCCAACCTTGGTTTTACCATTTGCCACCTAAGCCTTTTTCCCTCGGGTTTTCGCGAGCCCGAGGGTCATCTTTATTTAACCACCCCCGGGCCAGTGCTCCTTCGAGTGTTGGTCCGAACTGAGCTGCCTGTGGGGCCACCTTGGGGAAGCTTGAGGGCTGGTTTTACTCGTAGCTAGTCTCATCCGGTGTTGCCCTGAGAACGAGATATGTGCAGCTCCTATCGGGATTTGTCGGCACATCGGGCAGCTTTGCTGGTCTTGTTTACCATTGTCGAAATGTCTTGTAAACCGGGATTCCGAGACTGATCGGGTCTTCCTGGGAGAAGGTATATCCATCTTTGACTGTGAGAGCTTGTGATAGGATAAGTTGGGACACCCCTACAAGGTATTATCTTTCGAAAGTTGTGCCCGCGGTTATGAGGCAGATGGGAATTTGTAAACGTCCGGTTGTAGAGAACTTGACACTTGACTTCTTTAAAATGCATCTACCATGTGTGTACTCGTGCTGGTCTCTTTTCGGTGGAGTCCGGGAAGTGAACATGGTTTGAGTTATGTATGAACGTAAGTAGTTTCAGGATCACTTCTTGATCATTTCTAGCTTCTCGATCGATGCGTTGCTTCTCTTCTTGCTCTCACTTGCGTATGTTAGCCACCATATATGCTTACTAGTTGCTGCAGCTCCACCACCTTACCCCTTTCCTACCCATGAGCTTAAATAGTCTTGATCTCGCGGGTGTGAGATTGCTGAGTCCCCGTGACTCACAGATTCTACCAAAACAGATGCAGGTGCCGAGGATTCCAGTGCAAGTGGCGCAATCGATCTCAAGTGGGAGTTTTATGAGGAACTTGGTCGTTACTATGTTTCGTTTCCTTATGATTAGTAGTGGAGCCCAGTTGGGACGATTGGGGATCTAGCATTTGGGGTTATCTTCTTTTCATTTGGATTTGACCATAGTCGGTCTATGAATGTATTTTGAATGATGTATGAATTTATTGATGTATTATGTGAAGTCGCATTTGTAAGCCAACTCTCTTTATCCCATTCTTGTTCATTACATGGGATTGTGTGAAGATGACCCGTCTTGCGACATAACCTACAATGCGGTTATGCCTCTAAGTCGTGCCTCGACACTTGAGAGATATAGCCGCACCGTGGGCGTTACATAACATACCGATAATACAATCAATACACGACAATATGCAACAATATGTTGCATGCATATGACATGTCAAAATGAGTGTGTTGTGCTAATGCAACTACAACCAGATGGGTTTGAGCCATTTTGAACCAAAGGTTCAACCCCAAACTCATCTTATGGATTTAAATGGTGCTTTATCATGTTTTGATTTAATGTCAGGACCCCGACTCAATGCCACATCGATCTAGCATGTAACACCTCATATCACTTTGCGGCCTCACGCACGGTATCCCCACGGGTGTCGCCTTACCTTTGCCCGGGACCGTTTGCGCCTGTTGGCACACGTATACGATGGTGTCACTAGCATCCATATGATAAAGAGCCCGGGCTGACATGGCTAGTCGTAAACCCAAAGTGGCACTAACTTACAGGGATAGGCATCCATGACCCAGCATCGAACGTGTTGGTCATCAGCGAGTGAATCCAGGCTGTAGCACTGGGCTAACAGGACTCCGGTGAACCGGGCTGTAGCGGGCTAACAGGACTCCGGTATTCATCGCGTGACATTTCCCCGAAGGGACAGACACAGGATCAAAGAAGGACACATGCCAGCCAGCCTAAGTGTTCCGGAGCAGTAGCAAGCTACCAGGGCTCAGTGGAAGCACTAGGAGACATTTCCCGGTAAGAAAGACTACTAAGGATAAACAACTAGATAGTCAGATCCCACACATAGCAATACACATTACACGTACGCATAACATGCAAGTATGTGATGTACAACATGGCATCACAGCATAACTCAACAACTCATATAGATAAAGGCTCAGAAGAGCCATCATAGCATTATTACAAATAGGGGTCACATGACCCAACATTCAGAGCAATCAAGGAACAAACGGAAGCATTACATGTCTGAGTACAGACATCTATAAATGAAAAAGGCTGAAAACCTGACTGTCTACAACCTCCGATCAAGATCGTAGCTGAGGTACAAGCTACTCGTCGAAGTCCATGAGAACACTAATAAGACCGAAGTCTCCGCTGCAAAAACATAAATAAAGCAACATGAGTACAAAGGTACTCAGCAAGACTTACATCAGATCCTATCATACATGCATTGGTATCAAGAGGGTAATGTGGGGTTTAGTTGCAGCAAGCCAGCTTTGACTCTGTGGCTATCCTGTTCTACGACTACCAGAAACTTCTTGAGGTGATATGGCGCACAAGAGTCCACTAATCACCACACAATACACTACTATGGATTCATTCCGGTCTCCCTACGAGAAGGCCATCCATAGCACTGACACTTGTCTTGAGCATTTTAGAGTATCCACTTCATGTTGTCTATGTACCATGTAAGCATCCAAGAAGTCCATAACCGCGGACCCGGCTATTCGAATAGATCATATTAACCCTGCAGGGGTGTACTTCTTCACACACGCTCTCGCCACTTACCGCCATGTACACATCATGTATCTCGGCAACCTTCAAGCGGAAGCCTGGCGAGGGTGTCGGCCACGACCTGACTAACCACACAAGACTCTAGTCCAGGTTTATCGCCTATTCAGGTTCCATCCGCAAGGAGATCCGGCCGGGGTTTCACTCACGGCCCCAAATGATGTGTGCAGGGTTCCCAAGCCCACCTCGCCGGATGGATCTACGCTTGGTACACCGTGCCACTTGTGCCTAGTCTGTCCCAAGCCCACCTGGCCGGGTGCCACTTGGTAGACTACTAACACTGCCTACAAACACCAGAAACTAGTTGCGACTCCTGGACAGAGATCAAGTTGGTTAATAAGTCGAGAGGGGCACTTAAGCATTCCAATGTGTGGTAGTATCGAGTCATTGGACAACATACATAGAACTCAGTGCTTAAGGACGGTTCCAGTGAGACAACCCACCATGTACTCCTACATGGCCTCTCACCACTCCCTTTACCAAATCGTGTTCACACACTTCACTCTCAGCATCAGAACATATCGTAACACTCCAATTCATTCCCAATGAACCAGACCTGACACAACTCTAAGAAATAGCAGGCATAGCATGGTAGGAACACAACATGGCTCAATCAACTCCTACACATGCTAGTGGGTTTCAACTATTTACTGTGGCAATGACAGGTCATGCAGAGGAATGGGTTCAACTACCGCAACACAAAGTAGCAGATGAATCGTTGTTGTCCTAATGCAATAACTGAGAGCAGGAGAGAGAGAGTAGGGTTTTATCGAAATGAACAAGGGGGTTTGCTTGCCTGGTAAATCAACAAGGGAGGCACTGCTTCACAGACAGGTACTTTGGAACGTCTCCGGAGCAAGACCTATCGAGAAGGAACAGTGTCAGCAATCAATACACAAACATATGCAACAATATGATGCATGAACATGGCATGAAGATGTGATGTTGTTTAAGCTAATGCAACTAGTAATCATTTGGGGTGAAGTCCATTTGAACCATAAGCTCAAATGCATCTCCAAAGTAAGCTCTTATATATGCCATAATGTGTTTTCACCTATACAGCAAGTATAAGTTGGTTTTTCATGCATGAAACTAGTACATATGGAAAGATTGCATTTTTCTGATAATTTTTCATATATAAATTATTTGAATCTGAGCTACGGTTGAATTTCTATGAATTTTTGAAGTTTAAATCAATTTCTGGAATTTCCTGATTTAATTTAAATCCAGAAATCATATTATTGCGCCAGCATGACGTCAGCACGGCGTCAGCAGGTCAACCGGGGCTGACCAGGGTCAAACCTGACGTGTGGGGTCCACACGTCAGTGACACTGGGGTTAACCCCGAGTCAAACCTGGGCTGATTAGCTTTGACTAAGCCCTGGGGCCCACTGGTCAGCATCAGTAGGTGGGGATTAGTGCCTAATTAACAAAGCCACGTCAGCCCGCCGGAGTTCTGGCCGGCGGCGACCAATAGCGCGGCGGCGACTCGCCGGACTTGCGCTACAAGCGGCGTTTGGTCGCGCGAAGACCACCGGGGCGTAGCCCGTCGTCGTCCGCAACCAGGGGAGCTGGTGGGGGACTGCGGGGGCGCCGGAGCTCGCCGGAGCAAAGCTCGCGGCGGCGGCCGGAGCTCGGCGGCTTGCGGCCGCGGCGTTGTGGTGCACGGCAGTGGAAGCGGAGGGCTCCTACGGCCTCCTGGCATCACCAGGAACACGGTGACGCGCGCGGGAGTGGCTGGCTTGGGCTCATGCCACCGTGGCGCCATGGCCGGCGGCGAGGAACTTGCGGCCGCGGTGGTTGAGCTAGCTAGACGGGGCAAACGAGCACGGGGAGGAGGGGGAAACAGGGGGAAATGGAGAGGGGCTCATGGCGGAGTTGCCGAGCAGGCCAGTGGGCTCGGGGAAGCACTGGTGCGGCCGGAGCATTGTCGGCGATCTCAGGCAGCCGGTGAAGAAGACGATGGCGATGGCGGCGTTCCAGGGCGTCTGGCACCATGCGTCTCGTCGAGGAGGCGTAGCCCACAGCGGCGGAGCGCGTGGACACGACGGAGGAACAAGGGGGAGGCAGTTGCCGCGGTGGTACTTGTCAGCGGCGACGGCGTTCAGTTTCGGGAGAGAACGAGGGGGGAGGAAGAGAGAGCGAATGCGAGGGAGAGGAGAGAAGAGGTGCGGGGCGTGCGTGGCGTCGCGCGGGATCGTCCAGAGCGACGAGGGGGGGGAACAGGCAGGCAGGGAGGGAGGAGGTGGCGCGGCGCGGCGGTGCGCGCGGCACGCAGCTGCTTGGCGAGGGGGAGAAGACGACAGAGGAGGAGGCGGCTAGGCCGCCTGCTGGCTGGGCCGGCCTGCTAGGCCGCTGGGCTGCACAGGAGTTAGGCGCCAGGTAAGTCTCCCTCTTTTATTTCTGTTTTCCTAATTTTTTTCTGACATTTGTTTTGATTTAATTAAAATATTAAATCATTTTATTACCTTATGCAAATTTTTCCAGGAGCTAGCTATATTATCCAGAGCTCCTCTATAAATGGCATAATTTTTGGACATATATTAATATATATAACTAATATATTTCCAAAGCAAATAATTATCGGATTAATCCAAATGGCCAAAATAAATATCCATGAGCTCCTAAAAATATTGGTTTGATTTTTATCTCTGTCCAATATTTTCAGAGGGCAACATGAACATTTTCTTGGACCTTTTTGGAGCAATTTTTATTTGGGTCATTTTCAAAAATGATTCTGAGGGTTCCACCAATCCTCATTTCAAATTTAAATGGAATATAAACATGATGCACAAATGACTAGCTAGTCTAGGTCATACCAGACTAGGGATGTGACAACTCGCCCCCACTTGAAAGAATCTCGCCCCGAGATTCAGGGGTCGACGGAAAGAAAGCGGGGTACTCCAATCGAAGACGATCTTCTCGCTCCCAAGTAGCTTCTCTCTCAGAATGATGAGACCACTGAACTTTGAGAAACTTGATGTTCTGACATCGGGTAACACGCTCTGCTTGATCAAGAATGCGAACCGGGTACTCTCGGTAGGTGAGGTTATCTTGGAGATCAAGCGTTTTGTGGTCCACTCCGTGGATAGGATCCGAGAAGCAACGCCTGAGTTGAGAGACGTGGAAGACATCATGAACTCGAGAAAGATGTGGGGGTAGTTCCAACTGGTAGGCAACCTCTCCTCGTTTAGCGAGAATGCGAAAGGGACAAATGTAACGAGGAGCCAACTTGCCCTTGATACCGAAACAATGGGTACCCTTCAAAGGAGTAACCCGAAGGTAAGCTTGGTCGCCAATTTCATAAGTCATATCCTTATGATGACGATCGTACTGGCTTTTCTGACGAGACTGGGCTGTTTTCAAATTCCCACGAATGATGCGAACTTGCTCTTCTGCCTCCTGGATCATGTCCGGTCCAAAGAATTGTCTTTCACCGGTTTCTGACCAGTTCAAAGGTGTTCGACATCTTCGTCCATAGAGAACCTCAAAAGGAGCTTTCTTGAGGCTGGATTGATAGCTATTGTTATAAGCAAACTCGGCAAAAGGAAGACATTTCTCCCAATCCATACCGAATGAGATAACGCAAGCTCTGAGCATGTCTTCGAGAATTTTATTGACCCGTTCCACCTGACCACTCGACTGAGGGTGGAAAGCGGTACTGAAGGAAAGATGGGTTCCCATGGCAGTTTGGAAACTCTCCCAGAAATGAGAAGTGAAAAGACTACCACGGTCTGAAATGATCTCCAGTGGAACACCATGGAGTGATACTATTCGAGAAGTGTATAAGTCAGCAAGCTGACTACCAGTGATACTCTCTCGAACAGGAAGGAAGTGAGCCACTTTGGAAAGACGATCAACGACTACGAAGATAGCGTTATTCCCTTTCTTGGTCCTGGGAAAGCCGGTGATGAAGTCCATACCAACTTTATCCCATTTCCACTCAGGAATAACTAAAGGCTGAAGAGTGCCAGCAGGCCTTTGATGCTCTGCCTTAACGCGACGACAAACATCACATTTAGCAATGAACTCAGCGATTTCTCTCTTCATCCTAGTGCACCAGAACCTCTGGCGTAGGTCCTGATACATCTTAGTACTACCGGGATGAATCGTGAGAGGAGAATCATGCGCCTCCTTAAGAATCAGTTGTCTAAGATGTTGATTCTTGGGAACCACCAAGCGATTCTCAAAGAAAACAACACCACGATCATCCATAGAGAAACATCCACCAACTCCCTTCTTAATGTTTCTCTTGATCCGGGAAATTCCTGTGTCTTGCTTTTGAGCAGCGACAATCCGATCTTCAAGATCAGGTTTCGCCACCAAGGTAGAAAGGAATCCCTGAGGAGCAATGTGAAGATTAAGCTTACAGAATTCCTCATGGAGAAGTGGTTGGCCTTGCTGCAACATGAGATTGTTGCAATAGGATTTACGGCTTAGAGCATCAGCCATGACATTGGCTTTGCCTGGGGTGTAGGTAATCCCTAGATCACAATCTGTGATCAACTCCAACCAATGTATTTGCCTAAGGTTCAGATCCGGTTGGGTGAAGATATACTTGAGACTCTCGTGATCGGTGTAGATCTCGCAACGTTTACCAAGAAGGTAATGTCGCCAGGTCTTGAGTGCATAGACTACGGCTGCAAGCTCAAGATCATGTGTAGGATAATTCTCCTCATGTGGATGCAACTGTCGAGATGCATACGCAATCACATGACGATCCTGCATAAGAATGCAACCTAGTCCCTGTCGTGAGGCGTCGCAGTAGATAATAAAGTCTTTAGTGAAATCCGGTGGCACAAGTACGGGAGCAGAAGTCAGGCGTCTTTTCAGTTCCTGAAAACTGTGTTCACACTGTGGGGACCACTCAAACTTTTTATCTTTCTTGAGAAGTTCCGTGAGGGGTTTGGCTACTTTGGAGAAGTTCTCAACAAAGCGGAGACAATAGCTGGCTAGACCAAGGAAACTCCTAACTTGTTTAATGGTTTCAGGTGGATTCCAATCAAGAACGGCCTTAACTCTCTCGGGATTAACAGCAATGCCCTTACCAGAAATTACGTGGCCTAGGTAGGTCACTTCTGGCAACCAAAATTCACACTTGGAGAACTTGGCATAAAGGCGGTGCTCTCTGAGTTTTTCTAACACAAGTCTAAGATGTTCGGCATGCTCTTCCTCGTTCTTCGAGTAGATAAGAATATCATCGAGGTAAACCACGACGAACTTATCTAAGTACTCCATGAAGATCGAGTTCATCAAGCGGGAGAATGTGGCTGGGGCGTTGGTTAGGCCAAAGGACATAACGGTGTACTCGTACTGGCCATAACGAGTGACAAAAGCTGTCTTGGGAATGTCCCCGTTTCTAATCTTAATTTGGTGGTATCCTAACCTCAAATCCATCTTGGAGAAGACTGAGGATCCAGCGAGCTGATCATACAGATCGTTGATCCTGGGGAGCGGATATTTGTTCTTTATCGTGACCAAATTAACGGGACGATAATCTACAACCATCCGGTCCGTACCATCCTTCTTCTTGACGAAGAGGACGGGGCAAGCCCAAGGAGAAGAACTAGGACGGATGAAACCCTTTTGCAAGGACTCATCAAGTTGTTTCTTAAGCTCGGCTAGTTCTAAGGGTGCCATCTTGTAGGGTCTCCTAGAGATTGGAGCAGTTCCTGGGATAAGATCTATGACGAACTCTACATCTCTGTCAGGCGGAACACCTGGCAGTTCCTCTGGAAAGGCATCCGGAAAGTCACGGACTACCGAAATATCTTCAAGGTCTGGAAGAGGGCTGGCATTAAGGGAATAGAGCTGACGCTTTGCAACTCTAGTGGAGACAGTGACTATCTTGCCAGATGGATGTGTAAGCTGAACAGATCTGGTGAAACAATCAATCTTGGCATGATGAGCTATCATCCAGTCCATACCCAAAATAATGTTAATATCCGAAGACTTGAGAGATATCAAGGAAGCAAGGAATACAAGTCTGTCAACATGGATTTCATTGCCATAACTTATCCTAGAAGTTTGCCATTTGGATCCAGGAGTTTGGACGACTAGCGGAGTTGGCATATCACAAAATGACAGATTGTGCAAGTTAGCATAGCTTTCAGAAATGAAGGAGTGAGGTGCTCCAGTATCAAATAGAACTGATGCTGGATGACAATTGACAAGGAGTGTACCAAGAACGACATCCGGATCATCATGAGCGTCTTTAGCTGAGACGTGATGCACACGTCCACGTTCAGTGGGGGCTGACTTGACACTGATCATCTTGCGTGATGGCTTAATACAGCCAACTGTCTTCTCGGGCTGGGGTGGAGCATAACTAGTCTGAGAGCAGTCACGTGCATAGTGTCCTGGCTTCCCGCATGTAAAGCAAGTCCCTGAGGTTGGACGTGGACCCGCACTGACAAGCGGTCTACCAGTAGGCCTAGGTGAAACATATGACTGAGCTGGGGAAGGCACCACATAGGATGGCCTCGGTGTATATCCAGAAGGAAGAGCGGAGTTTGGAACCCAAATCCGGCGCTTTTGGGAACTAGAGCCAGAGGAAGATCCCAAATCACGGGTGTGCTTACGAGACTCCTCGTAAGTGAGCTGAGCTGTCTCTGCATTAATGGCTTTGTTCACAAGAGCTTGGAATGTATCACAATGATGTAGGTGGAGATCACGTCGCAACTTGGGGTTGAGACCCTTCCGGAACCTAGCCTGCTTCTTGGCGTCCGTGGACACTTCTTCTGTGGCATAGCGGGCAAGGTTCTCGAACTCTCTGCTGTAAGCATCAATAGTCATCTTACTCTGGGTGAAACTATAGAACTCTTCTCTCTTGCGATCGATGAGGGCTTCAGGAATGTGATGCTCGCGAAAAGCCTCAGTGAAATCTCTCCAGGTAGGATTCTGGCCAGCTGGAAGCATAGCCTCATAGTTCTGCCACCAAAGACTAGCAGGACCTTCCAGGTGGTATGTGGCATAGGTGACCTTGTCATCTTCAGCTACGCTCGCGGAACGCAGCTTATGAGTGATGCTACGGAGCCAGTCATCTGCATCGAGTGGCTCGATGGAATGATGAAAGGTAGGTGGGTGCATGCGAATGAAGTCATGAATGGTAGCAGACTTATTGGACTGATGTGCGGTGTTCTCCTCGATACGTGCCAACAAACGGTTAGACTCACGCTTGTTCCTCTCCATCTCTAACATGAACTCTGTCAACGAAGGCGGGTCGGGAGGATCCTCATCCCTACCATCTTCATGGTTCTGGCTACGAACAATAGAACTAGATGACATCCTGTGAAACGAAACCAAGGACAGAATCAGCATCAATCTATAGGCTATAGAATGTAGGACAAGGAATTAGTATCTCTCGAACTCCTAGGGAAATTCCGGCAGCATAACGGCAGTAAAATGCTCAGAATGAGACATCCTGCTAAAAATGGGGTAGTACAACAACTCAACATCACCACTGAAGGTTCTGGGATAGTACTAAACAGACTACACCGGAAGTACTCGAAACTGGGGTATGACTCTGATCAACCAATCCTATGGGACTACGGAGTAGTAACACGTGATCCTGATAGACGGAAGAGAAAGCCTAGTTCCTTAACCCCGTAGAAAAGATAGGATGACTCGGATCAGAAGGCCATGAGGTAAAAGAGTAAAAGGAGCCTTACGTTCCTTCCCACAATCAATTCCCTTACATAACTAAAGAATTTCTAGACTCAACTTCGACCAGTTTGGCTTGGTAATCCTACAGGAAGTTAGGCTCTGATACCAGCGCTGTCAGGACCCCGACTCAATGCCACATCGATCTAGCATGTAACACGTCATAGCACTTTGCGGCCTCACGCACGTTATCCCCACGGGTGTCGCCTTACCTTTGGCCGGGACCGTTTGCGCCTGTTGGCACACGTATACGATGGTGTCGCTAGCATCCATATGATAAAGAGCCCGGGCTGACATGGCTAGTCGTAAACCCAAAGTGGCACTAACTTACAGGGACAGGCATCCATGACCCAGCATCGAACGTGTCGGTCATCAGCGAGTGAATCCAGGCTATAGCACTGGGCTAACAGGACTCCGGTGAATCGGGCTGTAGCGGGCTAACAGGACTCCGATATTCATCGCGTGACATTTCCCCGAAGGGACAGACACAGGATCGAAGAAGGACACATGCCGGCCAGCCTAAGTGTTCCGGAGCAGTAGCAAGCTACCAGGGCTCAGTGGAAGCACTAGGAGACATTTACCGGTAAGAAAGACTACTAAGGATAAACAACTAGATAGTCAGATCCCACACATAGCAATACACATTACACGTACGCATAACATGCAAGTATGTGCTGTACAACATGGCATCACAACATAACTCAACAACTCATATAGATAAAGGCTCAGAAGAGCCATCATAGCATTATTACAAACAGGGGTCACATGACCCAACATTCAGAGCAATCAAGCAACAAACGGAAGCATTACATGTCTGAGTACAGACATCTATAAATGAAAAAGGCTGAAAGCCTGACTATCTACAACATCCGATCAAGATCGTAGCTGAGGTACAAGCTACTCGTCAAAGTCCATGAGAACACTAATAAGACCGAAGTCTCCGCTGCAAAAACATAAATAAAGCAACATGAGTACAAAGGTAATCAGCAAGACTTACATCAGATCCTATCATACATGCATTGGTATCAAGAGGGTAATGTGGGGTTTAGTTGCAGCAAGCCAACTTTGACTCTGTGGCTATCCTGTTCTACGACTACCAGAAACTTCTTGAGGTGATATGGCGCACACGAGTCCACTAATCACCACACAATACACTACTATGGATTCATTCCCGTCTCCCTACGAGAAGGCCATCCATAGCACTCACACTTGTCTGGAGCATTTTAGAGTATCCACTTCAAGTTGTCTATGTACCATGTAAGCATCCAAGAAGTCCATAACCACGGACCCGGCTATTCGAATAGATCATATTAACCCTGCAGGGGTGTACTTCTTCACACACGCTCTCGCCACTTACCGCCATGTACACGTCATGTATCTCGGCAACCTTCAAGCGGAAGGCTGGCGAGGGTGTCGGCCACGACCTGACTAACCACACAAGACTCTAGTCCAGGTTTATCGCCTATTCAGGTTCCATCCGCAAGGAGATCCGGCCGGGGTTTCACTCACGGCCCCAAATGATGTGTGCAGGGTTCCCAAGCCCACCTCGCCGGATGGATCTACGCTTGGTACACCGTGCCACTTGTGCCTAGTCTGTCCCAAGCCCACCTGGCCGGGTGCCACTTGGTAGACTACTAACACTGCCTACAAACACCAGAAACTAGTTGCGACTCCTGGACAGAGATCAAGTTGGTTAATAAGTCGAGAGGGGCACTTAAGCATTCCAATGTGTGGTAGTATCGAGTCATTGGACAACATACATAGAACTCAGTGCTTAAGGACGGTTCCAGTGAGACAACCCACCATGTACTCCTACATGGCCTCTCACCACTACCTTTACCAAATCGTGTTCACACACTTCACTCTCAGCATCAGAACATATCGTAACACTCCAATTCATTCCCAATGAACCAGACCTGACACAACTCTAAGCAATAGCAGGCATAGCATGGTAGGAACACAACATGGCTCAATCAACTCCTACACATGCTAGTGGGTTTCAACTATTTACTGTGGCAATGACAGGTCATGGAGAGGAATGGGTTCAACTACCGCAGCACAAAGTAGCAGATGAATCGTTGTTGTCCTAATGCAATAACTGAGAGCAGGAGCGAGAGAGTAGGGTTTTATCGAAATGAACAAGGGGGTTTGCTTGCCTGGTAAATCAACAAGGGAGGCACTGCTTCACAGACAGGTACTCTGGAACGTCTCCGGAGCAAGACCTATCGAGAAGGAACAGTGTCGGCAATCAATACACAAACATATGCAACAATATGATGCATGAACATGGCATGAAGATGTGATGTTGTTTAAGCTAATGCAACTAGTAATCATTTGGGGTGAAGTCCATTTGAACCATAAGTTCAAATGCATCTCCAAAGTAAGCTCTTATATATGCCATAATGTGTTTTCACCTATACAGAAAGTATAAGTTGGTTTGTCATGCATGAAACTAGTACAGATGGCAAGATTGCATTTTTCTGATAATTTTTCATATATAAATTATTTGAATCTGAGCTACGGTTGAATTTCTATGAATTTTTGAAGTTTAAATCAATTTCTGGAATTTCCTGATTTAATTTAAATCCAGAAATCATATTATTGCGCCATCATGACGTCAGCACGGCGTCAGCAGGTCAACCGGGGCTGACCAGGGTCAAACCTCACGTGTGGGGTCCACACGTCAGTGACACTGGGGTTAACCCCGAGTCAAACCTGGGCTAATTAGCTTTGACTAAGCCCTGGGGCCCACTGGTCAGCGTGAGTAGGTGGGGATTAGTGCCTAATTAACAAAGCCACGTCAGCCCGCCGGAGTTCTGGCCGGCGGCGACTAATAGCGCGGCGGCGACTCGCCGGACTTGCGCTACAAGCGGCGTTTGGTCGCGCGAAGACCACTGGGGCGTAGCCCGTCGTCGTCCGCAACCAGGGGAGCTGGTGGGGGGCTGCGGGGGCGCCGGAGCTCGACGGAGCAAAGCTCGCGGCGGCGGCCGGAGCTCGGCGGCTTGCGGCCGCGGCGTTGTGGTGCACGGTAGTGGAAGCGGAGGGCTCCTACGGCCTCCTGGCGTCACCAGGAACACGGTGACGCGTGCGGGAGTGGCTGGCTTGGGCTCATGCCACCGTGGCGCCATCGCCGGCGGCGAGGAACTTGCGGCCGCGGTGGTTGAGCTAGCTAGACGGGGAAAACGAGAACGGGGAGGAGGGGGAAACAGGGGGAAACGGAGAGGGGCTCACGGCGGAGTTGCCGAGCAGGCCAGTGGGCTCGGGGAAGCACTGGTGCGGCCGGAGCATTGTCGGCGATCTCGGGCAGCCGGTGACGAAGACGATGGCGATGGCGGCGTTCCAGGGCGTCCGGCGCCGTGCGTCTCGTTGAGGAGGCGTAGCCCACAGCGGCGGAGCGCGTGGACACGACGGAGGAATGAGGGGGAGGCAGTGGCCGCGGTGGTACTTGTCGGCGGCGACGGCGTTCGGTTTCGGGAGAGAACGAGGGGGGAGGAAGAGACAGCGAATGCGAGGGAGAGGAGAGACGAGGTGCGGGGCGTGCGTGGCGTCGCGCGGGATCATCCAGAGCGACGAGGGGGGGGGGGAACAGGCAGGCAGGGAGGGAGGAGGTGGCGCGGCACGGCGGTGCGCGCGGCACGCAACTGCTTGGCGAGGGGGAGAAGACGACAGAGGAGGAGGCGGCTGGGCCGCCTGCTGGCTAGGCCGGCCTGCTAGGCCGCTGGGCTGCACAGGAGTTAGGTGCCAGGTAAGTCTCCCTCTTTTATTTCTGTTTTCCTAATTTTTTTCTTACATTTGTTTTGATTTAATTAAAATACTAAATCATTTTATTACCTTATGCCAATTTTTGCAGGAGCTAGCTATATTATCCAGAGCTCCTTTATAAATGGCATAATTTTTGGACATATATTAATATATATAACTAATATATTTCCAAAGCAAATAATTATCGGATTAATCCAAATGGCCAAAATAAATATCCATGAGCTCCTAAAAATATTGGTTTGATTTTTATCTCTGTCCAATATTTTTAGAGGGCAACATGAACATTTTCTTGGACCTTTTTGGAGCAATTTTTATTTGGGACATTTTCAAAAATGATTCTGAGGGTTCCACCAATCCTCATTTCAAATTTGAATGGAATATAAACATGATGCACAAATGACTAGCTAGTCTAGGTCATACCAGACTAGGGATGTGACATTTAAACAGCAAGGTTAAGTTGCATAAGCATGCATGAAACCTGTACAGATGGATAGATTGGATTTTTCTGATCATTTTTCATATATAAATCTTTGCATTTGGAGTTACAGATTAATTTGTATTATTTTTAGAATTTAGCACTATTTTCTGTAATTTCCTGAATAAGAATAATTCCAGAAAAGGCATTACTACATCAGCACTGCGTCAAAAGGTCAATTTTGTGGTCCAGGTCAAACCTGACCAGTGGGACCCACTGGTCAGGGTCATAGTTAATTAACTAACTAATTAAAGTTAGATTAGTTGCTAATCTAGGTTTGACCAAAGGGCAGGGCCCACATATCAGTGACCCACGGGGGTCAAATCCCTGGTCAAACTGGGTCAAATCGTTGGTGTTTAGACACCGGCGACGACTAGACGCGGTGGAGGGTGCGGGTTTTGCACTCCGGTGACCAAACGGGCGGCAGAGGGCATCTCCGTGTAGTTGGGATCGAGCCGCGTTGAGTGGTGGTGGTAGTTGGGCTGGGGGTTGCCAGAAACGACGTCGGCGACGAGCCTGGCGGCTGCCGAAGTTCGGGCGATCTCGAACTCGATGCTACGGTGCACATGGAGGCTCGGGGCTAGCTCCTACGAGGCCTACGTGGTGCGGTGAGTGCGTTGGGGACGATGGTGAGGCTGTTGCGTGGCAGAGCCACGTTGGCGGCGATCTCAGGCGGTGGGGTGTTTGGCTGTGCTCGGTGTGGTCGCTACGCCGTGCGGCAGTGAGAACGGAGAGGGGGAGGAGTGGCAGAAGCTCACAACGGTCACGGCTAGCTAGGCAGCAGGGTCGGGGACGAGATGGAGCGAGCGGGGCGGCAAAGTGGATCTCCAGCGACGGCGAGGCGAGACGAGGTCGGTGTAGTGGCTCCGGGGCGAACGATTGCTCGGGGCTCCATCTGCTCGACGGAGTAGACGGTGGAGGAGCTTCTCGACACGGCGGGGCGACGAGGGGACAAAGGTGGCCGCGACTACGACGGCGGTGCGGCTGCGGTGGCGTCGGCCATAGCAGGGAGAGAGCGAGAGAGAGGTGTAGGGTGGGAAATGAGGTGTCGGGGAGGTAGGGCGGCGAGGAGGAGTTCATCCACGCGTCTAGCGGCTCGGCGGCAAGCAGGTGGAGGTGTGGCGAGCTCAAGCGCGTCGGTGCTCACCTCGCTGCCTGCCTGGTGGGAGGAAGTAGCTGACTGGAATGTGCAATCACAGTGTTGGGCCGCCAGGTGGGCTGCCAGGTGAGTTTTGACCAGGTAAGTCTTATTTCTTTTATTTCTGTTTTCCATTTCTTTCTGTAACTTTGTGGCTTTAATAAAAATACCGAAACATTCCCAAAAATCATGAAACTGCGCAAGTCCACTGTTTGGATTATTTCCAATAGTAAACATTTTAGTTCATGATTATTTAGACATTTAAAATACTATATAGCATCTAAATGCCCAAATGCAAATAGGGTATGATTTAGTTCAGTGACCCAATGATGTCCTAGAAAAGTATGCACCATTTTTGTGAGAGGTTCTAGACCAAGGCAAAAATGATGTACATTTTTGAAGGGCATTTCAGGTTCATTGAAAAAGTATTTTAGTAACCCAGCCACGTACCTACCGCATCACAGCCCAACCCGAGGGTCAGCGCTGTGCACAGCCTCCAGTATACTACAAACACCAGTAACTACTTGCAACTCCTGGACAAAGGACAAGGGTGGTTAATAAGCCGAGAGGGTCAATTAAGGATCCCAATGTATGGTAGTAGCTGATCTTAAATCACACATACAGATCTCAGTTCTTAGGGACGGTTCCACTGAAACAACCCACCATGTATTCCTACATGGCCACTCATCGATACGTTTACCAAATCGTGTTCAACACTTCACTCTGATCACCGACATGATCATTTCACTCTAGCCCATCACCCAGATGAACCAGACCTGACACGAGTCTAAGCATAGCAGACATAGCAAGGTAGGAAACACAAACATGGCTCAATCAACTCCTACACATGCTAGTGGGTTTCATCTAGTTACTGTGGCAATGACAAGTCATCTAGAGGAAATGGGGTTCAACTTCAGTAGCCCACATCAGTTTGAAACATTGTTGTCTTAAATGCAGTAAATGGTGGTTGCTTGCCTGGCAGATCGGTGGACGGGTAATGTCCTTCAGTTGGATATTCACGGTAATCCTCAGGAGCAGAACCTACCGCAGAGAACATACCGGTAACACAATCAATACACGACAATATGCAACAATATGATGCATGCATATGCCATGGCAAAATGAGTGTGTTGGGCTAATGCAACTACAACAAGATGGATTTGAGTCGTTTGAACGAAAGGTTCAACCCCAAACTCATCTTATGGATTTAAATGGTGCTTTATCGTGTTTTTATCTAAACAGCAAGGTTAAGTTTCTTAAACATGCATGAAACAAGTACAGATGGATAGATTGGATTTTTCTGATCATTTTTCATATATAAATCTTTGCATTTGGAGTTGCAGATTAATTTCTATGATTTTTAGAACTTAGCACTATTTTCTGGAATTTCCTTAATAAGAATAAATCCAGAGAAGGCATTACTGCGTCAGCAATGCGTCAGCACTATGTCAGCAGGTCAACTGTGTGGTCCAGGTCAAACCTGACCAGTGTGACCCACCGTTCTGTGTTCCAGCTAGTTAACTGACTAATTAAATTTAGATTAGTTGCTAATCTAGGTTTGACGAAAGGGCAGGGCCCACATGTCAGTGACCCGGGGGCGTTTAGCCGCCACCGACAACCAGACGCGGCGGGGGGTGCGGGTTTCGCACTCCGGTGAGCAAACGGGCGGCGGAGGGCATCTACGCGTAGCTGGGAGCAAGCCGCGTCGAGTGGTGGTGGTGGTTGGGCTCGGGGTCGCCGGAAACGACACCGACGACGAGCTTGGCGGCTGCCAGAGTTCAAGCGAGCTCGAACTCGACGCTACGGTGCACGTGGAGGCTCGGGGCTAGCTCCTACGAGGCCTACGCGGTGCGGTGAGTGTGTTGGGCATGGTGGTGAGGCCGTTGCATGGCCTGAGCCATGTCGGTGGCGAGCACAGGCGGCGGCGTGTGAGCCTGTGCTTGGTGCGATCGCTACAGTGTGTGGTAGCGAGAATGGAGAGGGGGAGGATAGGCAGAAGCTCACAACAGTCACGATGAGCTAAGCAGCGGGGTCGAGGACGATCTGGAGAGAGCGGGGCGGCATAGTGGATCTCTGGCAACGGCGAGGCAAGACGAAGTCGGTGCAGTGGCTCTGGGGTGTACAAGTGCTCGGGGCTCAATCTGCTTGACGGAGTAGACGATGGCGGAGCTTCTAGACACGGCGGGGCGATGAGGGGGCGATGGTGGCCACGACTATGACGGCGGCGTGGCTGCAGTGACGTCGGCCATGGCAGGGAGAGAGCGAAAGAGAGGCGCAGGGGGGCGAATGAGGTGTCAGGGAGGTCGGGGCGACGAGGAGGAGTTCATCCATGCGTGCAGCGGCTTGGCGGCAAGCAGGTGGAGGCGTGGGAAGCTCGGGCGTGTCGGCACTCACCTCCCTACCTTCCTGGCAGGAGGAAGCAGCTGACCGACATGGGCCAGCACAGTGCTGGGCCGCCAGGTGGGCTGCCAGGTGAGTTTTGGCCAGGTAACTCTCTTTTCTTTTATTTCTGTTTTCTATTTCTTTCTGTAACTTTGTGGCTTGAATAAAAATACAAAAACATTCCCAAAAATCATGAAACTGCTCAAGGCCACTATTTGGATTATTTCCAATAGTAAACATTTTAGTTATGATTATTTCGAAATTTAAAATATTATATAGCATTTAAATGCCAAAATGCAAATAGAATAAGATTTTTTGAAGTGCATTTCAGGTTCATAGAAAAATTATTTTAGTAACCCTAGTTGAGTTAGGTGGTGCTGGGTGTTTCTGCCATCCCCATTTCAACTTTTGTGGAAATTAAACATGTTGCAATCGCTCTAATGCATGCATTGACTAGAGTTGTGACATGCATGACCCTTTCCATTTCAAGGGAAAACCAATTCAAGCTCAATAGGTAGCAAGAATGATTTCTGGGGCGGTTGCCGGGGAGATTTACGCCAAGTGAAACCATACCAAGTACCCATCATAAACTCTTCTCCCTTGCATTACATTATTTGCCATTCCCCTCCTGTTTTTCTCTCCCCCACTTCTAAAACGATTTTCCAAAACCTTTGCCTTTTCTTCGCCCCTCTTCCGTTGGTCTCTTTTCACTTGCTTCTTGTGTGTTTTTTTGTTGGATTGATTACTTGTCACGATGGCTCAAGATAATACTAAATTGTGTGACTTTTCGAATACCAATATCAATGATTTTATTAGCACTCCGACTGCTCCTACTACCGATGCTGAATCTTGTGAAATTAATACCATTTTGTTGAATCTTGTTATGAAAGATCAATTTTCTGGCCTTCCTAGTGAAGATGACGCAACATATCTAAACAACTTCGTTGATTTGTGTGATATGCAAAAGAAGAAAGATGTGGATAATGATATTGTTAAATTCAAGCTATTTTTGTTTTCGCTTAGAGATCGTGCTAAAACATGATTCTCTTCTTTGCCTAAAATAGTATTAATTCATGGAGTAAGTGTAAAGATGCTTTTATCTCTAAGTATTTTCCTTCCACTAAGATCATCTCCCTTAGGAACGATATTATGAATTTTAAGCAACTTGATCATGAGCATGTTGCACAAGCATGGGAGATGATGAAATTAACGATATGTAATGGCCCTACACATGGTTTGAATTTGTGGATGATTATACAAAAAAATTATGCCTGATTGAATTTTGCTTCTAGAAATCTCTTAGATTCGGCCGCGGAGGCACTTTTATGTAAATCACTTTAGGAGAAGCTAGTAAGCTCCTAGATAGTATTATGGTTAATTATTCTCAATGGCACACCGAAAGATCCACTACTAAAAAAGTTCATGCGATAGAAGAGATTAATGTTTTGAGTGGAAAGATGGATGAACTTATGAAATTTTTTGCTAATAAAAGTGTTTCTTCAGATCATAATGATATGCCTTTGTCCACTTTGAATGAGAATAATAATGAATCTATGGATGTGAATTTTGTTGGTAGGAATAATTTCGGTAACAACGCGTAAAGAGGAAACTTTAATACTACGTCGTTCCCTAGTAATTCCTCTAATAATTATGGTAATTCCTACAACAATTCTTATGGAAATTTTAATAAGTTGCCCCCTGATTTTGAGAATAGTGTTAAATAATTTATGAGTTCGTAAAAGAATTTCAATGCTTTGATTGAAGAAAAATTTCTTAAGGTTGATGAGTTGGCTAGGAACGTCGATAGAATTTTTCTTGATGGTGATTCTTTGAAACTTAGATCTATTCCACCTAAGCATGATATCAACGAGTCTCTTAAAGCCATGAGAATTTCCATTGTTGAGTGCAAAGAAAGAACCACTAGGATGCATGCTAAAATGGATTGGTTTATAAAAGCGTGTTCTTCTAGTTTTCATGATAATAATGATGAAAATCTAAAAGTGATTGATGTGACTACTATTAAATCTTTGTTTTCCAATATGAATCTTGATAAATATGGGACTGGAGATGAGTCAACTTTAGTTAAAAGGCGTCCCAAGAATTTGGAGTTTTTAGAGCTAGATGCAAAAATTGATAAAAGTGGGATTGAAGAGGTCAAAACTCTAAGTAGCAATGAACCCACTATTTTGGATTTCAAGGAATTTAGTTCTGATAATTGTTCTTTAATAGATTGTATTTCCTTGTTGCAATCCGTGTTAAATTCTCCTGATGCTTATAATAAAAAAAGCTTTTACTAAACATATCGTTGATGCTTTGATGCAATCTTATGAAGAAAAGCTTGAACTAGAAGTTTCTATCCCTAGAAAACTTTATGATGAGTGGGAACCTACTATTAATATTAACATTAAAGATTATGAATGTTATGCTTTGTGTGATTTGGGTGCTAGTGTTTCCACGATTCCAAAAACTTTGTGTGATGTGCTAGGTTTCCGTGAATTTGATGATTGTTCTTTAAAATTGCATATTGCGGATTCCACCATTAAGAAACCTATGGGAAGGATTAATGATGTTCTCATTGTTGCAAATAAGAATTATGTTCCCGTAGATTTCATTGTTCTTGATATAGATTGCAATCCTACATGTCCTATTATTCTTGGTAGACCTTTCCTCAGAACGATTGGTGCAATTATTGATATGATAGAAGGAAACATTAGATTCCATTTTACGTTAAGGAAAGGAATGGAACACTTTACTAGGAATAAAATAAAATTACCTTATGAATCTATTATGAGAGCCACTTATGGGTTGCCTACCAAAGATGGCAATACCTAGATCTATTCGTGTTTTTATGCCTAGCTAGGGGCGTTAAACGATAGCGCTTGTTGGGAGGAAACCCAATTTTATTTTTTGTTCTTTGCTTTTTCCTCAGGTTTAGTAATAAATAATTCAACTAGCCTTTGTTTATATGTGGTTTTGTGTTTTAATTAGTGTTTGTGCCACGTAGAACCTTTGTGAAGACTTGGGTGAAGTCTTTGTGATCCTGCTGTAAAAAACATAAACTTTTGTGCCCACGAGAATATCTGTCATTTTATACAAGAGAGTGATTTTAGGTTGATTCCTTTTTAAGATGATTAACATACAAATTTCTCACGTCCACCAACTTATTTCATAATTTTTAGAGTTACATAAGAATTCTAAAGTTACAGATTGCTGCACACTGTTCTGTTTTTGACATATACTGTTTTTCATGTGTTGTTTGCTTATTTTGATGAATCTATGAGTAGTATCGGGAGGTACAAACCATAGAGAAGTTGGAATAAAGTATATTTAACACCAATATAGATAAAGAATGAGTTCATTACATTACCTTAAAGTGCTGGTTTATTTTATTATACTAACAGATCTCATGAGATTTTCTGTTGAAGTTTTGTGTTGTGAAGTTATCAAGTTTTTGGGTAAAGATTTGATGTATTTTGGAATAAGGAGTGTCAAGAGACTAAGATTGGGGATGCCCAAGGGACCCCAAGGTAAAATTGATGGACAACCAAAAGCCTAAGCTTGGGGATGCCCCGGAAGGCATCCCCTCTTTCGTTTTCGTCAATCGGTAACTTTACTTGAGGCTATATTTTTATTCACCACATGATATGTGTTTTGCTTGGAGTGTCTTGTATGATTTGAGTCTTTGCTTTTAGTTTACCACAATCATCCTTTCTTTACACACCTTTTGGGAGAGACACACATGAATCGGAATTTATTAGAATACTTTATGTGCTTCACTTATATCTTTTGAGCTAGACAATATTGCTCTAATGCTTCACTTATATCTTTTTAGAGCACGGCGGTGGTTTTATTTTATAGAAATTGTTGAGCTCTCATGCTTCACTTATATTATTTTGAGATTCTTTTAGAACAGCAGGGTAATTTGCTTTGGTTATAAAATTAGTCCTAATATAATGGGCATCCTAGATGGGTATAATAAAAACTTACATATAAAGTGCATTGAATACTATGAGAAGTTTGATTCTTTATGATTGTTTTGAGATACGAAGATAGTGATATTAGAGTCATTCTATTAGAGTAGTTGTGAATTTGAGAGATACTTGTGTTAAAGTTTGTGATTCCCGTAGCATGCATGTATGGTGAACCTTTATGTGATGAAGTTGGGACATGCATATCATGGGATATCACAATATGTCTTATTCAATTAATGAACATATATATTTGGTAAAGGGTGGAAGCGTCGGCCTTTTGCCTGGTGTTTTGTTCCACTCATGCCGCCCTAGTTTACGTCATACTAGTGTTATGTTCCTGGATTATGCGTTCCTAACACGGTCAGGGTTTATGCCCCCCCCCCCGCCTTGACAGTTTGCTTTGAATAAAACTCTTCGAGCAAGGCCCAACATTGGTTTTACCATTTGCCTAATAACAACTAAATCTTGCATAGGGACCGGCTAGCACCCGATGACTCTTAATTAACAACCCGGGCCAGTGCTCCTCATGAGTGTTGGTCATAACCTTTCAACTGCCGGTGAACGCCAGGGAAAATCTGGATTTGGCCTATCGGAAGTTTGGAAAATCCGATCGTGGCCTGAGACGAGATACGCGCGGCTACTATTAGGGTGTCGGCACGTCGGGAGGTCTTGCTGGTTTTGTTTTACCATTATAGAAAGGTCTTGTGCACCAGGAGAATTGTGTCCGCGGATCGAGAGCTTGTCGTGGGCTAAGTTGGGACACCCCTGCAGGGTTTAATCTTTTCAAAGTCGTGCCCGCGGTTATGTGGCAGATGGGAGTTTTTAATATCCGGTTGTAGAGAACTTAACACCATATCCGAAATAAAATACACCAACCACTTGTGTAACCGTGACTGTCTCTTTTCGAGCAAGTTCGGGAAGGTAACACGGTGGGGTTATGTTTGAACGTAAGTAGTTAAGAATCACTTCTTGATCATTACTAGTTTGTGACTGTTTGCATAGTTTCTCATATTATGCTTGTTCTCGTAAGTTAGCCACCATACAATGCTTAGTCGCTCGATGCAACCTCACCACTTATCCTTTCCATACCCATTAAGCTTTGCTAGTCTTGATACCCATGGTAATGGGATTGCCGAGTACTTGTGGCTCACAGATTACTACAACAACGGTTGCAGGTAGAAGTAAAGCGATGTTCTGAAGTGAGAGCGGCGTTTGCTTGTTTTGGAGTTCTTCTTCTGCTTCTTCTTTGATTAGGGGATAGATTCCTGGTTTGCAAGCTAGGCTAGCAGGGTCGTTGTTTTTTGAGTTTTTGTTTGTGTTTCATCCATAGTCAGATGTTGCTCTTATGCATGATGTTTTTGTATTTATGTGGCATTGTATGCCTTTTGCATGTATCCTCATCTATTATGTAATGGTACGATGCAATGATATCCACCTTGCAAATCATCTTCCATATGCGCTTCTATCCTTGGTGGGACCTTCAAGTTCCTCGAGGATAGGGTCGCATATTGGGCATGACAAGTTGGTATCAGAGCCTTGGCTGACCATAGGAGCCCTCTTGATTGATCATAGTTTGGCCGTTGTCAAGTCTAGAAGAAAACTATTTTAGAGTCTAGCTATATCGGAGAGTACACATTCTTTAACTCCTCATCCCCTTCATCGCTCTTGTGAGGAATCCTGACGTAGGTGTTTTGACATTTCTCCTCTTCCCCTTCAAATTTTCTTGAGGATCATGCGGTTAGTTTTCCGATCATTGTGATGCCAGCTCTTTTCATCCGACGCACTTCTCTTTGAGTCATTCGACCCTCGTCGTCTTTCGCGAGGTCAATCCTCAGTTCTTTCTCAACGATGTTGTTTCCCTGTCCGAGGTTGTCTTTCTTTTTCCCACCCGCACAACCTTTTTTTTCACGGAGTCCGAAGTATTTAATCAAGCATCCATTTTATTCGTGGAAAGCCTCTTCATTCTTTGCTCAATTATTTCAACTGGTAAATTTTCATCTAGTGCAACATTCTTCATCTCTTTTCTTCTCCGGCGAATCCAATTCAAGTTTTCGGTGTTGGTTATGTTCTTTTTCATTTCTCAAATGTTTTCCCCTTGCTCGTTCACCTGTCGCTATTTAATCATTCTGGAGTGCGGAAGACATCTCAGGAGATTCGTTTGTGTTCCAATTAATTCGAGGTTGTCACCTCATTCGTGTCTTTCAATCGCTCCAGTGCATCATTTCTGATTCAAACAATCCGTTCCAATGGTGGTCGTCTTGAGTGGGCCCTAACCCACAGGTCTTTTGCCAGGATCTTACCCGACTCTTCTGATTTTCCCAGAGTTATTCTCAAATTCTTTTCAAAGTGTGACATAATATTGAATTTCATCAGTTAGATGCCTTCTTTGATATCGCTTTCAAATCATTTTCATCTTTCGCTTCAATTTTTCCTCTTTTCGTTCTTCCGGAGTGTCTCAACAATTCTTGGTGGTTGTTGTTGTCATTCTCAGCTTTGAAGACTGAAGAAGAGTTTCTCTTAAATCTTGCTCCGTTGTCTTGAAGATTCATAGTTCTAGCTTCATGCCATACTTATAATTATTTTCGATTGTGAGCATTCTTTTCGATACCCATCCGACACATTTTAGGAGTTGCTTTCCTTTCTCGCTTATCTGAAGGCCATCATTCCAGAAGAATTCTTCATCCTCACATTCTATCTATAGTTCTCCAGTTATCCCGGTGCGGCTGTCAAGTACTCTTTAATCAGTTCGCAATCTCTTCATTCTGTTATCTCTAAATTCTATCAAGTATCTTTGTGCTTTTCTAATTCTTCCTGGTGATTCATTCTCTTTTCTTCGTTTGTTTTCTTTTCGTACGGTGGTTCGTTGAAGACCTTCCCAAGTTTGCGCTGTGTCTCTCCTCTATCCTTTTCAAGAGAATAAGTTGCATGCCAAAACTGTTAGTCATCAACTAAATTTGATGAGGATAAGCATATCGTAGTTCTTATTCTTATTTTATTGTGGTCAAGTAATTCCTTACTTCGGAGATTGTTCATGATGAATAATTTCTCAGTTCTAAGTTGTTCATCTTTTATTTTTCGGAGTTCCAAGTTTTCTCGCTTGTATCATCGCGAAGCTCAATATAAATCATTGCAAGGCTTCATCTTGTTCTTTCAAACATCTGTTTCCTTAACCCTTTTGTATATGGGAGTTCTTCATTGTGGTTCATAAAGGATTTAACTGATTTTCGTTAATGATTTAATTCATTCCTCATGTCCGTCAAGATTCTTTTTGGAGCTCAAGAATTCTTCTTCTTTCATTTCGAAGGGCAACTAATTCTTCCTTGTCTTTCAGACATGTTGTTTCACATCTTTTTCTTTCATCTCAAGTAAAAAAATCAATTTTGGTTGTGGCCAGTTGTCACCTCATAGTTTGAAATGTTATTCATAAGCCACATCAAGCTTATTCTATTCGTTGTTGAATTTCCAGCAACTCCGTTCAATCCTTCCTTGCAAGGATGGTTCTCAATTCAATTATGGTGGAAGTTGTCTTTTTGTTTTCCCCTTCCTTTTCCTTCCAATGATTACTTTCTATTCTTTCCTTCCGAAGGCATGGTGATGTTGCTCTCTTCGAACCATTATCTCCTTCCTCTAAGACCATTTTATTTCCTTGAATATTAATTTATCGGAGTGTGGTGTACTCTTTTCGAATCTCTTATCTTGTCTACCTCTCCTTTTCTTATACCAGGATGCTATCCCAATTCTTTCATTATTATTCCTTTTCTATCTCCTTCTAACCGGAGTGGTTTTAGAGTCTATCTTGTTCCAGGAGCTTTTGATTCTCGTCATAATCGTCGTTCCTCTCTTCTAACCGAGTGCTCGCCATTGTTCATCTTCTCTCTAGTGCTTTTATGTCACCTTATCCTCTTTCTCTTCTGCTTTGTTCCTAAGATCTCGGGGCAAGATCTTTTTGCTAGCGGAGAAGAGTTGTAACACCCCGAGACCGATGCTCTAGATACCTTCCACTTATTTCGTTGTTGTTGTATGTTTGAACTGTTTGTTGCCATGATTGTGATGAGTGCCATTTTCATATTTTGCTTCTTTCATCGTGTACATCATTCGGTAATATTGCATTGCCTTTCCCATCTTTGTTATATTGCATTGTGACATCCTTGTTGGTTTGCCATGGTCGTCTTACTTTCTTTGTTCTATGCTTCATGATGTGATATTGCCTTTATCATTTTTGTTGCATTTCATCATGATCATCATGTGGGTTGCATTCTTCATATTGGTGTATTGTTGGTGTGCTATTCATCTTCATCTTTCCCATCAACTTTTCCACACAAGTGCACAACCTATCCACTTCTTCCTTTATGTCAAATTCTGGCTTTCATGTCAAGTGATATTGTTCATGCTTCCATTAATGTTCATTTATTTCCTGATAATCTAACTCAATGCCCTTATACCTCTCTGTCAAATCTCATCCCATTTGGAGTCATTTTAGTTGGGTTTAAAAATGGCCCAAGTTTAAATTTAATTCAAACTTGGTATATTTTTCAATCTCGAAAATGCCCAAAGAAATTTATTCAAAGAGTGCACATTTCCAGGAGCATGAGGATGTTCTCATATCTCTCTAAACCCTCACATATATTCCTATGTTTTTCGGTCTTTATTTTTCTATCCGAAAAAAAATAAAAGAAAGAAGAAGCAATAGCGCAGTAGCAGCCTAGCGTGGCAGCCTACCTGCCACTTACCTATTTGATTTCAGCCCACTAAGCCCATCAGAGGCGATCCCTCCTGTTCTTATCCTACCTCCTGTACGGCAGGCCATAAGGAGGCTCCACGTTGGCAGCAGGCTTGATTTGATAGCCGGGGTCACCCTAAAGCCCCTATAGGACCTACCGCGAGCTAGCCCTAATCCTAGTCCCTCCATTTCCTTCCTCCCCAACTCTTGCACCCTCGGGTAAGACCATTCCACACCATGTCGTCACCATGGCCCGAGCGAGGTCGAGCTCGAGCTTGGGCTAGACCCAACATCGCCTGTACCTCCTGCTGCTGTGAGAGGCACCGTAGCAGGACTCCTCCGCCTCCCTCAACCCCATCCCCGCGGCGATCCAAGACCGAAGACACCATGTTCCTCGACATCCTCTTCCTGTGTTTCGTCTTCTTCAGGGAGCCAAGAACCTCCATGATCAGCGCGTCCTCATATCGTCTCCGTCAACGCCTCCCCATGCCACCTCTCCGCAGTCTCCTTCCACTATGTTTGCGTCCATGCGCCCGGGTCGGCTCCATCTTCTGCAGGGAGGGCGTCCTCATATCCTTCTTCCTATACGTCTCCATCAGCGCATCCTTTTGTCGACTCCACCACGTCTTCGCCATGTTCTTCCACGCCCAAAAAACCCGCGGTGAAGCCCCGATCCTTCCCATCTCCTTCTCTGGTCTCGTTTCTTCGCATAGCCATCGTTTGCGCGTCGTTGGTTCCGGCAGCCATGGCTGTGACCTTGAGTTCGTGCTCGTGCATGTTGTTGCACACCTCCTCTATTTGTCCTGCTTCGACACGCATGCAACACGGGCAAGCAACAGACGCTTGCTCCTGCGCTCAAATATCGTTCCCGCATGCCCGCAGCTCGCCCGCAAGTCGAGCCATGCTTGCTGTCGGGGATATTCCCCGCGGTATGGCCCGGCCGGAGTCGTAAACTGGCCGGGACTTGGTAAACCGGCGGATGGTAAACCGGCGGACAGTTAAGACAGATGGCTAAGACAGACGGTAAATAGGCAAGTGTTAAACCGGCAGAGTTAAGACAAATGGTAGCACTGGCAGGTGTTGTTAAACTGGCAGACAATGTTAAACATGCACACAATGTTAAACCGGCAGGTGTTGTTAAACCAGCAGAGAATGTTAAACCGGCAGACAATGTTAAACCGGCAGACAATGTGAAACCGACAGACAATGTTAAACCGGCAGACGTTGAGAAGCCCAGGAAAGGAAGTCAAAATAGTTTAAGTTAAAGTCCGAGTTGGACTCCACATGTAACCCGCCCCTTCAACATATATAAGGAGGGGCAGGGCACTCCAAAGAGGGACAAGCAAGAACAATCTCTAGGGCTAGACACAACTAGAGGAGAGCCGGTTTACGGCGACTCCCTCGTGATGATAATGAGATCTAGCCTCAAACAGCATGTAGGGTTTTTACCGGATGATGTTTCCCGGGGCCCGAAGCTGTCTAAACCCCTGTCTTGTGTTGCATCTCTCGATTCCACTCAACCTCTCTCAAGCTACCACGTAGTTGCGTTGGCCTCGCGACTAAGTCCTCACACCAAGGACATATGACATGTTAATTCCACGACAGTTGGCGCCCACCATGGGACCGGACGCATGGTGGTGTTGAGTTCTTGGAGGGCTCTTTTTTAGGGTTCGAGAAGATCGTAATTGGTCCGATGGCAAAGAACAGACGCAAAAGAATTCACATCAACTATGAGTTTCATCGGTCAAATATTGAAGAAGGTTTCCGCACCAATATATACAAGATTGAGATCAAGAAGGATTTAGGGTTACATCTATGCATCGCCACGTCCAGTAGCCGGTCAAAAACTGGCAGGAGATGTTTTTGGTTGTGCACCATCCACACCGTTGAACTGATGAAGACCGGCAAGGGACCAGTTTCGCCGAGATAAACCGCCACTTTATGGTCATCTGCAAGTCGCCGTGGCCACTTCAAATACAAACCGTATTCAAGTTGACTGGAGACAGCGATCACGTGTCACGCACAGCGGCGGTTCACGGCCTCACGAGGTCTCCCGAATCGGTCAACCTAGCAAATGTGTATGATGAATTAAGTCCTTAGAGCTGATCGGGTCACGCACGTATAAACTAAATATCCGTAGCACTTGATGGATGCCCACCCACGTGAAGATCCCATGTGCAATCGCAGTACTTGCGTGGGTTTCAGGAAGAGATTTATATAAAAAGGGGAGAGGAGGAGAAGCCACGATATGGAGGGTATGAGCATGGACTCGGGGTCAACCGCCCCAGTTCGTTTTCGCCAAGGTTGATGGAGAGTCACCCCCGGCCTCGATTCAGACGACCCTACCGCTGCCTCACGCTGAGCCGTCACCTCTGTCGGCACGAACTCTGCCATAACCCGTCACCGCCGTCCGGGTTGTCACCGTCCCTGCCGTGGTTGGGTCGCCGCCGACAGACCACCGACTCCCTGGCCATCCGAGCCACATCTGCTGCCCTCGCCTCAACACCAACCTGTTACTGTTCTCGCTTTGAGTCGCCTCCGCCTCCGTGGAGACGCAGTCCTGGTGTTGAACCGGCGCCGGATCGATTCGACCCGGCCTCACTACTTTGGACCGGTACCCCCGAACTACCACCTCCAAATTCCCATGTCCGCGCACCTTTCCGAGCCACAGCCGCTTCCTGCGTTGAACCGGTCATGTCCGCGCGACCGTTCCGCCTGGCGCCCTGCTGTTTCGACCCGCCGGGTCACTGCTGGCTCACCATTACACTGCCCTCTTGTGTTTTCCCTTCGCGGAGCCATGCTGGCTCCATGTCGAAATCGCCGTCGCCACCTCTCCGCTATTACAGTGGTAATCCGCTGCCTTCCTCGGTTCGCCTCTGCTACTACCCGTTAGCTACATCTCCGCTAGCCTCGCCTCTGCTTTACCAAAGCGCCGTGTTAACCCGCCTTCCTTCGACTCCGAAGCCATTGCTGCGTTGATCCGCCCATTGGCCTCTTGAGCCGCGGCGCCGCCGCCCCCGTAGACCCGTGAAGTTGCCTGTTTCCAAAGTGTCGCTGTGGCATCGTTCTGCTGTAAGCCGCAGTATCCAAGCATGCCAATCCGCTCTCACCGGAGTTGATTGTGTTTAAACCGCTGTGGCCCGGTGGCGTTAAACCGGAGCGACCTCCGCCTACTTCAAATCGCCGTTGCAATACACCTCATGGCTCTTGTGCTGTGGCTATGCCAAGCTGCCCAGGATGAGCAGCCTCACCTCTGCTTAGCTGAGCTGCACTTGCACCCGCGGCCGAAGCTGAGCCGCCGTGGTTAAACCGCGTCGCTGCCGGGTTATCACCTGCCCGTAGCTGGCACTGTATCGCCGAGCTTCTTCGGCCACAGATGCGCTGAGTGGCTGCCTTGGCCACGAGCTGCCGTCTCCACCGCAAAGCCTCTGTGACATATAAGGCACGACAAAGGACTGGTTACAACACAACCCCCGCTCGTTTCCTGGCCATGAGGCAAGATAAACAACGTTTAGTGCTACTTGTGCTAAGCATACAGTGGCACGAGAATCGAGAAAGGAGAAGTCTAGTATTGCATGGGAAGCTAGCAAGCTGGCCTAGTTCAACGGGTGTGATTTGAGTGGCCGATGGTGTTCTGCGTCATAAAAAACAGAGCTACACTATAGGCAATGCACTGCAAGGAGTACTACTATGTGGTCCGGTTTTCTTAAAAAAAAGAAAAAATGGAGTAGTACGTACGGTGCGACAGAAGTTTTTGTCCATGATTTTGCAAAAATCATCCGTGAACTACAGCAGTATGCCGTCATCCTCGGGTCAATTATCTAGCATCAGCATCCAAGTTCATCCGACTAAATGAATCAGGTGCTATTTATCCTTTTCCGTTTGATCCGGATATTAAATATTTTGAGAATTTTTTTTGCTGTGACTTGTACTATTTCTGTATGCAGATTTAATAGCTCATAGCATCCTGGAAAGTGTGATTTTCCGCTGCTAGGCTTCTGTATATCCCACTTAAATTATGGGTGGAGCACACATCAACTCGCCGGGACAATGCCCATGATCGACTCACCGTTGGCACGGCTTGCCGCGCCTGCAATTGCTTTGTCCGACCATGCTGGGTTACAACATCATGGCTGGTTCATCTGTCTGCTCCCGTAGCTGGCTCGCCCATGATTAATTTCTATTTTCACCATGGTGATCATCAACTCCACGGTGGATAAACCCCTGGCATGATATATCAGGCCGTCAGAAAAGTTCCGGCTTAAGGGAAAGTTATCTCCCACAAAGCTTTGAAGCTCTCGATAGTCGGTTCAAAATACCGGTTCAAGAAGAATTTATCTCTTGCAAAAAGTTAAAGGTTGCCAAAGAGGACCTGCTGCCCTGATGCGCGGTTCAAACATGGGTATCCTGCCTTATGGGCTCATCTTCATATGATCACTTGGGGGCTTCCTGTTCAAACATAGGTGGGCTCATCTTCCGGCTATCAAGCCAATATTGTCATGAAAGCACAGCTCTGGTTACTTGGTAATCCGGCTATCATGCCACAACAAAGCTTGGGAGCTTCACACCCAAAGGGCCAAAGAGAGTTTAGATGCTATGCACAACTCAAACATAGGCACCTAATGAGCATAGCTCATCACGTTACTTGGGGGCTCCTTGGTCCAATACCAAGAAGTTTGAATGGACCCTTGTAGCTGGGTATCGACCCACAGTTTGGAAGCCTGGTACATTTACCTAAAACCCCAGGTTAACCTGCCTTCATCAAGTAAGACACTCCTATCCAGGTCATCCTGGCACGACCCTCCGAATGTTTGACAGTTACTCTCATTTAGACCCTGCACTTGTCAAAGTTAAAACGATGATTGGTTAGTTGGAGGTCCATCTTAAAAGGCTTTGTTAAATGGTTCAACTCAGTGGCCTGGCAGCCCATGAAAAGCCTCGAATTTGGGCCTGGCAGCCCTCAAAAAGCCTCGACTACATGGTTTTATTTGCCTTTGTCAAGATTTTTTTTCTTTTGATAAATTTTATGTTGAACCAGCGTCTCTCGACCCGGCATGACTATCAGTCATCAAATTAGTCCGGTGTTCTTTAAACGCAGCTCGACTTTCAACTACAAGTTTCAGTGCATATAATCCGGTGTTTATTAACCTGGCCTAGCTTTGGACTATAAGTTGCCAGCATATATTTGGATTGTGCCATTGGAATTATACGCTTATAAATCATTGGCTATATTATTCAAATAGCCAACATGGCTGGATTTCTATTATGGTTATCAATAACCAGTATTATGATTAAGGTTTTCAAAGTCACTTTAGCGAAATGGCTATCATATTATCAATGGATATGATTTTTATTCTACAATTGAAGGAATAGTCCCGAGTTGCTGCAGGCTTACAACCCGGCACTTGGGGGCTACATTATTTAAGTTGAGATTACATCAAATATGCAAGTCTCATGTCGCTGCAAGCATGCACCATGACACTTGGGGGCTAATGCAAAGTCATTCTTTGTTCATCTTATTGAAGATCCAACTCATCACATTATAATGAGCCGGCCCTTGGGGGCTACCAATTACTCGTGTCAAACAAATTCAAGGTACAAAGCTTTTTATTCATTATATTGAAGGGTCCACTGCTCGGTTGGTAAAGCACAAGGCTCTTAACCTTGTGGACGTGAATTCAAGCCCCATGATGGGGGTTACATCATATGATGTTATTTTCATTGAAGGATATACCCAAGTCCCAGCTCAATATTATCTTACTGCGCCGACCCTTGGGGGCTACACATCATTGCTCAAATCTACATGATTATATTTACAATGTCCCTGCTCATTATTGCATAAATGACCCGGCACTTGGGGGCTACATATGTGGAATACTCAGTTCTGACTAGTGATTGAGATGAATAAGCTGGATGTCTTCAAGATTGTGATATTTATATTGAAGCAAGTCTTAAGCTGTTGCTATGCTACCTTCTTAAGACTTGGGGGCTACAAGTGATAGGCATATAAGAGGTATATTTTCAAATTTGATGTCAACAAACAGTTATGATCTGGTGCCATCAATATTTGTAAACCGGCCAAGTTTTACATTCTTAAACCGGCTGAAGATACGATGAGTATTTCAAGGACCAAAATTATTTTTAAGCATCGAGAGCTGAATCAATGGAGTTATTCTTCACAATATATTTTCTATGAGAAACCAATATCAGCAAATTGATTATGAAGTTGGTCTCTTTAACCGGATTTTCTAGAAGAAGGAAGTGACAAGGACTTAAGGATGATCAGGATCAGTTTAACATGGATAAATCCAAATTAAACTGGGGGCTAATGTCAGGGATATACCCCGCGGTATGGCCCGGCCGGAGTCATAAACCGACCGGGACTTGGTAAACCGGTGGATGGTAAACCGGCAGATAGTTAAGACAGATGGCTAAGACAGACGGTAAACCGGCAAGTGTTAAACCGGCAGAGTTAAGACAGATGGTAGCACCGGCAGGTGTTGTTAAACCGACAGACAATGTTAAACCGGCACACAATGTTAAACCGGCAGGTGTTGTTAAACCGACAGACAATGTTAAACCGGCAGACGTTGAGAAGCCCAGGAAAGGAAGTCAAAATAGTTTAAGTTAAAGTCCGAGTTGGACTCCACATGTAACCCGCCCCTTCAACATATATAAGGAGGGGCAGGGCACCCCAAAGAGGGACAAGCAAGAACAATCTCTAGGGCTAGACAAAACTAGAGGAGAGCCGGTTTACGGCGACTCCCTCGTGATGATAATGAGATCTAGCCTCAAACAGCATGTAGGGTTTTTACCGGATAATGTTTCTCGGGGCCCGAAGCTGTCTAAACCCCTGTCTTGTGTTGTGTCTCTCGATTCCGCTCAACCCCTCTCAAGCTACCACGTAGATGCCTTGGCCTCGCGACTAAGTCCTCACACCAAGGACATCTGACGTGTTAATTCCACGACACTTGCCAAGCTTTTGCCTCCGCTGCGTCACCATGCCATGCTGCACCCGAGAGGAGCACGAGGTCTTGCTCGAGCGTTAGCATGTGCGCAGCCTATAGATGCTACATTCACAGTTTTCCGCAAGGCCGCTCCTGTCTAGTAGCTTGAATCCCCTCTGTTTTGCTCGCTTCCGTCACTGGCGAGCATTGCCGTGACCCATGGATCTGACGGCTCAACCTTCCATAGCTGGCCCAAGTAAACTAGCTTCCTCAGTTGTCAGGACCCCGATCCTATGCCACACCGATCTAGCATGTAACACCTCATATCACTATGCGGCCTCACACACGGTATTCCCATGGGACGGTATTCCCACGGGTGTCGCCTTACCATGCCCGGGACTGTTTGCGCCTTTTGGCTCATGTATATGATAGTGTCGCTAGCATCCATATGGCAAAGAACCTGGGCTGACATGTCTAGTCGTAAACCCAAAGTGGCACTAACTTACAGGGATAGGCATACATGACCCAGCAACGAACGTGTCGGTCACCAGCGAGTGAATCCGGGCAGTAGCAGCTAGGCTAACAGGACTCCGAAGAATCCGGGTTGTAGTGGGCTAGCAGGACTCCGGTAGACACCGCGTGACATTTCCCCAAAGGGACAGATACAGGAACGAAGAAGGACACATGCCGGCCAACCTAAGTATTCCGGAGCAGTAGCAAGCTACCAGGGCTCAGTGGAAGCACTTGGAGACATTTCCCTGTAGGAGAGGCTACCAAGGATAAACAACTAGATAGTAAAATCCCACGCATACCAAGAATTTCAAATCATACACATAGTATGCTCGATATGTGCAGTACAACATGGCATCACAACATAACTCTACGACTCAAAGTATTTATTCAATAGGCTCCGAGGAGCGAGATATTACAAACATGGGTCTCATGACCCAACATTCAGAGCATACAAGTCAAAGCACATGCAGAAGCTTAACATGTCTGAGTACAGACATCTACAAATGAAAAAGGCGGAGAAGCTTAACTATCTGCCAGATCCTACCGAGGGCGCAAGATCGTCTGAGGTAAACAAGCTAAATGTCGAAGTCCATGCGGAACTACTAGTGAGACGGAAGTCTCTCTGCAAAAACATAAAATAGAAAACGTGAGTACAAATGTACCCAACAAGACTTACATCAGAACTATCTACTTATGCATCATTATCAATAAAAGGATGGTGGTGTTTAACTGCAGCAAGCCATCTTTGACTCCGTGGCTATCCTATTCTACGACTGCAAATAACTCTTTTGAGGTGGCGCACACGAGTCCACATATTCACCACATCAACACACCACTATGGATCCGCTCCCGTCTCCCTACGAGAACGCCATCCACAGCACTCACGCTTATGTTGCGTATTTTAGAATATCCACTTCAACTTGTCTATGAACTGCATAGGCAACCTAGAGGTCCTTTACCGTGGATGCGGCTATTCGAATAGATGATGTTAAGCCTGCAGGGGTGTACTTCTTCACACACGCTCTCGCCAGTTATCGATATGTACACGTCATGTATCTCGGCAACCTTTAAGCGGAAACCTGGCGAGGGTTTCGGCCACGGCCTACCTAAACACTCAAGTCTCTAGTCCAGGTTTATCACTTATTCAGGTTCCATTCGCAGGGAATCCGGCCGAGGTTTCGACATACGGCCCCGAACGATGTGTACAGGGTTCCACGACACAAAACGGCCCCCCCGCATGCCTGACCACGTGCCTACCGCATCACATCCCACCCCTCGGATTAGCGCTGCGCACGGCCTCCAGCATACTACAAACATCAGAAACTACTTGCAACTCCTGGACAGAGGACGAGGGTGATTAAGAAGCCGAGAGGGTCAATTAAGGATCCCAATGACTGGTAGTAACTGTTCATGGATCACAAACACAGAACTCAGTTCCTGAGGACGGCTTCAATGAGACAACCCACCATGTACTCCTACATGGCCTCTCACCGCTACCTTTACCAAATCGTGTTCACACACTTAGCTCACACACAGTTGGACATGTTCAACACCATTCCAATTCATCCCCGATGACCCCGACCTGAATCAATTCTAAGCAGCAGGCATGACAAACAAGCATGAATGAGTAGGCACATCAGGGCTCAAACAACTCCTACTCATGCTAGTGGGTTTAATCTATTTACTATGGCAATGACAGGTCATGCAGAGGAAAATAGGTTCAACTACCGCTGCAAATAACACATGAGTCATTGTTGTCCTAATGCAGTAAAAGATAGCAGGAGCGAGAGAGTGGGATTGTATCAGAATGAACAAGGGGGGTTTGCTTGCCTGGAACTTCTGAAGATAGTATAGTTCATCATCGGTGTCATTGATCACATTGTCAAAACCACGTCTATCGAGAGCCCTGTTCAAGAATTCATCTGATTAACCAGTTAACTTGCCGATTAATCCCTACTTGTAGGGTCACCGAGTAGCCGATTAACTGATTAATCACCCGTGTAATTGATTAAATGGCCGATTAACTTGCAGATTAGCCTATTAATCCCCTACTCGTCAGCCAACCGAGCAGCTACCAGTTAACGATTTCCTCAACAATGATCGAGAGGGAACAAACACCGTCGAACAAGGAAGAACACAATCAATGCAATGCACAATATTATGCATGATCATGACATGGAAATATGCTATGGTTTGAGCTAATGCAACTAGCAGCAAGTTAAATGGAGTTGGTTTGAATCAAAGATTCAAATTCAAACTCCATATAAGACATTTCGAATGCCATTAATTCAAATTGTTGTATACAACAGCTTTAAGTTTTTCAAACATGCATGATAATGCCATAAACATATTCTTTGGACTTTTCTGATCATTTTTCATATATAATTCATCTTTTTTGGAGTTACAGATAAGTTTCTATGAATTTTAGAAGTTTTGGGCATTTTCTGGAATTTCCTAAATTAAGTTTATTCCAGAAAACGACTTACTGTGTCATGCTTGCATCAGCAGGTCAACACGGCTGCCCCGGGTCAAACCTGACCAGCGGGTCCCACTTGTCAGTGACTAAGGGCTGGTTTAGGTCGCTGGCAGGTGGGCCCAGTCAACGGCCACGTCAGCATGGTCAAAGCTGACGTGTGGGCCCACTAGTTTTACCTAAATCTAATTAAGAAAATAACCCGAAGATATTTTGCTGGTGGGGCCCTCATGTCTGTGGCTGGTGTGATTAAATAAACGCGATTAAGTTCTAATGACGGTGCCATGTCATCATCACCGACGTGTGAACGCCGGCGACCAAATCCGTGGCGGAGGGCGTCGGGGTTTCACTACACGGTCTATTTTGGCGCACGGGGAGCATCTGCGGGGAGCTGGCGGAGGGGTGCAACCAGTGGTGGTGGCGGCTGGAGCTGGGTGGCCGTCAGAGGCATCGACGACGAGTTTTGCGGTGGCCGGAGCTTGGTCTTGTGCAGGCGCGGGGCTACGCTGCTCGGGCGAGCAAACTGAGTGGCTAGGCAGCACCTACAGGGTAGCAGAAGCAGATTGGAGCAACTGGCCCATGCGGAGGAGCTCGGAAGCACGAAGCTCGCCGGCCATGGCAGACGATGGCGTCGGGTGTTCGCGGGGAGGTGGCTAGAGCACAAGTTAGAGCGCGGGGAGGAGGGGGAAAGGTGGTGGAGCTCACAGCCAGTCGGAAGAGGGTCACAGTGAGCTTGGGGAAGTCCTGGGGTCGTCGGGCCGGCGGGCGTGATCTCCGGCGACCAAGGAGGAAGAAGGCATCGTGGTTGCACTTTAGGGGTCCTTCCGGTCGTGTGGCTCGGCGGAGAGGAGTAAGGCGACGAGGTGGAGCTTCTAGGATGCTCAAGGCAACGAGGGAGAGGTGATGGCCGCGGTGGTGCTAGTAGGCGGCGGCAGGCGCGTTCGGTGGGTGGGGAACAGCGAGGGGGAGAGCCAGGGGAGGGGGAAGAGATCCAGGGAGAGAGGGGAGAGGTGCAGGGGGTCATGGCCATCTCCGTGGGGCGGTCGGGACGGGGAGGAAGCATGAGGTGGAAGCAAGAGGTAGCGTTCGATGCGCGCGCGGGAGACACGCCTCTGCCAGTAGGCAGAGGTAGACGATGAGGGGGAGGAGGTGGGCTGAGCCAGTGGGCTGGGCCGCTAGGTGGGCTACGCCAGGTGAGTTTCCTTCCTCGCTCTCCTTTCTCTTTTGTTTTTGTTTTTCTATTATTTCAAATTTGTTTTGAACTTGGCTTTCAAACCAAGCCAATATTAATGCTCTTGAAAACTTATTGTGGGAGCTAAATGGATTATTCCAAGGACCCACAAAATATTTTTAGAATTATTGGAGATATAATTTGATTTATAGAAATTATAACCCCAACTCAAGTACAATATGATTTAAATTCAAATGACCGAAATAATTCCTTAAAATGTTCATAAATTTTGGTTGGGCGCAAAACCTCTGCCAAAATTTAACCAACATTATTTAAGGCCATTTGGAAACATTGAATGCATTTTCAGAGGTTTTGCCCTTTACTTAAAATTTTTGAGGCTTGGAAAATTCCCTCAGTTCAAATTCATTGAACTTAAACATGATTCAACACCAGATGCTAGCACTTGGCATTATCAGAACTAGGGATGTGACAACTCACCCCCACTAAACAAGAATCTCGGCCCGAGATTCAAGACGTGAGGTAAGAAGACAAAGGGGACACTAGTTATCACAAATTTCATGATCCAACTGTCTTCTTGAAGTTGTTGATTTATGCTCCAATTGGTCTTGATGTCTTGCTTTCGAGATCTTCATCTGTGACGCCCCCGATTCAATCGTACACTAATCATACACGCAAATGTGTACGATCAAGATCAGGGACTCACGGGAAGATACAACAACACAACTCTAGACACAAATAAAAAAAATACAAGCTTTATATTACAAGCCAGGGGCCTCGAGGGCTCGAATACATAGGCTCGAATACACAAGAGTCAGCGGAAACAACAATATTTGAGTACAGACATAAGTTAGACCAGTTTGCCTTAAGAAGGCCAGCACAAAAGCATCTACGATCGAAAAGCCAAGGCCTCCTGCCTGGGAGCCTCCTAACTACTCCTAGTCGTCAGTGGTCTCCATGTAGTAGTAGGCACTGACGGTGGCATCTTGCTCCTGGGCTCCAACATTTGGTTGCATCAACCGGAAAGAAAAAGAAGGGGGAAAAGGGGGAGCAAAGCAACCGTGAGTACTCATCCAAAGTACTCGCACTACATATGCAACATTATAAAGGAAGGCTATATATGTGGACTGGGCTGCAGAAATGCCAGAATAGAGAGAAGGCTTAGTCCTATCGAAGACTAGCATCTTCTGGAAACCACCATCTTGCAGCAAACAGGAGGGAGTAGAGTAGCATAAAGTAAAGTAGTTTTAGTGTTATCAACCTCGGCCAAAGATCCTTTCTCGACTCCCTGCGAGAAAGCAATCCCAGAACCATACTATCCATTTCTCATCACAATCCAATTCTCATGACAAGTATCCAGTTCTAGTTGTATCGATCGGGATACAACTCCAAGTGTCCGTTATCGTAGGACAGGCTATCGATAGATGTTTTCTTCCCTGCAGGGGTGCACCAACTTACCCACCACGCTCGATTAACTCCAGTCGGACACACTTTCCTGGGTCATGCCCGGCCTCGGCCAAACAATACGCCATAACCCGACCTAGGCTTAATAGAGAGGTCAGCACGCCAGACTAAACCTATGCCCCCAGGGGTCATGGGCCATCTCCCTGGGAACTCCTGCACGTTGCGAGGGCGGCCGGTGAGCAGACCTAGCTACCCCCTTCAAAAAGGCAGGTGCTTATGCATTCCAACTCGTCGTCCGCCGCTCAGTCGCTAACTTCTATTAAGCATCGGCTGATGTATACGGCGCAGAACGCCATACAATTCCCATGTGATGGTTAGTGCTATCAAGCCAGAGGCCCCTCGGATCAAATATCCAAATTTTAGTGGATTAGGAACGCGCCGTAACACGCAGAGACTCACGAAAAGATGTGACCCCGTTACCCCGTCTCGAGGACTTGTGTGAAGGGATAAGAATGCCCGTCCACGCCTCGTAATTATCTCGCGGGCACCTTCCAGGTCAACCCGACTCCACATCACTCGCAATTATGCTCAAGCGGGTACCCCTCAGGGTCGACCTGTCTTTAGTAACATGGTTCAGTGTAAAGTCATAGTAATCATAGTAACTGCGTGTCTAAACATCAAGGGGGAAACCCAAGGAATCACCCCCGGTGAACTCCAGTCGATGTAATCATCAAGGTGAACATAAGAGGGACCATCCTCGAGGTTCACACTTGAGGTGTTGCAAGACAGAGTCGTATCAGAAGTGGTTAAAGAGGAAATCACCCTCGATGACCATGACCCAATAGCTACAATACAGGGTTAACATCATAAGTGCTATAGAGGTCTCACCTCGGCACTCGATAGTAACCCATTAGTGTGGAGCAACCAAGGGGAAAGTGATGTGCGGTGCCGGGGCCTGGTCTTTTATCTTGTTGGTCGTGTCTTCAATGATGAAGCATGGGCAACAAGGACAAGGTGGGGGTCACTGACAGATCACTAACCAACCTATACTAAGCATCTTAGGATAAGAAGGTAAGGTAACAATAAGCAGGTTACAAAAGCAGGCTATGCATCAGAATGGGAGCAAACAATAATAGTAGCAAAATCTAATGGAAGCATGAGAGAATGGAATGGGCTATATCGGTATGATCAAAGGGGGGGCTTTCCTGGAAGCTCCGCTAAAAGGGAAGAAGGGTCGTCGTCGATGTAGTCGATCACAGGGGCAGCATCAGTCTCGGGGTCTACTGGAGAGAAGAGGAGGAAGGAACTGTAAATACAGAGCAAACAAGGCATCACAAGGCCTAACATGGCAATACGCGATGTTAGAAGTGACCTAAAGCACTGCTACACGTCACACACGATGTGGGAAAATATCTGGGGTATTTTCCCGATGTTTAGCTCGATCTTGGTATTCAGGATTGGAGGGGAAGGTTCCATGTTCAGGTATTTAGAGGCATGTGACAAGTATTAGGAGGGCATATTCGGATTCGTCTCGTTTTTCTGATCAACTCTCATGTAGAAAACATTTTCATCGGAGTTACAATTTAATTACTATGAATTTCTAAAGGTTTAAACATTTTCTGGAATTAAATAAATTATCGGAAAAGAAAACCTACGTCAGCATGCCATCACTGTGACGTCAGCAGTGAATAGGATGGGTGACCAGGTCAAACTGACCAGTGGGTCCCACATGTCAGTCTCTGATAATTAACAGAGTTTATATTAAACTAATATGAGGTTAAACAGCTACTGAGCCCCACGTGTCAATTGGTAATTAGGTTAACTAATTAAGTTTATTTAGGAAATGAATTAATTTTACTAATTAAGCGATGGGGCCCGCACATCAGTGGCATAGGGCTGCCTGGTCAGCAGTTGACTAGGTCAACCCAGTCAACTGGGACCCACGGGGCCCACTGGCATTGGCTCTGGGGTGGCCCCAGGCCAGCCACGTCGGCGTCCGGCACCGGAGTGACTCCGATGACCAAAATAACGGCGGCGCCTCGCCGGAGTTTGCCGGAATCGCGCTATAGGGCTCAGTTTCGGGCGTGCGTGGGTGCGTTCGAACGGTCACTCGACCATGCCTCGAGTAGTAGTGGTGGCATCGCCGTACCTGGCCGGAAATATCGCTGGCGATGAGGTTTGAGGCGGAGCGGCTACGGTCGACGGCGGAAAAGATTCTACGGTGCGCTACGGAGCAAAAGGAAAGGATGGGGAGGATCTGCACGGAGCAGCGAGTCTAACGGGCGCGACCCCATGACCAAAAGGTTACCGGAAGGACGCCGACGACGAGCTCGCACGGCGTCGCGTTCGGCCACGGTGGGAGAGATGGCTAGCGAACGCGTAAGGGCAGATGGAGAGAGGGACAAGGAAGTTGGTGGCTCATCTCGCGGCTATGGAAAGGCCTTGACTGCTTAGGGGCAGAAGCATGCGCCGGAGAGGAGGAAGATCGCCGGCGACCGAGGTGGAAGGGGGTGGCTCGATCATTGGCCTGCGATGCTCCTTGAGCTCGATGGCGAGGCGTAGTCGAGGTAGAGGTCGCCGATGCGTCTCGTGGATGCGCTGGCGACGCGCGGGGTGGCCGGTGGCCGCGGTTCTGGCGCAGCCATGGTGACGGCAGCGCTCGATGAGGGGAGTGGGAGAGGCGGAGTGGACGAGGGGAGTGGGTGGAGGTAGGTGGGGGAGGACCGAGGAGCATGAGGGAGGGCTCTTATCCACCCGCGGCGTTGCCGGCGAGGTAGTCGGGCGGCGACGAGCCGCTATAGAAGCACGCATCAAGGGAACAGGAAAGAGGGGAGAGCGACTGGGGAGGGGGTGTGGGTCGGCCTAGCTGGGCCAGCTGGCGTGGGTGGGCCGATGCCCAAGTGGGGTAGTGGCTTTCTCTCCCCTCTGCTTTTCCTTTTCTCCTTTTCTTTGCTTTTCTTTTTTAGCAGCTTTTGCATTTGCTTTTAGCCACTAATGACTTTGCAAAATTATGTCACTGGCCAAGATAATTTCAAAGAATTATTGTGCACTGCCACAAAAAGGTTGTGAGACATTAAAATTAGTTTGCAAATTTTATAATTTAATAAGGCATTTAAATTATTTCATAGGTCACTGTTATAAGTAGTTTAGGCCACTTAAACACTTTGAAAAAATGTTGGTTCACCACCAATATTACTTGTGGATTATTTGGCACATGATGAACATTTTATTTTTCATGTTTGAGCAATTTTGAATTTCAATCAGAACTTGAAATGGAATTCAACTGGAATTTGAAATGGAATATTGATTAAAGTGACTAAGCACGGTTATAGCAAAATTATTAGCTTGATCTCAGGGATTACTGTAGCATCATTACACCGGGGTGTTACAACTCTCCTCCTCTAAAAGAAATTCTCGTCCCGAGAATTAAGAGGTAGCAGGGAACAGGTCGAGGTATTCAGCCCGGAGGTTATCTTCGCATTCCCAAGTGGCTTCATCTTTAGTATGATTCGACCATTGCACCTTGAGGAACCTGGTAACCTTCTGGCGGTTTCGACGTTTAGCTTCTTCAAGAATGCGCATATGATGCTCTTTGTATGTGAGATCATCTTGAACTTCAATCAATTCGGGATCCACTTCACTTTCCTAATCCTTGAAGCAACGACAAAGTTGTGACACGTGGAAGACGTCATGGACGTGAGAGAACTGAGGTGGCAACTCCAATTGATAAGCCACCAGTCCTCGACGGGCGAGAATACGGAAGGGACCAATGTAGCGAGGAGCTAGCTTGCCCTTGACTCCGAACACATGAGTACCTCTCAAAGGAGTGACACGCAGATAAGCTTGTTCACTAGGTTGATAAGTTGAACCCCAATGTTTCCGGTCATAGTTGCTCTTCTGGCGGGACTGGGCCGCCTTGAGATTATCCCGGACAATGCGAACCTGCTCTTCATCTTTTTGAATAATGTCTGGACCAATGAGCATCCGTTCCCCAGTTTCTGACCAATTTAGTGGGGTTCGGCACTTCCGTCCATAAAGCACTTCAAAGGGTGCCATTTTCATGCTGGCTTCATAACTGTTGTTATAAGAGAACTCCACATAAGGGAGATATTCTTCCCACTTCTTGCCGAAAGAAATAACACAAGCCTAAAGCATGTCTTCAAGAATTTGATTGACTCGCTCGACTTGGCCTTGGGATTGGCGATGATAAGCAGTGCTCCAGGTAATATGAGTTCCCATTGCCTCTTGGAAACTATCCCAAAACTTTGAAGTGAATATACTACCACGTCTTAACTGATCTCCTTCGTAATGCCATGGAGTGACACAATTATGGAGATATACAAGTTTGCTAATTGACTAGCAGTGATTGTCTCCTTGACTGGCAAAAAGTGAGCAACCTTCGAGAATTGATCGATGACAACAAAGATAGCATCTTTTCCTTTTTGAGACTTGGGAAGGCTAATGACGAAGTCCATCTGAATCTTATCCCACTTCCATTCAGGAATCGGAAGCGATTGTAGAAGTCTAGCCGGTTTCTGATGTTCTGCTTTGACATGACAACAAACATCACATTAGAAATGTCTTGCTTCATCTTAGACCACCAGTACTTCTAACGGATGTCTAGATACATCTTATTACTTCCCGGATGAATAGAGAGAGGGGTGTCATGCGCTTCTTTCATCACCTTCTCTGTCATAAGCTTGAACTGGGGCAATATAATGTGATCCCTAAAGTATAAGGTCCCATCTTTAGCAAGCGAGAAATCTCTGGATTTTTCTAAGGCAAGATCCTTTTTCATCACATCAACATGAGCATCTTTGGCTTGAGCGGACTTAATTGCTTTCAGAAGAGTTGGTTCCAAGACAAGGTTATTCAGAGAACCCTGTGGAACTAGTTGAAGGTTCAGCTTGGAAAGTTCTTCATATAGGCGGGGTCGAGCTTCATGAACCATGTGAATATTGCAATAAGACTTACGACTCAGGGCATCGGCCACTACATTATCCTAGCCAGGTGTGTAAGATATACCACAGTTGTAGTCAGCAATAGCTTCCATCCATCGCTGTTAACGAAGGTTCGGATCTGGCTGAGTAAACATGTACTTCAGACTCTGATGATCAGTGAAGATCTCACAATGTACCGAGAATGTACTTTGGCCATTGCTTTAGTGCAAAGATAACCGCAGCAAGCTCGAGGTCGTGAACTGGGTAGTTCTATTCGTGAGGACGCACTTGACGGGAGGCAAAAGCAATCACTCTGCACTCTTGCATTAGGACACAGCCTAATCCTTGTCGTGAAGCATCGCAATAGATGACAAAGTCCTTGCGAGAATCAGGGGGAGCAAGCACTAGGGCAGACGTCAGCTTGTCCTTGAGTGCCTGGAAGCTTTCCTGACACTTTTCAGTCCAATCAAACTTAACGCCCTTGTGAAGCAGATTGGTAAATGGCTTGGCAATCTTCAAGAAGTTCTCGACAAAGCGGCGACGATATTTGGCTAGTCCGAGAAAGCTTCTGACTTGCTTGACAGTCTTCGGAGGGGTCCAGTCAAGATTAGCCTGAACTCATTCTGGGTTGATGGCAATACCATCCTTGGAGATGACATGCCCAAGGTAGGTGACTTCGGGTAACCAGAATTCGCACTTGGAATACTTGGCATAAAGTTGATGCTCTCGAAGCTTCTCTAGAACAAGTCGAAGATGTTCAACATGTTCTTCTTTGTTCTTTGAATATACCAGAATATCATCCAGATAGACTACGACGAACTTGTGGAGGTAATCTATGAATATGTAGTTCATCTGACGGGAGGATGTGGCTGGAGCATTGGTGAAGCCAAAAGACATGACGGTGTACTCATAAGAACCATAACGAGTGACGAATGCGGTCTTTGGAATATCCTCTTCACGAACACGCATCTGGTGGTAACCCAACCTAGAGTTGAGTTTAGAGAATATCGATGAACCAGCCAGTTGATCATACAGACCATTGATCCGAGGAAGCGGATATTTGTTCTAAATTGTAGCTTGGTTGATAGGACTGTAGTCTTGGACCAAATGATTCATCCATCCTTCTTTTTCAGAAAGAGAGAAGGTGCTCCCCAAGCTCAAGAACTTGGACGAATGAAACCCTTTCGAAGAGATTTGTTGATTTCCTCCTTTATTTCAAGGAGCTCATGAGGCGGAATCTTGTAGGGTCGTTTGGCGATAGGAACGGTGCCTGGTTTCAAGTCGATGACAAACTCGACAGCACGAGTAGGGGCTATTCTTGGAAGTTCTTCTAGAAAGACGTCTTGGAAGTCATGAACGACTAGAATCTTTTCAATTCCCTCAAGAGGTGCGGCGTCCAACACATTCAAGACATAAAGTCATGCTTCAGCATTTTGAACCCGACAAGCATTGTTGCTTACTATCTCATCTGAAGGGTGCAGAAGGTGGATGGTTTTAGTGGCGCAAATGATAGAAGCCGTATGTGCTTTCAACCAATCCATTCCTATAATGAGGTCAATATTGGAAGACTTCAGAATAATGGGAGAGGCATGGAACTCTAATCCTTCAATCTCAATGACGACGTTGTGGCTAACCATGGTGGTTCGACATTGGACCACGGGTGTGTTTACCATTAATGTAATGTGCATCTCTTCATATTTAATTCCATGCCTGAATGAAAAATCTTCTGATATGAAAGAATGATATGCTCCTGAGTCAAACAAAATAGATGTTGGTACTAAATTAACTAGTAGATTGCACATCACAGTAGCAGGCTAGTCTTGAGCTTCATTCTGATCAATGTTGTTAGCCTGCCCACGACCATAAGGTCGGGCATTGTTGTTAGGGGGTTGATTGTTACCACGAGCATTAGAAGGTAGAGCCAGCTGATTCTGATTCCGACGACAGTTCCTGGAGCGGTGACCTGGAAGGCCACACTTGAAGCATAGACCATCATTGCGATTGGGAGCAGGTGCTCGAGGTGGTATAGCTCGAAGAGGCTGCCTCTACAGGGGTGGAAGCAGATGCGGTGCGGCATAAGACTGTCTTGGTGCAGGTGCAGTTGGATGATACATGTTGTGGGGAATCCATATCCGATGCTACCGCGCTGACGGGCCCGAAGATGAGCCAGTACCATAGCTCCGAATTAAATAAAGTTTTATGTAAATAAGGTAGAAAAATGCATAGATTAACATGGTGCACCCTATTTCCCTGTTTAACAACATTAAAATGTTGTTTTAGGCAGAACAGTACCAAATCCAAACATGCACATGGGGATTTTTCAGAATTGTTGTTTGTTATTTTAGGCCTCATTTAAACTTGCCTAAATAGTTAGTGTACAAATGCTTCACCTCTTGCCATGTTTAACAACATTTAATATTGTCGAGTACATAAATGAGAGTGAACTAAATAATTCGAAGGTGGGCATTTCGTGAATATGCAACCCATTGCATATTGAACACCACTTAATTTTTAGTATTGTTTGTTGCACTTTGCCATGCCATGCTTTATTAAAATGGACATGCATCATACTTGGTTGTGCATCATGCCATGATTATGCTTGTTGGTTTAACATGTTGTTTGCTTCTTTCCTGTTGTGCTTCTTCTCGATAGTTCCTGGTATCATTGCGATTGTGAGGATTTGTTCAACTACGTTGGTCCATCTTCTTCATGGATTCGGTATTCTTCCTAGTAGGATCTCAGGCAAGATGACCCTGACCTTGGATCTCACTACTATCTTTGCTATGCTAGGTGTCTCGATGCTATCACTATGTCGCACTACCTACCACTTGTTTATCAAGCCTCCCAAATTTCCATGTTAGCCCCTAACCTTTTCCACCATCCTAGCAAACAGTTGTGTGGCTACGTTACCGCTTTGCTCAGCCCCTCTTATAGCGTTGCTAGTTGCAGGTTGTTCCATGTTGGGACATGGATATCATGGATATCATGGGATATCACAATATCTCTTATTTAATTAATGCACATATATACTTGGTAAAGGGTGGAAGGCTCGGCCTTTTGCCTGGTGTTTTGTTCCACAATTGCTGCCCTAGTTTCTGTCATACCAATGTTATGTTCCTTGATTATGCGTTCCTAACACGGTCGGGGTTTATGGGCCCCCATTGACAGATCACTTTGAATAAAACTCTTCGAGCAAGGCCCAACGTTGGTTTTACCATTTACCTAATAACAACTAAAAGTTGCATAGGGACCAACTAGCACCCAAGGACTCTTAATTAACAACCTGGGCCAGTGCTCCTCATGGGCGTTGGTTCAAACCGGTCAACCGCCGGTGACGGCCAGGGGAAACTCTGGATTTGGACTACCAGAAGTATGGACAATCCGATCATGGTCTGAGACGAGATACGTCTTGCTGGTTTTGTTTTACCATTGTCGAAATCTCTTGTGCACCAGGATCCCGAGTTTGACAGGGTTATCCCGCGATGGAGGATTGTCTCCGCAGATCATGAGCTTGTCGTGGGCTAAGTTGGGACACCCCTGTAGGATTTAATATTTTGAAAGCTGTGCCCGCGGTTATGTTGCAATGGAAGTTTTTAATATCCGGTTGTAGAGAACTTAACACCATATCCGAAATAAAATACACCAACCACTTGTGTAACCGTGACTGTCTCTTTTCGAGCAAGTTCGGGAAGGTAACACGGTGGGGTTATGTTTGAACGTAAGTAGTTAAGAATCACTTCTTGATCATTACTATTTTGTGACCGTTTGCGTAGTTTCTCATCTTATTCTTGTACTCGTAAGTCAGCCACCATACAGTGCTTAGTCGCTTCCTGCAACCTGACCACTTATCCTTTCCATACCCATTAAGCTTTGCTAGTCTTGATACCCATGGTAATTGGATTGCTGAGTCCTTGTGGCTCACAGATTACTACAATAAATGTTGAAGGTACAGGTAATGCGATGATCTGAGAGCGACATTTGCTATTTTTGGAGTTTTCTTCTGCTTCTTCTTCGATTAGGGGATAGGTTCCTGGTCGGCAACCTGGGCTAGCAGGGTGGATGTTGTTTGAGTTTCTGTTTGTGTTTCATCCGTAGTCGGATGTTGCTCTTATCTATGATGTTGTTGTATTCATGTGCATTGTTTTTCGTTTTCAATGTATCCCCATCTATTATGTAATGATAGGATGTAATGATATCCACCTTGCAAAGCATCTTCAATATGCGCTTCTATCCTTGGTGGGAACTTCAAGGTCCTTGAGGATAGGGTTGCATATTGCGCGTGATACAACCGCAATTGTGGCGCTCGGTCCGGGGCAAATCGCTGCCCTCCGGCCGGCCCCGTCACGGGAGCGACAGCAGCGCGTGCGCCTCCACTTGGGCGAGTCGACCAAGTCGCTATGACCGACGGAGCCGCTCGCACTCGAGCACCTTCGCCACTCCACCAAGCCATCCAGGTGGCCGGCCCGCAACATCAGGGACGTGGTGCTGTCGCTACAGGCACCGTCAGGAGCCGAGCGACGGTACGATCTGCGTCATCATCACCCATGCCGAGTATGGCTAGGGAGGCCATGGCGGGCGCTCAGCTGCTATTATGGTTCCCGCTAGTGGCCGAGCAGATGGATGAGTGGCATGCCACCATCCAGAGTCTGCTTGGTTTCACCGAGGCTGGGGGCTCGTAGCGAGCTGGCCCACCATGGACTCCCCAAGCAAAGACGACGGCTTGTGCTGCTGGTCATACAGAAGGGGCCACCCCCACAATACAGTCCCCACCGCAGCAGCCAGCGCGAGCGCAACAGAATCAAGAACCTGACGACATCTGATGGCCTCATCTGACCCCCGAGCATGTCCAGAGCGGCGGCGAGCCCCGGAGGATAGGTGGAGGGGAGACACGCACGTTGTCATTGAGCGACGCCGCGACGACCACCGCTCGACCAATGGGTGCGATGGTCCTAACATCGATGAACCTGCGCTCAATATTGGCGGGTGCCTACCTTTCGAGGTTGGGTGCCCTGCCTTTACTCGTGAGCTGTGGCAAGTCCATTGACCGTCCGTCCGCACGTTCAAGCCAGAGATACCTGAGAAGTATGATGGGAGGCTAAACCTGGCAGAGTTTCTGAGCATCTACGCCATCGTTTTTCAAGCTCCCGGGGGAAGATATGAGAACGTGTTCGCCAACTACTTCCCTTTGGCTCTCAAGTCCAATGTGAGGTCCTGGCTGATGCACCTGCCGGAGAACTCCATTTTATCATGAGTTGACCTGTGCCATGCGTTCATTGGCACCTTCACTGGCGGCCATCAAGAACCAGGTCGGCCCAGGAATTTGCAGTTTCTTCAACAGAAAGAAGGAGAAACTCTCGCGAAGTATTTGCGGAGATTCAGCAGAGTCCACACGAACATCCCGAACATCCATCCGGCAGATGTGCTAGCCGCCTTCCAGTCCATTGTGCACAACCGCAGGATTCGTTCCAAGATGAATGTACGATTGCCCAAGACTGTGAAGGAGCTTTACACCTTGGTGGATAAGTGTGCTCTAAGGGAGGAGGGAAGGAAGTTACCCGGGGAGGAGGACTACACCAATGTTGATTCAGAGGACGATGATGAATCCACCAATCAGAAGAAGAGCAAGGAGCGCAATAAGAGGCACAAGGATAAGGCAGTGATGACTGTTGAAGGATCGGGTACACCTAGTGCCGGCAAGATGGCTATGGCCGAAGCCCCCGGCAAGGAAGCTACAGCCGTCGAGAAGGTCAGGAAAGGAGATGGGCTGTATTGCAAGATTCATTGGACCAAGGGCCACGACCTTCAAGAGTGTTATTAGGTTGAGTAGCTCTTCAAGAGGCAAAGAGCAGAGTATGAGAAGCGTGAAAAGGAAAAGGGTCAGAATCTCGCTGGCGGTAAGGGTCGAGGTGGTGAAGTAAATCGCCCCGGCAAACCCTCTAGAACAAAGGAAAACCCGTCAGAGATCGAGAGAAGGAAGCCCGTGATGATGAGGGTGATGGAGGGGATGAATTGGAAACTAGTGAGCAAGATTTTCAGAAGGCCACTGATGCCTTGTGCATTGACGGGGGTGCATCCCTACACACCTCTCACCTCCAACACAAACAGTGGGCACGTGAGGTCAATGTCGTGGAACCAGTGCTAGATGCCCGGAAAACACTCAACAGAACATGCACGCCCATCATCTTTGACGAAGAAGATCATCTTGACCGTACCACTGCGGTAGGGTGTTTGCCATTGTTGGTCTCTTGGACAATTCGCATCCTCAAGGTCACTAAGATGTTGGTGGACGGCCGGGCCAGGTTGAATCTGATTTCCCCAAAGGTTATCAGCAAACTTCAGGTAGGAGAAGAGGAGTTAAAGGTCACCGGCACATTTCAAGGAATTAATCCTGGCAGGAGTCATCGTAAGGGAAGTATCATGTTACCTGTGACATTTGGAGGGGAGTTGAACTATCAGACTAAAAAGACTATGTTTCACTGGTACAACGAGGTGCTATACAAACGGTTTTTAACCACTTTTCGCGATGGTGTTCGGAACTGTCATCTGGTGAGTGACTTCGATACGGGGGTCCTTCCCACACAACCCGGAAACTGTCGGGGATATGTCCTCCTGGCACACACGCTCGGCAAAATGAGGTCGTGTGCGACCGGCGAGTGACCAAATACAGTTATGTGTATAGTAGTGCTAAAAAAAGAATATTATACATGCGAAATTGGTTCTGGTCGTAAGTACATCCCACACAGTCAGTCCCTGCTAAACGTTTTGGTTCATATATACATCCCACACAGTCACTCCAAGGAAAACATTTGCGCAAGGTGGCGTAACACAAACAGTTTTCAAGAGAATCTCATGTGTGATTGTTCATTGAGCCAACACGTTTTATTCCTAGAAACTGTGTGCATTGCCTAAGGTCATCGCCCATGGTGTTTTCTCAATAACCATTTGCAATAGGAAAACCCAATTAGCAGGCTAATTTCCCTATTATTAATAATCCATTTATTAATCTAATTTACATTCATATAAAGCACATACTATATTTCATTTCTATATTAAGGAAGCAGGATTTCATAATTGAAATACATCTCAGTACAACATGATATAGCTTCAGCACTCAGCTACCCCATTACACAACTGTACCGGCACCATGTTTCACATTCAACGTCTTGAACCTTTCAAAATTAGCTTCATAGACGGTACATAGACAGATGCATCTCATCTGGAAAACTGCTGATGCTGAAGGCGAATATTGAGCCTTCATTCATATTGAAGGTCTTTGCAACTTTAGACCAGTGCCTGTGGATGATTGACCGTCTATCCTTCGTCCTCTTCAGGAACACTTCAATACTGAACCGTGGGTGTTGTATGAAAACTTTCCTCGCCTCGTGACCATTGAGGTGGTTTGAGAGGTAATCATCAGTGAACTGCTTTGGAAATGCCTGAAAACAAGGATCTGCGTAAATATCTTCTCTATATTGGAAATGGGGAAAAGGAATAAAAAAATGCAAGGTATAATAGTTAGTAACATCTTGTAAACCCGAGTGCTTCCCATTGTTTCACTACAGCACATTTAAGGTAGTTAGTCATCAAGTTAAGTAAGGGTTCGCATGCTATCAGTACTAATAAATTGTGTGTGCTTTGCACGTCATTTAAATATATATAAAAGGCATGGAAAAAATATTTTAATATGTATTTCATTTTCTAGAATCATACTAGACAAGATCCAACTTGGTTCTTACCTCTCTAGAATCCAGATTGTTCTAGCCTCTTTTTGTTAGAGTATCCGATAAGCATGTGGATAGATACTTCTAGAACACATGAGATGGTAGAGTTGTGTTTTCAATTAGAAGGCTACGTGGCAGTATCCTATGAGTTAAAAACTATATCCAATGTATGTTAATGCTCGGATTTGCCATCTCTTGACTGTTGGATGGGCATATCCAACAACTAATATTTGAAGCTATTGGCATACTATATAGTGGTATAGAAAATATGTTGATGAAAAATAAGCACATTGCAGATTCATCAGATTAATTCAAGCCACATGGAAAACCCATTTATCGAAACCAAGCATCATTAAGAACTAGGAAATATAGCACTTGTATATGTTTCTCATGTATTAAGTGCAGCCAAATTCGATTTATTGCTCACATGGTATACAATAACAGAATGCAGCCACACCAATTGCAGAATTGAACCAAGCAGTTACTAAACACCACAATAAATGAACCAAACGTTAACTGAGCACCACATTATAGAATATAACATACTCCTAATAGAATATCAGAGAGTTAACCAAACCTAGCATGCTTAACAACTTGGAAATATAGCAATTGTATTTGTTTCTCATGTATTTAGTACAGTCGAATAAGATTTATTTCTCACATGGTATACAATAACAGAATGCACACACAACAATTGAACTTGGCATTGCAGAATTGAACCAAATAGTTAACTAAACACCACAACAAATGAACCAAATGTTAACTAAGCACCACATTGCACAATATAACATACTCCTAATAGAAGATCAGACATTTCACTAAACCTAGCATGCTTGACAACTTGGAAAATTGCACCCTAAATAATTGCACATCACATTTGCAGAATTGAACTAAACAGTTAACTGAACACCACATTGCACGACATATAGAATGTATACACTAAAGCAAAAGATTGCATGGTAAAAGTAGGTAGCACAATTCACTAGAATTTATTAAGGAAAGGCTGTAGCTAGCAAACTGAACATGGGTCCTTATAGTGAGCTAATAAGACAAGCTACTCATTGTCGGAGATATCGACGACGATTGGCTCCTTGGACATGGAAGAGGGCGACGCCTCCGCATCATGGGTGCCCTCGTCGTAGTGGTGAGTTGCCTCAGCCGCTCTGGGCACCAACCTGCTAGCTCTTGAGATGAGGTAAGCACGTGCACACTGAGAAAACAACTCATAGTCTTCGTCGAAGGCACTGATGGTGGCCTCGAGAAAATGCCACGAACTGTCGTTTAAAATAGCCAAACACGCAGCAGCGTCGACGCGTGAGGCGTCAATGGTGGCCTCGATGGCGAGGTGCTCCTCCAAGATTTGGGGGTCGGCACGAATGGTAGCCATCGCGACCTCATCCGCACGAGCGGCCACGATTTGGTTATCCGCCGCGAAATGCTCCATGAGATCCAGGCTATACTACATGCACCATGGCTTAGGGCGGCACTTATTTGGTGGAGGGGTCGGTGATTTGGGTGGAAGGTGTCCTACTCGCGCCAGCGGTCGGGGCATGTGGTATGTGGAAGGAGGAGGAGGATGGTGGTCGGGTGTGGATTACCTGCCTGGATAGGCGAGGCCGAGCAGCGTGAAGGAGGGTCGCCAGTGAGGAGGCGACGCTGCAAGCAAGGAGTGAAGGTTTCAACTTGGAAAGGAAGGCGCAAATAGGGGAAATGTGGCTTTTGGTAAGGGGGAGGGGTGGGGTGGTAGATATTTCCGTGGAAGCCAAAATTTTGGAATCGCTTCCACGAAAAAACTGACGCACAAAGTGTCATCGGACATCATCCCTTATTTAGAATGGGCTCTGGACTGTAGCCGTCGCACCTTCTCGCGTAAGGCGTATGCGTACTATACTCTGCCGGTGCTCCAAGATATTTTGTGTTGTATCTCACACGGTTTGTTATAATAAACTGTGTGGGATCTACTTGATTTTTCTTCTTGATTTGAATTACATAATGGAGTCACAGCGGCAATGCACGGTTTTTGAATTGCTAGACCTTTTATCTGCAGTGAAAATGCAACTATATGTGTGTCGTAAAAGAATTGGAAATATTCAGGGTTCGTTTGGACATTTTATTCATTAAATTTGGTTTCTAGCCATTTCAGGTGCACAATTCAAAATTATACTACATGCACATGCTCCGGTGCACCAACATGGGTTGTAAAATCATATATGTGTCCATGGGTTTATGCATATGTCCCATGCAAGAAATGGGGATGAATTTCAAACACCACGGCACCGTGGCTCTCCGGCAAATATCGACGTACTTGCTTTTGTAATTCTAGTAAATCCAAACGTCGTCCGAAATTCATGTAACTTTGCATGCTATCATGAAGCGCCGCCCTCGTCTTCAGGGTTCTCGACCGCTGCAGCCGGGAAGGCGCGCTCGAGGGAGCACACCTCATCCTTCTCTTGGCACGCGACCATGATGACGCTGCCACTTCCTGGCATTTTGAGGACGTTGTAGCCACAGTGCGTAGCTGCCATGAACTTGGCCAGTGCTGGATACCCTAGGATGGCGTTGTAGGGCAGGCGGATGTCGGCGACATCGAAATCGAGGATCTCGGTGCGATAATTTTGCGCTCGCCGAAGGTGACAGGGAGGAGGACCTGCCCTATCGGGTGTGTAGAACCATCGATACTCCTAAAAATGTTTTGGTTGGGTGAATCTGGTAGTATGGCACTTGGAGCCTGTTGAACGTCTGAACAGACAGAACATTGAGCCCTGCTCCACGATCGATGAGAGTCTTGGTGATAACCACGTTACTGATGACGGGCGAGCAGAGCATAGGGAGCGCGCCAGCAGTGGCCGCGCACTTGAGCTGGTCTGAGGAGCTGAAGGTGATGGCGCACTTGGACCACCTGACAGGGCAAGTTGCTTCCGGCTTGGGGAGCGCTGCATTCACCACGCAGGTGAACTGCTTGAAGACGCGGTGGGAATTCGGGGCCTGTGAGCCGCCCAATATGTAGGCGATGGCTCGGGGATCCTAGAAGCCCCCAGCCCCCTCGTCCTGGTTGTGATCTTCATTCCTTCTTGTTGGTGGAGGCAGAGCTGCGTTGCTCTGAGGGCGTCCTCACGAGGCTGCTCCCTCCAAGCGCCCTCACGAGGTTGGCCCTGCCAGTGGTCCTCCCGAGGCTGGTGACGCCACTCCTGATGGTGGTCGCATCCGTCCCAGCGTCCTCCACCTCGGCCGCCTCCACGATTGTAGCCTCGATCGTTGTGCTCGGGGTGTCGACAGAGGCGTCCGTCGGGGAGGGCCCTAACAGTCGTTGGTGTTGTCGATGTGAGCATTGTGGAAGACAGAATGGCCGGTTGCTCTTGGATGACTCGGGGTGGTCGCAGCCGCGCTTCTTTTCTGGTTCGGCCGCAAGCACTACGGCCCATTACACTTCACGTCCTTGTCCTTGGCCTTCTTGTCTTCTGGATCAGCATCGGGGAGCTCGAGGAGGGAGAGGCGCCCTTCCTCATCCCACGCGCACTTGTTCGGCATGTTGAACATTTCCAGAGCTGTGTAGAGATCCTCATGGATAGCGAGCTCCTCCTTCATCTTGACATCACGGATGCCTTCAGTGAATGACAAAATGGTGGCCTCGCCCGACACCTTGGGAATCTTGAGGCAAACGTTGTTGAAGCACTGGATATACTTTTGTAGGGTCTCTCCAGGTTGCTGCTTGATGCGACGCAGGTCTCCCGCGACCGCCGGACGGTCACGAGTTCCCTGGAAGTTGGCGATGAAGCGGCCGCGCATCTCCTCCCATAAACCGACCCCTCGGGTAGGTTCAGGAGCCAAGAACGCACGCCATCCTTGAGGGCCATCGGGAACCAGTTTGCCATGATCTTCTCGTTGCCACTGGCCACCTCAATGCTTAGCTCGTAGAGCTGCAGGAACTCGGCGGGGTCGGCGGTTACGTCGTAGCTCGGAGGCTGGTCAGGCTTGAACTTTCTTGGCCAGACGATGTTGCATAGCTCTGGGGTGAATGCATGGCATCCTGCCGTGGCCACCGGAGGTCGTCGAGGGGGTGGAAACAGGTCCTAGTGCACGCGCACCGCCACCTCGTACGGCAGTACGCGGGTCTGGTCACTACAAAAAAAATACACTTCCGTGATGATACATGTTTATCACAGTAGGTCGCATTTTCTGTCATGCATGTACATCCATGACGATTTTATGATAGAATCAAGATACTCATACCTGTGTTGTCAAAGAAGTGTTCCATGACATTACCAAAATTATCATCACGGAAGTGTCCACTTCCATGACGATAAATTGTGCGTCACAGAAGTGCTTTCGTCAAGGGTGACCGACACATGGCATCCACTGTAACGGAACGCCGTTCAGCTATCGGATCCGGTTTTGGATCCGATAACCCGTTAACAGCCCCGACGAATGGGGATTTTCCACGTGTAAAATCATCATTGGATGGAGGAAACACGTGTCGGCTCACCATTGGGACAGATATCATCCACTCATTGGACACAACGCACCTATGATATGTCGACACGTGGCACGACCCAACAAAGGCCCATTCCTGTGAAAAGGTCGGCCCATTTGACTTGGTCAAAAGGTGGCGGGCCGGCCCACAGAAAGCCTGTTAACGGCCTGTTTGCATATAGCCCATTTACAGCTCGCTAACCCAGGGCCCGTTAGGACCCCTCCGAATTAGGCCCAGTAGCGTCATCTGGGCCATCCAATATGATTCCAGCCTATTTTAACTTCCGGCCCATGTATGGCCCATGACTTCTTTTGGCCTATATGAGGCCCTTTGAAACTCTTGGCCCACTAACGGCCTATGGTGAAACTGGCCCGTAATGAACAGTCTATCACTTTATACCCATTAACGGCCCATTATTCTATTGGGCCGTTTCCAGTCCAGGTTATCTTTCGGCCTTCTCAGGGCCCATTTATTCTTGGGCTCATTTCCAGCATTCAGTTACTTACGTCCCGTTACTGTCATTTTCTGCTTGTGGGCCAAATTCAGCCCGTCGGTACAGTCGGACCGTTAATACGTTGGGCCGTTTTCATGTCAAAAAACACGTTGGGCTGTTTACATAGAGTTATCAAATATGGTCTATTAACGACTCATTATGGTCCACGAATAGTACGGCCCATGATTGGCAAAATGATGATACGTCCCATAGAAGGCCCATGGATCCTACGGCCCGTATAAGGCCCATGGATCCTACTGCCGGTAGAAGGCCCATGGATCGTACGACCCGTAGATGGCCCATGGATCCTGCGGGCCGTAGAAGGCCCATGGATCCTACGGCCCATATAGAAGGCCAATGGATCCTACGGCCCATAGAAGTCCCATGGATCATATGGCCCGCAGGAGGCCCATGGTTACAACAGTCCGTGTGTTTCCATGATTATTTTGGCCTAGTTACCAAAAATAGGCTATTGTGGCCACTAGAAAAACACAGAAAAAGAACTGCAGTGACTACAAGCAAACAACTAAACAAGACAATAAGGAAATAAATAAGCAAGCAATTAACGCTAGTGTATTACCGCTATTACACATATTACATCCACTGGGCATCAAAGTTCGCCACTTGTGCAAATATAGGGAACAAAGCAGCATATTACATACACTGGCCATCAAAATTGGCCACCAGTGCAAATAAACACGATAGCAAAACAAGAGCATAACTGAAACAACTTCAGAAGAGCTCAAGAAACATTATCCTGGGTATCTACCATGCTGGCAATAAGCTTAGCAAGCTTATTAGCTCTGTCCTGTTCGGCGCTAAAATCCTCCAACACTTGCTGTTGCACTAGAAAGTATGCATCTGAATGCTCCAGGGACTTATGCAGTCCTTCTACTTCTTGTTGCAGCACAGCTAATCGATGTCTTTCAAATTGTAGTTGAGACTCAAGAAACCGAACTGATTCAGACAGTGAGTTTGAATAGCTTGTGCAAGCGGTAGTGGCCAGGAACTCAAACACTAAACCAAGACAGGACTTTGGGGATGTCTCACTGTCTCCAAGATAGTCTTCCTTAGCTGTTTTATCAGCTTTGTTGGAGACCAACAAGGATGTGTCACTATCATGAACCTTATCTGCATTACTTCCTTTACAATTGCTTAATAAGGCACTCTTCCCCAATATTCTGTCAGCATTCTAAAGAAACAAGCAGACACATAACAGGTTTAGCATGTACTAGTATACGAAACTCATTTCGGTGAACCAGTTCATTAGTAAGGTGGACAGGATTAAACTACCAAGTCTTCTATTGCCAAGTACTAGTACATAATAAAATCATCAAACAAACATATATCTATGTCCTATGGTCACTGCATTGTCTTTCCAAATCAAAATAGAGACACGGTTCAAATCATATCAGTTCAATACAAAGCAGCAGTGAAAGAATACAAAGCGTGGGAAACTACACGGCACAACAAGATTTCAGATGGGTACCACGGGTCTACATGTACAACAACGCTATTGGCTGTGTTGTGATGCCAGTAATGTGCATGATATGAGAAGTCAATTGTATACACAGTTGAAATTGAAATCAATAGAGCTATTGATAAGAGCAAACCTGTTAAAGAAACATGTGTGAACATACCTGTTGTGCCATTGGAGTTTTGATTGGATCCTTCAATTTAAAATAAGTTTGTATGAGTAAATACAATGATACAAGAGCAAAGCGCGCTCCTAAGTGAGGGCTAAAGCGCGCCTAGACTCTAGGCGTTGGCAAAACGCATTGCGCATAACTACGCTTAATTTGTGCATAACTGCGCATAAGCATGCGCTTTGGTCAGTAAAGTGCAAGGCGGTGGCAAAATGCACAATTAACGCCTAGCACTTTTTTGAACTATGATAGCAATGGAATCATAAATTAGAACAGTTGTTCTTCAGGATTAGGCACTTGTTCTGCATGAACAAGTATAGTAAGACACAAGAATATAGTACTTCAAAATAGAAAATGAGCTCATAGACCTCACCACATTCTTGGTTCGGGACCAGTATAGAACAAGGCATTCCCAGTCATCGTCCAGTAAATGTGTCTCAGGACAACGTAAGGGAATTTGATGAGTTTCTTTGCCGGTGAAGTATGTTTTCTTCAGGTAATTCTGATACTACCACCAAGCATTCTTGAAGATAGCAAAGGTATTAGCACAGGTTACCTCATCCTGAGTTTCCAAATCGGTCCTTCTCTATAGAGTAAAATGGGAAAAATTGTTGTATTATAACCATCATGGAGGTAGGATGTATGGGACAAAGAAAAGTAATTGCCATGAATAACATTACTTACACATAACTCCTGGAGAAACACCTGCAACTGGAATTTTCCTTCACCTCCAGTATAATATTTCCAAGATGGGAAGATATGCACATACGATTTAACAACATCAAATGCGGTAGATGCTAAACTACGACTAGCTGGTTGTGCTTCCTCCACAGGAATGGGCGTACTAACTGGTGGAGTTGGGGTTCGCCGTGGTAGTACTGGCCCTTTGGGCACTGGAGCTGCCTTACTAATTGCTCTTGTTTGGGAGCTCTATGTTGGAGATGGTGTTGTGTCAACAGGAAATGGGTTACTATCTGCCGGTGTTGGGGTTAGATTGGGTGAAGCTGGTTCTCTGTCCATCGCAGTAGGGTACAATCTGTGAGAGTTTGGGTTATGTGTGGTACGACTGGTTCTTATGCATGTACAACCGGGGTGCTATCTCCACCAAGAGGTAGCACTGTTTTTTTTGAAGACCGTGTTTTTAGTCCGCTAGATACAGGCATCACCCGCTCCAATTCAAATGGCTGATAAACAGGAAACATAGTTGAATGTATAGACATTGTATGAGAGACAGATGCAATAGATAGTGTGGAAAAAAGAGGGCATGAAATAGTGGACATGTATATTGTTTAACTAAAACAGATAGCATGACATAATTTCACATATATGATGTCTATCTAAACTGGATAGCATAGCATAACATAATTCAAAGATATGATGAATAACTGAGCAGGATCACATGACATAATTCACCTACATGTTATGTAAGTATTCAGGATCGCATCATTTAATTCACATATGTGATTTATATGCTAAACAGAGGGCATTCGATATGATGTCTGAACTAATAACATGGTGTTGAATATTTTGTATATGATGTCTAAACTATGCAATGCAAGACACCATATGCATGATATGAGCAGTATAACCATGCCAAGTTAGAGCATACACCTCGGTGGGGGAATAGGACTAGTCATCTATCTCTGAATCCATCTCTGAGGAGCTATCGGGACCCAACAAGAGATCTGCTTCGACAGTTAGCACTGTCTTCTCTGAAGGCCATGTTTTCACACCGGATGTTTCCATCTCCCACCCAAATGGGTGATTCACAGGAAGAGTAGTTCAATGTACGGACATTGTCGAAAAATGGAAATGTAATGAAGAAAAGGATGGGAAAGATATCATTCAAATATATGATGCCTGGTTAAACAGGATGGCATTGCACATTTCACATATATTATGGGTGGCTAAAAGACATGAGACTGCATAATTCCCATATATGATATAAAAACTAAACAAGTGGCATTACAGAACATGTCTAAACTAAGCAGATGACATATATGATGTCAAAAGTAGGCACTGCAAGGCAACATATGCATGATATGACTAACATCATCATGCCATGGTAGAGCAAACACCTTGGGGGGTAAATAGAGTGGTCAGTGGCGTCTGGATCCGCCTCAGAACAGATATCTTCCTCTGAATTACAATATGGATAGGGGTGGGGAGGGTTTGCCATTTAACCCACCATCGAGCGATATTTGCATGACATTGTATTGCCGCGCAAAACTCTTCTCTTTTTCTCTACATGTTCAGCATGACTGTGTACAATATCTGACATGCATATGAAAAAAATATGGTGAGATTATGTAAGGAGAGCATGCAGAAATTTAGAGTGATGGTAACAACCAGTGGATGGATCCAAAAATAATGATAGCAGGCTGATGATTGCTTTCATTTAATAAAAAGGAAGATGATGATTGCTTTACTATTTCTTTACCACCCAAGATGAACAACATAGGCATACCCTAGGTGATCCAGATATTAGACATACATACGATTCATTGCTGCCTCGATATTTGCCCCACAACTAATTTAGAACTCAAGTTTGAACAATTGGACCTGACTTCGAGTCCAAGAGGTGAACAGGTCGATAAAGTAGAAGGTAATTTTAAGCAATGCATAACATAAGAAGAAACAAAAGAGTGCGACCTCTCTTGTGGACCCGTGTAGTCCTGAGGTTCATATGATGAGTCGATGATGGTGATGTCATTGCGGTGGGTGCTGGAGGCAGGGAAGGAGATCTGAGGAGGCGAAAGACGGTAAGGAGTCGTGATGTTTGGTTTGGTGGATCCTTCTGTCGATGGAGCAGCTCAGGTGAGGTGGATGACATCGCAGCAGGAGCAAGACAAACCACACAAATTTCCCATCGACACCTACCTGTAACTGAAGTAATTCTGTAAGGGCTCATTTGGCTTGCTTGATTCTAAAAACGCAGGGATAGGAAAAAGACCGGAATAGGATAGGAATGCACATGGGAAACAGAGCATTTGTAAACACAGGATTTCTGTCAACTTGGGTGTTTGGTTTACAGGAATGGAAGAGCAGAGAATGCAAAGAAACATGGCCAAAATAAAGTGAAACCATATGAAAGCATGTACAGTTAGAATGTTATTCTTCCACTAATGCACTTGGTCTTGTTTTCATGCATAGGATATTGAAAAGTAGGTCCAGGTGGATGTTTTGCTTCATTCCTTTCAACAAAATGCATGAATAATTGAATAGTAGAGTGCCACTGGAAAAATTCCCTATTGCTATGTTTTTCCGTTGAACCAAAATATCCCTAATGGATCGACATGAATGTATAGTAATAAGTGATCCAACAAGTGAACAAGTTCTTTGCCGTAGCCGTGTCGACCTCAGCATCTTTAGGTTGGTCGCTGAAGCAGTTAAGGCAGAGGTGGCTGTCGGAGGTGTGGAGGAAGATCTGACGAATCTGTCGATGGCGTCCAGGGCACTGCTCTGTTGTGATGGATCGTTTTGTCGTTGGAGCAGCTCCGGTGAGCCGTTAGACATCAAGGCTGAAGTAGCACAAGACACACATCGTCAATCTCAAGTGGGATTCTAATAGAATCTCCAATAGATGATGTCAAATATATGTAAAATTTACATCACCAAAAACCACCTGACTACAATAGATGAGGTAAAAATTGTTGACTCTGAACTTAACTGTCAAAACTGAAATTTACTATGGAATATGAATGTTACTGTCGAAACTAAACACAATGGTAGCAGGAGACACTTGACATGTAGTTTAGGGAGGGCATGCAATTCATCTTCAACCTGCACCCCCCCTGAGCCGCCAGCCACCACCGGCCGAACCGCTGGCCCCAGCGCCGCCTCGCCGCCCCGAAACAACTCCCACCGCCGGCCCGCCGTCGCCCCTGCCAGCCCTCTAGCCCCCCCGCCCCCACCCTAAACCCTAAGATAGATAGTGGGGTACCTCTCCGGTGAGCCCCGGTCCCCGCTGCGGGTAGTTCTTCCTTAATCCCGGCGAGCCCCCCCCCCACCCCCTGAAAATCGACTAACCAAAAAGTAGATTCGGTCGACTAAAGTGTAGCTAAATCGGAGCAGAGCCGCAGCACGAGCGAGGGGGAGAGCAGCAGCAGCAGCACGAGCCAGCGAGTGAGAGCACGAGCAGCAGGAGCAGCGCGAGCAAGTGAGCGAGAGCCGGAGCAGCAGCAGCAGATCCAGCTGGTATGGACGCTGCCGCCGAAGGGACCACGCACTGGGGGAAAGCCGCCATGGAGATGTCGCCCGCGGTGCAGGCTTCAAGGTAGCCGCTCCATGGGGGTGCGGGATGGAGCACCGTTAGTGCCTGGAGGCCGAGTTAAGGAGAAGGTACGATGCGATGAGTGTACAACCTCTTTGGTCGCGCCCAGTAGGCCTCGGCTTCGTCCGAGGAGTCGGTGAGGATGCTGCGGTTCCGGTGGAGCAGGTTAAGGCGGCATTATGGGGATGAAGCAGCCGCGATAGACGAGGCAATCATCGAAGAAGATCCTTGGAGGTGGAGGACGGGGCGGCTGAACCGACGAGATGACGAGATGGACGACGGATCCTCATCCGGGGAGGTTAACAAGGGACGTCGAGCTATTGCGGTGGACGACCTCGTCGGGGAAGAGGCTCTGGCTGGGCAGCGGTGAGGTGGTGGAAGGAGGAGGGTGGGGTTCTGCAGATGGAGCAGAGAGGCTATGGCGGCCTGGGATTTCGAATGGCGAAAAGGGGGCGATGGGAGGGGGTGAACCATGACTTAGGGGCGCGCTTGTCCAAAATGCAGGGTGTGTTACAAAAGTACCCCCTACCGATTTGAACTATTGGCCTTTCGGCTCAGGGTTAGAAGGGGGATCTCACGTGTCGAGATTTGGCAGCTGGAGGGAGTTTTCGCGTGCGTTGTAATTTCGGGATAGCAAGGCACGGGTTGTGAAGGCGCCAGTTTTGTGAGCACGATATCTTAATTTTTGGGATATAACAAGGCGCGGGTTGAATTTTAGGGACAAGCCTAACGTGTAGTAATATTGTACTTGTACGTACCAAATCAATTCGCACAAAGAGAGAGTCTTGCACCGTTATACTATAGAAAATTCTATTCAAAGCTACTCCCTCCTTCCATCTATATAGGGCCTAATGTGTTTTTCGATGCTAACTTTGACCAAATATTAGAGCAATAATATATGACATGCAACTTACAGAAAGCACATCATTAAATTCGTCTATGAAAGGATCTTTCAATGATATAATTTTCACATTGCGCATGTCATCTACTATTAGTCTTGTCAATAGTCAAAGGCGGTCTTAAAAACTCATTACTCCCTATATAGATGGAAGGAGGGAGTATGAATCCATGTTATGTCCAATTAATTATTTTTCTTGCTGTATAATGCATGTAACCTACTCATACCAACATTTTAGTGCATTCCAAATGTCTATACTACCGCTGCAATTCGAACTGAATTTGAATTTGTTACTCTATTTCAATAAGAATCTACAATCATGATTGTTGCCAACTTCAACCACCATTCGTGTATTACCTTAATAAGACACCACATGACTACTATAGAGATAGATATGAACTATGTGTACTACATGAACTCGAATTCTATTTTTTGAATACACTTGATATTGATTCCAAATAATAGTACATTTGGTGTACTAACTATATATTCATAATCTAAACCATGTTCCATACGTACACTGTGTTTATCACACAAAGTATAGTGCCCCTCCCCCTACATTGTGAAAAGTATTTAGACCTGAGCTGCAAAAGCCACACATTAGCACAAATTATAATCAATGTTCTACATTATGATATCTTCTTCAAGTATCCGTATCCATTTTTTTATAATGAATTATGATCTTTGTTCGTCTTTTACACTTTCACGATCCTCTTCTATTTGTAACTAGGTAGCGCTAACTTTCTATCGTGCATGCACACGCCCGCCCCCCTCTCACCCACCGTTAGCGTCCCCTCCATCGTGCATGTTCATTATTCCTCTTTAGGTCGTCCACCCGCGGTGTGTGTAGGACGCCGACTCCTTCTTTCCGGCAGACACTGGTCGCTATACCTCTCTTGCCAAGTGTGCCTACCACAAACACATATATACTTCCCCTCTTCTCTTCTCACCGTCCATGCCCCCTATGTCCAATACGGTTCCACGCAGGTGCACACTCCCGCCCCTCTTTTCATTGTTCTCATACTCGCACACTCCTTTCCCCTCGACATGGTAGGCATCTCACACCACCTCCTAGCCGCACCCCTCTCCCCCTATCTATCTCTTCGGACCTTATTTGCTTCTAACACATGCAGGCGTGTATACGTACTGATCTCCCTACATATAGCCAGGTCGACTATAATTCATTTTCCCCAAGCACCAATACACTTACCTCACTAGTTATGTATCTCCCTTTCTCGGACACATGATGGTTGATCTTCCTATGTAGTTACATATGCTTACCACAACCATATCGTCTCCCCTCATCACCCATGCATACCTCCTGACCCATCTCTCACACGCACATGCATAGGTAGACAGACATCCCCCTCCCTCTCTTATTGATATCGTACTTGTACCCTCCGTTTGTCTAGTAGGCCTCTACCACCATTTGTGAGACGCCACTCCACCACCAACCCTCCGATGCTCTACCTTTGTCTTTCTCCCAACCTTATTCCTCTGCTACACATATCCATCGATGTCCCTCAGTACATAGCTAGGTATCTCTCCTTCCCCACACATATACTAGTCGATCAGTCTCTGCCCCCTCCCCCCACACACACACACACCAATAGTCGAACGTTGTAGGTAGGTATTCATGGCATGGAGAAAAACTGCACCTCTGCCCTCTCAAATTCTAGTAGGCCAGCCGCCCTGTATCTTTGACGTGGGCAAACACAAATTCAATGGCACTCTTTATCAATCGCGCAACCACACACATCATCCCTGATTTCAATTCAACCGATATCTCACGTACATGACTCCATTTCACACACATTGCATGTGTTATGTTTTTCTGTGTGAGATATCATGAACACATTTCCTCTGTTTCGCCCAAACCATCTCTCTCACACCCACCCATGTACGTACCTGCACCTAAAGAAGAGGTGCACACAAGACGCACGTACTCATGTCTCGTTCCTGGCCACACCCATGCGGGTACACGGTGGAGTTCGTTTCTGTTCGAAAAGGCAGCCCACATGATAATTTGACGCGTGTAGCAGTTGTTTTCTCCAAGTAGGGTCGTGTACCATGCCTAGACAAAACAAAGTTCGACTTCACGCGTTAGTATTAAATAAAGTTATACATTCCTCAATGGCACGTACAGAATATAAAACGATTACCGTGGGGAAAATGGAAAAATGGGTTTGTCTCTCGTCACACCATCTCACACAAGCCGGTAGCGGCCTCTCTCTCAGTGTTGGTCAGTGATCGGGCCGCATCCCGTCCGCTGGTGGAAAGGGAGGATGTGCATCGTCTCTTCGTTCGACGGTGTTGAGGCAACACGTCCCGATCTGCGGTACCCGCCGTTCTCTCTGACTAAGCTCCGGTGTGGTAGGGCATATCCCGGCCGCCGGCGCCCTCTTAGTAACATCTCGACGACCCTCAAGTATAGCTTCCTCCGGCCTTGCTCCACTGCCCATCTTCCCACGTTGCTGCATGTGGATCTTCTTTAGTTGTTTCCTTAAATCGTATCTCGACCGGCGTACTTTCCATCTTGCAATCTCGTCCTCAAACCATTTTTGATAAACCACCATGTGCTATCTTTCCCTTATTACATGGAATATGCTTCCTTTTTGTCTGCGTATGTGTGTTCAACTCGTGTTATTGGCCAGTAACTGTTTCCTTTCTACCTCCTTTTGCAAAGAGGGCTATCCATTTTCACCTCGTTGCTATTGCGACCTTTTGGTGAACTGCACAAATCACTTTTTTTCTTAAGAGTGTTTTGTGCAGTTTCGCCAAAATGTCACACGGGCAATGTTTTTACATTTCTATGGGAATGTAGAAAGGGAGATTGGTTTTGCTATCCTCCTCGTCCAACTCAGTGCCTAATCTTCTCCAACAAGAAGTTATCCCTAAAGAGAGATCGTAGAGGTGATCGGCTTCTATTTGTGTGTGTTATGTTTCATCATCTAGTTCCACTATTATTGTAATCACACTGACTGGATATATTTGCAAATAGGGATGGTCCGCTCGATTTTAATGGAGTTGCACGAAATGATCGGATTGTGGTGTCCTCCATACACCTCTTTTTTTGGCTACAGAGTTGTGTGAAACTAGCTGCCAAGCAATGAACATTGTGCCAAGGAAATGGAGCCATGCCTACGAACAACATCAATCAATTATATATTTATCTTTATTTGTACACCTTCTCGCAACTTTGTCTTCAGTTGTGATGTGAATATCGGCGCTGATCTGCGAACCATTGAAATGCATTACGCGTGGTAGCCATGGTAGTTTCATTTGTATTTGATGGAATTTTGTAGCGAGATAATCTTGAGGCAAGACACATGAATCCTTAGTTGAAAACTTTTTTTCCTGCGGGAACCAAAGTTGAAACCTTCGTAGCATCACAGTACAATTTCATTAAAATTATGCATACATATAAACAAATCTTGAATGATTGATAGCAATGCCAGAAACAATTCAACTTTGTTTCGCCGACATGTTGGACATCCTTCATCCGGCTCCACCTGCCATGCAGCAATATTGAGTGCATAACACAACTGCAGGGAAAGATTCACCCCGGTCATTGCGCCGCAGTAGTAATGACTAGTGAGGTGTAAAATCACAGAGCCCTACCTTCCCCACAGTAAGTTTCTCGGATGAAGTAACCATCATTTCTCTGTTCCTTGAGTCCGCTGGTACTCCCATATTCCCACAATAATAAGTTGCTCGGGCGAATCAACCATCACTTCACCTTTCCCACAATAAGTACTAGTACCTCCTTTTTTACTCTAGAAACAACCACACGCAAATATTGGACGGTAGCAGCACATCAACTGAATAAAAAATTCTATAGTATGAGAATAACTTTGAACGTAAGCCATTGATTCACTCTATCCAATTGTCATAGTTGGAAAATCCAACCAAAACCAAGCATTGCATCAACTCTGTTAGCACTCAGATTCTTGCCGCCTGCTCAACCGCCTGCCCACCTAGCCCACCTATATATCCACTCACGTGTGATGACCACAGGAGCTATCCATGCAGATTGTATGTTAAAAAATAAAGGTCGATAACTAAGGAGGCACCTCGGGCCAACGCGGCCAGATCGCATTTTGCACGAGAAATTACACACCATGTTTCATTGACATGTGGTCCCGTTCCAACATGTCAGTGAGACAATGGCGAGTCCTTTTCTACTAATATTTCCGAATGGACGTGTAGGCCGGGGCGCCTCTCCGTGCATCATGGCAAACTGGCAACCGTCCACTGACTCTTCGCCTTTCCGTCTCGATTTGGAACTGCTGTCGCACGCTCTTCCTCCCACCTCCATTTGCCTTCACCCTTCCTTCTGCCATTGTTCGATCATGTTCTCCATGGAGGTAACAGGCCAGAAAAGACCCCGTTATTCTTGCCCCGATTTCAAAGATGACGTGGTGGAGGAACTCACTGATCGGTGCGACGTCACCACCTCGGCTAGCATGGCAGGTTCGTTCAAGATCATTCTCGACTCAACTAATAACATCATTACAAGGAACCCAAGGGTCCAGGAGCGTTTTGATCTCCCCTACCTTCTTCGTCGTGACCCTGATGATTGGCGTGGGAACGACGGTGGCCTCGCCTTGTGCAAGTTCACGCCGCTTTATAATGATATGTATGATGTTAAGATGCCATCGCTTGAGGGCAAGGCTTGGGCAAGCGCAAATGGAGATTGGGTTGTTTATATTGGGTACAACTTCGAGTGGGAACTTCTGAATGTGTACACTCATCACCGGGTTGCACTTCCAAAAATTTCAGTAGACTTCCCAGAGATTGAGCACACCGGTATTCTATGCACATTCAAATACGATCATGGTGACTTTCTTCTACGAGAGATAGCAATTTGTCGAGTTCCCAACCGCTCTTGTAATTACAAGAACTATGAAGTTGTTGCTATCTTCGACAAGCTTGTTGCCATCGTTCGTGGTTCGACTCGATGGATATTGCTCAAAAATCAGTTTCTATACACGGATGTGTACTGTGATGCAATTCAATACGAAGGTCCCGTGTTTGCTTCCACCACTCATGGCACTATTTTTGCATGGGATCCCCGTAGTTTCGGTACGTTTGTCTTCCACCGTAATTATAATTGTTTCATCCACATGCATGCCGGTTAGCAAGTTTCCCTTTACTAATTAACCTTCTTCTTGTGTTTCCAAGGTCCTGTGAACATTCTACGACCTATACTTGAAAAAATTTATAACCAATGGGGATATGACGATAGTGATGATCACAAGCATGAGGACGAGAAGAACTTATATACTTAGTGGCGCCTGGAAACTAATTCCGATGGATCACCTCTTCTTGTTTGTATACAGCGCACTGAGTTTGTTACTACTGACGGAGCACGTGTTTTCTCCCATGGTCGCACTCTCCGGATCTATTCCAACACTTGTTGCGTGGTATTCAGGATGGATAATACTGTGATAGCGCATACACCTTCTCCCTGGTACAGTATTGATAGTCTTGGAGAAAACTCACTCTTCCTTGAACAAAACAATCCGATGATGGTGAAAGGCGATCCAACTGCTGTGCACACAATGTTACTAGGACCATTTATGAGAAGCAACTGTATCTATACCTCGGACATTTCGGTGTTTCCCTACCCTGGTACTGATATAGTAGGCCGCTTCAGCCTGGATGATTAGTACTGCGTTGGTCTAGAGATTGACAATAGATGGCCCGTCCCAGAGAATCACTTGTGGTTCAAAGCAAGCGTTTCCAACGCCGAGGATTGGTTGAGTTGAAGTTCATTATTTGTTGTGTGATGAAAACTTTAGTATTTATAATGTATCCTCGTTGTCATTGTGGGTTGATGACCTGTTGTATGTAATAAAATGATATGCTGTGATAAACTTACTAAATTTATGAATGGCTTTCGAGTCGCTTCTCTGAGTGAGTGGTGCGACGAGGCAAAAAAATATTTTCTGAATACATAAATGTACGTGCATTGCAACAGGTTATCGGATGAGGCCAATCAACAATAGTAGTACAATATTTGTACTAGCTTCACATGCTTCGCTCATCGTGCGGGTGTTTTTACTGTATCCATATGTTAATGTGTTCGATGTATGTAACTAGCACGTCGAATCCTTGATAGTACTCCTATATAATTAGTAGGAGTAGTAGGGTGGCATGGGCCAGAACAAGCATTCACATCCAGGAGTACAGCACACACCACCAGCACGACTTCCATCTGACACCATAGTTCTTGGAGTCCGTGCTAGAGCAATCTCTTCAACCTTGTCGTTTCTCTAACTCAGCCATCGCGTGGCGGCTGAGGTGGGGGTTTGTGAATAGTCGGTTTCCTCAACTGCAGTCCCACTTGTAAGGCCACCTCCAACAGACGACCCCAAATGGACCTCCGTTTTGCATGAACTCCAACGATAATTTTGACTAGAAAAGCAAGACCAAAGAAAACAAGAACCACAAGAATACATTTTTAGAAGATATCCAACTTCCATAACTGCTCCTGTAAGTTGGATTAGTGCCTGCTCGATGCATTCATTGTTGATCTGCGGAGCCTCGATCTTGCGTGCTTCTTTCTTCTTCGAGTATAAAGAAGTATACTTTGATTCCTCGCATCTTAGTCTCATTTCTAGCCTCTATTCTATCAACAAGTGCACTAGTCTCATCTCTAGCCTCTATGCTAGCTAAAAGTTCTAGAACATCTACTAAATTGCGCTCTATCAATATATCGATGTACTCTTCTTCCCAATACCAAAACTTGCATCCATTCTACACAATAATTTTTTTAAGTTAGCACAACTACTCTAATCCGAGAGCACAGCCGAAGATTTGGTCGGGTTCTTCCTCCTTTTGCCAACACGTGGGACATCCAGTATCCAGGTCGTGTCATGCATGAAAATAGAGTAGTAGTTGAAGCCACGTGATGTGCATCATGGGTTAAACTATAAATAGAATCTTACTACTCTGAGTAACTCCAAAAGTGACCACCGAAGATCTTTATTGGATTTGTTTTTCATCACTAGCACGTCGAGGTGAAAGATGTGCAGGTTCAGTGGGTCCTCTTGCGTAATCACTGACATGTGAGAGCGCATATGAGAAAACAGGCGATGGGCTATGCGCGTCCGCTGGCTGGCTGAGAAGAGAGATAGAGGAGGGCTGAGCACGGACTCCAGGAAATTTGTTCTACGTGACCAGCACCTCGATATAGGCTCGATATATTGGGGTGTCATGGGCCATAACTAGCATTCACTCTAGCAACATTCACGTCTAGCTCCCACTACGCCTAGCCTAAGGTTAGTAGGTGACCTTGCACTTGGCTCTTCACCTCTTCCGGAAGTCGATGGTTCTACAGTAGTACTTCTGGCAATCTGACACCAAATAAACTGTTGCACATCCATCGCTTGTACGCAAAAGTTTCTCCTCGTGCTGCGAGCCACCACGCACGCGTTGGCAAGGGAGAAGGCATAATCAAGCTTCTCATCGTTGTGCGAGTTGACGGCACATCAAAGTTATTTAGTACATACTATCTCCAAAAAAGGGCTGATCATGTCATGGCTACCATCCCATGCTCCGTCGTTGAGCACGTGCACCATGCACGTGCCATCGAAGAGAAAAACAATTGCGTAATAGGTGCCATCGAAGTGCACGACTCACTTACGCATTGCTTATCTGATTATCTCCATTTTCTTGCATGACACGTGCACCTTGATGCTAGATGTCTCGCGTGTTGGGAAAAGGATGAACAAAGCTCACGTAAAAGAAAAGAGTTGAAGAACATAGATTCCCAATGACCGAGAAGGAGTAAGGAACCTCGTGGTGGAGAGTCTGCAAGGAACCTTGCGCGTTTTCCCCTATTTTTTGCCGCCTGCCCACCTATAAACAAATAAAAGAACATGAACTCTTCGCTAACCACTAGAAAAATACATCAGAATGCTAAGTTGAAGATGTTTTATAGTTTATATTGATAACCATGCAAAAAGCCATGCATGTACTGGATGCATGCAGCCATGCATGTACACACGCCAACGCACTAACTCCATCCGGTCCAACTCATGCACCTACGCGCAGAGCATGGAGCATACAACGCACGTACACAACACATGCACACACACACACTCGGCCGCAGAATGCATGTGAATAACACATGCATGCGCACACACTCGGCTGCATGGAGGCATGTGCCATCTGCGGCGACGTCCAGTTCGTCGTGCTACGGCGAAGCTCCCACACAACGGCGCCTACGCATCTCTTGCAGCACCTCTTTGTCGTCATTGCTCAACGACTAGTCGGAGATGAAGACAACAGCAGCCTTGGCCTTAGAGCTAGCACCGATGGAAAAACACGCACGCTGCACGTACACGAGCATGTAGGGAGTCCCAACGACGTATTGCGTCTCCAGTCGCCTCTACTCCTTCTGCACACGTTGTCTATCAAGGCGGGCTTATGCCTAATGATGATGTTGGTGAGATCTTCAAGGACTGAGATGATGACGAGGAAAATTATGAGACACAAGGTGACGTGCACCGTCAAGGTCCATGGTCAAGGGGGTGCTAAGTACTACTCTAAACATCTCTATAAACCGTAATGGATGGAGTAGTAACATAGACTAGTGTCATCTATACCCCAACTAGTACATGGCACGTGCCACACACGTGTGGATTTATCATTATTGCGAAATGTTGTATACCTGTTCGAAAAAATGTTGTATATTGGAACCAATAAAGTAAAATTTTAATTAGTACTCCCTCCATCCAATAATGGAAGACGTTTTTTGGCACTGCGCTAGTGCCAAAAAATGTCTTACATTATGGGAAGAAGGGAATAGTATATAATGAATTTTTTTAATTTATTAGCTTCATTTTTCTAGTAAAATCCATATACGTTGATCAAAAGTCTATGCACAAAATATTGGTGCAAACAAAGGGGAAACATGTGTCATATTTGTAAACACATTTATAAGAGAAAATAACAACTATTTAGTTTTTTTACTAAGCAAAAAAGAAGAGCTATTTAGTGTTTTTTTACTGGTTAAAACACCCACTAAGCTTTTAATATTCTTTTGTTCCAAATCTGGTAACCGGGCCAATCATTGTATGCATGTGGACTTCACTTGAAAAATGAATCTAATAAATATGAACCATCGGATTGTATACTAAATGAAAATGCCTTCAGTCCCTCCTATCGTAGTACTGTACAACATTTCTCTCTTAGCAAAGGTGCACTGCAGTATGCGTTTTGTCCTCTCTCCAAGTAGTACTTGCATGCAATACTACTGTAGAGAGCACTTCCTCGCGGAAGCCTAGCAGAGGTTTCTAGATAGCACTTGTCACTGGAAGAACTTGAATTGACACTCTGTCAGCGTGGCAGTCAGGCACATGCATGTGCCCCCCACCGCGAATCCGTGCATCCCGGGTCGTCAGATTGCCCTATCTACCGCCTATGTATTGCCACGCAGTCCTCTGTCTAACCGCCTATGTCAGGCACACTATATAGGAGTATTTATTTATATTTATATTTATTTATAGATATAGTGTGTGAATAACTTTGAAAGTTGTTCGTTGGATGAAGCCAATTCGACGGTACAAAGATGGCAAATCCGAGCACTACTGGTCGTTGGATATGATCTACATTCCACCAGATTTTGCCACATGTAGAATCTAGAAGACTCCACATGTAGAAGCATAATGCACAAACCACCCAAATCTCATGTGTGCAATGCACGTGTACCTTACTAGTATGCAGAGTATGGGAGCACATGATATTTCCCTGTATGGACCTATCCTAAGTTGTCTTCTCACCTTCTTGGACCAACAAAAACCCCTCCCCACTCCCGCGCGTGCTTCCTGCCCGGCGCCAGCTGAGCCTGCCGCTTAACATTGATGGCAAGTCAGGGCGACGCGACCTCTCACTACTTCCGCCATTGAAGTGGCACGCCGAATGAGGGCACACAGTTCAGAGTAACTTTAGAGCAAATACTACAATTAGATGACATAAGCAGGCTATAAGGATTGAAATATAGTATTTGTGCTTAGTTGAGGGAGAGAAAAGAGAAGCGGCTTGTAAACTTGTAGCGGGTTGTACTCGCTCCGTCCAGGTGCATAGGGCATCTTAGATAATTCAAATTATTAATTATGTGACCAATCCTAGATAGGACATGAATCTGCACGTCCAGTGCATGCAAATAGCCTATCCATCTTCCCGTGCATGCAAAGAGCACTAATTATGTTTGCATGCAATCCACCTATTAACAAGCAAGTTGGTTGGATGCCATGTTTGAATGGCGCACTAGCTGCCCATAAAATAGATCATTTAATTTTCACCTCACACAATCTCCACGCTCCTAAATCACAGTGCCTCTTCTTAGATGCCCTATGCACCTGGACGGAGGGAGTAGCAGGAGCCCCAACATACTTTGTGAGACAAAAGGTGGGGCTATTATTAATGATATACTAAAGGGACTAACGGATGCCCTAATTACTCCTTTTTTTAGACAAACCTTGGTGAGGCTATTATTGACTTGGACGTGGGGTTTGGGGGCCAAAGGCCTACTATTATACTTTGGTCTTACTCGCACGACCGACCTGACATGCTCTACCCTAGCCGCTGCTGTATCGTATGGTTCTGCACCGTTCCAGATCTTAGCGCCGCCACACAATTCTCCTCCAGCCCTCCTTCCAGCGTGCACCGTGAGAAGGGACAGCAGTCCTCTGAACCCCGCCTTTCGTGATCCCGTACGGGAGAGGGGCGATCAGGTTTTTCGGGAGCACACTCCTGTGACTGCTGCCAGCGATGACTTCCTCAACGATAGCCTTCTTCCCCGACCTCTATAACCTCTTCATCAACGACATGAGTGACAACATCAACCACAGCGGTTCTGCTCCCGCTGTACAGTATGTGATTCTGTCCTACTGGTTTAGTCCGCATCATTACTTTGATGTTTGCAATTGTCGTCATGATCTATTTACTGCTGATTCAGATTAAATCTCATAGTAAATTGCTCATATATTCAACAATCCAATCCAAAAACCTGATTACAAGCAATTTACTCCGAGTGGTTTTGCTGCGCTTTTGAAGCCGCCTACTTTTAAGGGGGTTCAATATAAAAGGTGGAGCACAAGAGTAGTATATGGGTTTCAGATCATGTATTGCAATGACACCACAAAGGGTAAGCCTGAGGGCGATCTTAATCCTACACAGCAGGAAGCTTTTGAGAACATGGATACCCTCTTCAAAGCCGCCCTGCTGAGTGTTCTTGACGATTCCATTATGGATTCATATATGTCATTTGACAGCGGCAAGGACATGTTGGTTGCGCTCGAGGCCACGTTTGGGCCCTCGGGCGCTGGCAACGAGTTGTACGTCATGGAGCAATTATGTGAATACAAGATGACTGATGAGCACTCTGTTGTTCAGTAGACTCATGAGGTATAGTCACTTTCTAAGGAACTTGACTATTTAAGTCTGTGTTGCTGGACAAATTTGTTGCTGGGACCATCATTGCCAAGCTTCCACCTTCGTGGAATGATTTTGCTACTTCTCTGAAAAACAAGAGATATGAGTTTTCTATTTTCAATCTCATTAGCACTCTTGATTTTGAGGAGAAGGAGAGAGCAAAAGACACACGAGCTCGGGTCGCTGAGGGAGCTTCTAGTGCCCACATGGTACACGAGAAGAACTTCCAGCCCAAGCAGCCCCAAAACAGCAAGAACGAATCTCATGGGAAAGTCAAGTTTGATGCAAAGAACAAGCCGTCACATTCTACCAACTTCAAGAAGAATTCTCATAACGGGAAGGGATACAAACCTCAATTTTGGTAGCACCGCACAAAATTTATATGGCTGCATCTACCTGTTGTCAGTTAACCTCATGGTGCTCCAGGTATTCCTACATTCGTAACTAGGTACAATGACCACCGCAAGAAGAAATTAGCTTATTCGTACGTTGACTTGCTGAATGCAGTGCGGAACGATCATGTCATGTGTGGAGGAGCAAACAAGCAGTGCAGCAGAAGGTGGAAATCAACCAAGGACTTACGAAACTATATATAATCTTCCCCAAGCAGGTCAGTATCAACTTCGTCCAGATGATCGTGTTTTTTCATGCCGAGCTATTGATATGTGCTACTATTTTGCAACACCATTTAAGTATAGCTACTGTTTTCCTATCTTTTCAGATGCATGACAATGAAGATGATTTCAGGGGAACTGCACAATATGGACTCATGTTGAGTCATCTCTATTGCCTCATGTGTTTACTGCAAATGTGTCAGCATACATTGCAAGATGAGGCCACTAGTTAGCTATGGAGTTGCCAACATTCTCAAAGTGCTCGCAACATTGAGAAAAAACAAGCATGCCCAGGAAATTAATGCGTGCGCAGGGAGGCCCTTTTATCAGAGAAGCATCGACCGATTTTATTTATTTCCACATCTTCTCACAGCTTTGTATTGGTTATAAATATGCGGAACTTTTGTTCTTATGAATGTTAATATGCATACCATATCTTCTGAAGCTTAGCTTAATGTGAGTGTCCACATCCAGTGCCGCATCCTCTAATTTGGTGGATGCACACAGAGAAAATAAATCTCCTTAATTTACTCCATAACCACCCTATTAAATAGGCCTAGTAACAAACCAGGTGCATGCAGTCGCCGGCGGGCACATGCATCCTGCATGCATGGCCAGTCAGCCAAGTCCATGTGCCAGCTCCAATGTAGCAACACAAAAGAAGTGAGCGGTTCTTGGGAAAAAGCGAGTAGTTAGTGCAGCGGGCCTTATAAACACGAACAACTCGCCCTCCCACTTCCGTCTCCCCTCAATTCCCCTCGCTCCCCAATCTTTCTCACTCGTCCAAAAAAACCCTGCTCACCTTCTTCCTCACTCGTACAGAAAGAGCGTGCTCATGTTCTTCCATTCCTACAGAAATCCGCAGCCCTCCTTCTTCCCCACTCGCACTACCACTAGGCTCGTCTCTGGCTACTTTGCTCAAACCCGTGAGCTCGGCGCGACGCCCACAAGGAAAATTGAGTCGGCTGGCCCCAGCACATAGAAGATGAGGCTCCCGCTAGCGGCGACACCGGTTGCAGATCCCGCACCGGCAACGCAGGGAGAAGTGGCGAGCCCCTCGGCGAGCCCTCCCCCCCCATCCGGATCTAAGGAACCAGTAGAATCTCCGGTGGACCGCATCAGCGATCTCCCGAACGTCATCCTTGAGGAGACAATCTCGCTTCTCCCCACCAAGGATTGATGCCGCATACAAGTCCTCTCAACTCGGTGGCGCCCTCTATGGCGCACCGCGCCCCTCAATCTCGACTGTCTTCAGATATCTGTCCTTCCTAAATTTGATCTCCTCAGAGCGATCGTCTCTTCTCACCAGCCATTCAATGCCTCTGCATCCTGACATGCTACCTGCTTGTAACACCCCGGACACACTCGCCGGTGGTCGTTACTCCTGGAAGGATCGAAACTGGCCCCACAGATCAATAGTAGTCTTTTCTGCACACTTTGTCCTCACTCGTGCGCACCCGGGAGCAGCTTCCTGGTCGGTCACCCATCCTAAAATTATTCCAAGATGAGCACGCTTAACTTTGGAGTTCTGTCTGAATGGGCTTCCGGAAAAGAAGGAATTCCTTATTGATATGAGTAGTCTACCATCCCTAATAAGCGAGGCTATCACATACACCGCCACTCAGAGGAACCGATGTCCTTGTCGGGCCATAGGAACATTCCCTCTTGGCACATACGTCTGTGCATCCAGTCCGGCACATGTGCCATGCCGTGTTCCACGACGGGTCACAAACGTCATGACCAAACATGACCGCGCACCTGTCCGCAAACATTCGTGTAACCGCGACGGTCGGCTCTGATACCAACTTGTAACGCCCCGGGACACACTCGCCGATGGTCGTTACTCCTGGTGGGATCTAGACTGGCTCCACATATCAATACTAGTCTTTTCTGCGAACTTTGTCCTCACTCGTGCGCACCCCGGGAGCAACTTCTCGGTCGGTCACCCATCCTGAAATAACTCCAAGCTGAGCACGCTTAACTTTGAAGTTCTGTCCAAATGGGCTTCCGGAAAGGAAGGAATTCCTTATTGATATGAGTATTCTACCATCCCTAATAAGCCAGGCTATCACATTGTTGTCCATACCCGGCAGGGTGGATGCTTGGCTGACATGCCCTGTATTCGGAAAACTCCAGCAGTTTGAGTTGTACCATTACCAAAAAAGTTTCATACCACGAACGCACCAAGAATTCGTGCCCACACCACCGTTGTCCATCTCACTGTTTTACTCCTCTCTCCACACTACCACCTTCTCCCGGTGCCATCTACCAGACGATCAGGTACAAATGGTTTGACTCCCACTGTTAAAAAAACTTTCGCTTGTGGTGGTTTATCTATCGGAAGCCTCACTGCATAACATCATCCACTCCAGTTGCCCTGCCCTAGAGCGCTTTCTGATTGTTTTGGCAATAGAAATCCGTATCAGTTCTGTCCAAATAAAGTCGCCTCACCTTAAAAGCATTGGAATTAGTTTTGAAGGACAACAGCTCTTCATCGAAGATGCACCATCACTTCGAAGTTGCTCCTTGAGAATTTTTATACACCTTCACAAATAGCTGTCGTCTCTGCACCCAAACTAGAGACATTGGGTGTAATTCGTGACCCATTTAATGATCACAAGAATTCGTCTTTGGCTCCTCACTTTTTCAGGTACCGTATATTATCATCTACACATTCGTAATCATAAGCTGCATTTTTCATTTGTGCGCATAAGTTTTATATCATCTTGGAGTACACTTTGGGTACTAATATTATGTTATATGCTCAATGAAGAGTTTGTACATTGATAGACTATCAATGCTGCTGGATTCTGTCAAGATCATATGTATCAGAATGTTTAGTTTTGATCTGGACATAATTATTGGCTTGCTGCGATGCTTTCGATCTCTGGAGAATTTACATATAGAGGTGATGATTTCATGCACATTGAAAGCCCATATATATTGTACTAGAATTAACTGTTCAGTTGTCGTTCTTTTGACATACTCTTTTTTCAGACCTTAACTGTTTTCAATCTTCATGTCTACTTTGGCAGAACCACATGGAGAAAAACATATAACCAATCAGTGGCATAATAAGCACCACGATTTTCTCAGTTCTCATGACATTCGTTTGAGGACAATAACAATGGAACGTTATGCATCCAACCCGGCAAACAGAAGCTTTGTCACATATTTCCTGTTGAATGCGAGGTTACTATTGTCCATCAGGCTTAATTTTTAACATAAGATATTTCTCACAGATGGACATGTTGAACAGAAAAAAAGAAGTTTCAGGTGGACAAACGGGCTTCTAAATGTGCTCGGCTTTTATTTACAACAAGTTGTAGTCATCCTGATATTTTTTTTTTGCATAGGATGTTGATTTTATGGATCAGACCGATCCATTTGTTTTTTATTGCAAAAAAGAGTGGTTGGGTTAGATGTTACTGTCATGTTCAATCTGGGTTTTGTCTAAAAATTTGATGAACAATTATTCCTTGGGATTTTTGTACCATTTGTATGCTTGAGTTGCATGTTTTTGCCCACGTACTCCCCTCCAGCTGCCACTACACTACCGCACCTTCCATGGCTGCTGTTTGTTCCCGTCCGAGGTCTCGCCGTCCTTCTCCGCCTTGGTTTGCTCGTTGTGCCCCCCGCCGTCTGGCGTTGTCAACATGGTCTACAACCAAGAGGAATCAGGAGATGACTGTACGTGGAGAGGCTGACAGTAGGGACCCACCAGGGTCATTGCATTTCGCAAGCAGGTGCCTCGTTATTACAAGCCAAAAAAAATACTCCCTCCTAATTGTTTGACAACTAGGTCCCACGCCATTGTCAATGTAGTCAACAAACGAGAAAATTACACAACGAGCGGATAACACCAGGGACCCAGCAGCTCGCCGAGTTGTTTTTTAGTTTCAAAGACGGAGCTCAACTACGCACTGTGCGGGGGTTGTGGCCCGTCTAGCCCACGCTTACGCTTTTATTAAGCACATGACGAGCCCAGTTGAAATATTTTTTCTTTCTGAAAATGGCTAGCCCAGTTCTTTTTTTGGAGAATACCAAAACCGAGGCCTACTTTCTTTTCTCAGCCCTGCTGGGCTGCAAATCTTTCAAGACGAGGAGGGATGTAAGTAGTAAGAAATGGGCTTCCACAGAAAATGCGCTATAAGTTGTAAGAAATGGGCTGTAAATTTTTAAACCAAAGCCAACCGGCAATCGCATTAAAATATCATTTTCAGGATTTCTCTACTCTCTACTCTTATAAAAACCAATGCCAACTCGCAATTACATGAAAATATCATCTTTTCTCCCACAACATAAACTAATCATACAAATGCATCTTCATGTTCTGTGCAACGAACGGGCATCTTGCTAGTTCAGATTCTAAATTTCATTCTTTTTTTGTGGAGAATTGTTTTTTGAATTTTATTTTGATATAATTTTTTGAAAATTATTTTTAGCGTGACTTGAAATTTTGTGATTAAAAAAGTTTGGACCCGACCGTAATATGCAAAATTTCGTTGAATTTTCTAGCAGTGCCCAGAATATATGGTCTTTCATGCTAATAAAAAGAATATGGGCTTCAAATATCCTTAAGAATTAGCAAATGGGTTGTAAATTATTGAAAATAATGGCTAATGGGTTATCTACTGTTTTCCACAGATTTAAAGGCTGACTTCTGGGCCTACTAGGTTGACGATGACGCTGTCATAATTTTTTTGACGCGTATGCAAGGCTTTGTCAAGTTAGTCAACACACAACAGTGACTGTTGGATTGTGACGCCTGGATGGTTAAGCTACAGTAACCATCTAGTAATGATGCCACATCACCATGATTACTGTTGCTAGTTTCACAATGATTCAAATCTCGTTCCGAATTGAAATTCAAAGTCAAGGCAGACAATAAATGTTTCAAATATTTAAAACTAAAGTGTTTGGAATGTAGAAAATAAATTATAGATCATAATGGTGGAGGAACCACATTTTTGTAAAAAGATTGAATGCACTAAAATGATTTAAATAGTAGCAAAATAACTATTTAAATGCCTTTGGTATTTTATAAAATACTAAACTATTTTATATCGGGGTAAAACTTTTTTTATAGTAGTGGATTGTTGTGAAACATTATTTAGGGGCTATAGACATATTTTACTGAACTAAAATTAAAGTGTAACCAAAATAAAACAGCAAAGGAAATAAATGAAAAGGAAATTAAAAAGAACGAAAAGCTACACTTTGCACTTGTAGCCCAATGCTATAGTGCAGGCCCAAGCCCACCACGGCCTTTTCCTCCTCCTCTGTACAGAGAGGAGGTGGTGCCCGTGCGTGACGTGCACCCACGCCTGCCATGGCCTCATCTGTCGCCGTGTCGATCATCCACCGGCAACCCGATGTGTATAAAGCCCTCCCCGACGCATTGGACAAACCCTAGGCCAACCATTCATTCCTCTCGCTCGCCCCTATTTTTTCTTCATCGTCCGAGAGCGTGGTCGCCGCCACCTCAACGATCCCGCGGCCATCGGACTCCCCTCGTTGATGCAACAAGTCCAGGAGCTCTGCAGTGTTCGACTATGTACTCTACGCACCACTATTCGAGCTGGAGGGCAAGACATCGCCGTGATTGACTTCATCTACTTACTTCGGTCGTCGGCTACCCCTGCTGCTCCTAAGCTACTCTCCGAGCCTCCTTGTGCTTCCTAGGTGGGCACCGCGTCAACCCCCTCTCTTCCCCGCTCATTTTCGTTGCCCCATCGCTGTCCCATCGTGACCGAGAGCTCCTCGCCGCCGGGCTTGGCGTAGCCATGACCACAGCCAAAACGGCTCGCCTCTGAGCACACTGACGTACTCAGCGCATCGCTGTGGAGCCCCCGAGCCTGCAGTCCCTCTTGTCGTGCTCCGTAGCGCCACGCATGAGCTTGCTCGAACTTCGGTAGCCGCCCCAGTTGTTGCTGCCATCGATTTAGATCGCCTCCGCCTTCGTCGTATGCTCTGTTGGATGTGCGCGACTCAACCTTTGAACTCAACAAAATGCACACAATTTAGCACCGGAGCGCCGTTACCGAGCCCGCCGCCTGTCACCCCACTGCTTCCTGCTCGCCAGCGCCCCTCCTCCACCCGGTCGCGCCCGCCCTCGCTCTTGCCCGCTGCTGCCGATTTTGCCTGCCTCCGATGCCTGCTGAAACCGCCGCGGCTGCTGGTGCTTCCCCACGCGCCGCTCGCCGCGGGATCCCCGCCTCCGCCCACCTTCACGCGTCTGCAAGGCCCCGACCTGCTGCTCTTGGCCGTAGCCGCCGAGCACCGGTGCGCATGCAGGCGTGTGTGCCTGGCGAGGCCGCTTGGCCTTCTGTAATGGAGGCCGGCACCTTGTGGATTAAGGGGCTAATCCCCTTGTAGTGCTAACCCGCCCAGTAGTCAATGACAGTGGACCCAAGGCCATTAGGATTAAATTAAGAAAGGGGGTTTTAGTTTAAAATATACATCGAGTCACATACACGTGGGGCCAGCGACACTATTCATAGTCTGACCAGTCAAACGTTGACTGCTGACTCAGCAATCACCAGGCCCACATGTCAGCCTCTGTGGCTAGATAGCCACTGGGTACACGCAGTTTTACTGTTCTTTTTCGATTTAATAATAAATTAGAAAATCCTTAAAACTTTGAAAATTAATAGAAAAATAACCGTAACTCGGATGAAAATGTTTTCTATATGAAAGTTGCTCAGAACGACGAGATGAATCCAGATACACAACCCGTTCATCCGCCACACGTGCCTAGCATAGTGAACCTACAACATTTCACCTCTGGTTCGTCTGTCCAAAAACACGAAACACCGGGGATACTTTCCCAGATGTTTCCCCCTTTTGCCGTATCACCTACTACCGCGTTAGGGCACACCTACGACCGCTCATTGTCATGTCATGCATCGTCATGCTTATGTTTGCATTGTATTTATTGTTTCTTCCCCCTCTCCTCTCCGGTAGAATACGAGACCGACGCGTTTGTTGCCCAGTTCGACTACGTAGTTGACTACCCCTCCTTCTTGCCAGAGCAACCAGGCAAGCCCCCCCCCTTGATCACAAGATATCGCCTATTCTTCTCTCTACCGCTTGCATTAGATTAGTGTAGCATGTTACTACTTTCTGTTAATCCTATCCTGATGCATAGCCTGTCCTTGCTACTACTGTTGTTACCTTTACCTGCAATCCTACATGCTTAGTATAGGATGCTAGTATTCCATCTGTGGCCCTACATTCTTGTCCGTCTGCCATGCTATAGTACTGGGTCGTGATCACTTCTGGAGGTGATCACGGGTACGTATACTATATACATTTACATACTTATGTTACTATTCGGAGATGGGGGCTGAAGGGGCAGGTGGTTCCATCCAGGTAGTGTTGGGCCTGGGTTCCCGACAGCCCCCTCATGGTTACTTTGTGGTGCAGCGACATGGCAGGTTGAGACCACCTAGGAGAGAGGTGGGCCTGGCCCTGATCAGCGTTCGCAGTTACTTTAAAATAACACATTTAACGAGTTCTTGGTATATGATCTGAGTCTGGCCACTAGCCTACACCCACTAACCAACTACGCGGGAACAGTTATGGGCACTCGGCGTCGTGGTATCAGCCGAAGCCTTCATGACATTAGCGACTGAGCGGCGCGCGCCGGATTGGACCGTAAGCCTGCTCTCATATTAAGGGGGCTAGGTATGCTTCCGGCCGCCCATGCAACATGCAGGTGTGCAATGGGCGATGGGCCTAGATCCCTGCACGCATAGGATTTAGACCGGCGTTCTGACCTCTCTGTTGTGCCTAGGTGGGGCTGCGATGTATTAATCTTCCAAGGTCGGGCATGACCCAGGAAAGTGTGTCCGGGCAAAAGGGATCAAGCGTGTTTATCTATTCGAATAGCCGTGTCCCTCGGTAAAAGGATGACCCGGAGTTGTACCTTGATCTTATGACAACTAGAAGCGGATACTTAATAAAACACACCCAGACAAGTTTCAGAGACAACCCGATGATCACTTTCCCATAGGGGACGAGGGGAGGATCGCCCAGTAGGATTATTCTGGCATTATGCAGTTCAGTCCACCGATATTGCCCCTTTACACGGATACCCATGCATAAGTAGTGTAGATCCTTGGATGCGAGTACTTTGGATGAGTACTCACGGTTGCTTTTCTCGCTCTTTTCCCCCCTTTCCTTTCTTCCTGGTTGTCGCAACCAGATGCTGGAGCCCAGGAGCCAGATGCCACCGTCGATGATGACTCCTACTACACTGGAGGTGCCTACTACTACGTGCAGGCCGCTGTCGACGACCAGGAGTAGTTTTGGAGGATCCCAGGCAGGAGGCATGCGCCTCTTTTGATATGTATCCCAGTTTTTGCTAGCCATCTTATGGAAACTTGTTTACTTATGTCTGTACTCAGATATTGTTGCTTCCGTTGACTCGTCTATGATCGAGCACTTGTATTCGAGGCCTAGAGGCCCCTGGCTTGTATTATGATGCTTTTACGACTTATTTATGTTTTAGAGTTGTGTTGTGATATCTTTCCGTGAGTCCCTGATCTTGATTGTACACGTTTGCGTGCATGATTCGTGTATGATTGAATCGGGGGTGTCACAAGTTGGTATCAGAGCCGACTGCCTGTAGGAATCCCCCTTCCACAATCCTTCACCGAAGTCGAGTCTAGTCATTGCAAAACTTTTACTAACATGGCTGTGCGGCTTACGGGCCCATGTCGCCATTGGGTGGTAGTAGGATCTTTTATTCCTCGTGTATACTCTGGGACCCTGATCTCTCTTCTATTCGGGTTTAAATGAATTTACTAACTCCGACTCTAGGTTCTCGTAAATACTTCCTCCCGGAGAGCCCCTTATCATAGGTGATCGACTGCTGCACCAGAAGATTCCGAAGATACTCTATGATGTTCTCTCGAGACTTTGCGCCATCGCTTTTGCAATTCCCTTCCATTGATAAACCCCCTATGGATAACCGCATACACTTGTCCTTCATACAATCATTTCCCGTTGATCTTGTTATTATAAGATACCCCGAAATTCTCTCTATTGTTCTGAGAATCATTTGAGATACTGCCTTGCAGTTCTTAGCCACATGGTTACCCCTATGGATAATTCCTCACTCTTATCGAGTATCCGCTCATCCCCAGTTGTTCATGTGTTTCACAAAATAATTTGAAATACTATCCGATCTTTCGAGAATCCTCTGCAACCTATGGCTCTTGAAATTCTTGTCTGCCTGCATTATGGTTAATTCCTAATGACTAGCAATATTCATCGATGTCCCTTTCCTTTATCATCTTGGGTCCCTTGATTCAGTATGTTGAGAATGTTGCTATCCTTAATTAGAACCTAGAATTCATGCTTTTGGCTCAGACGTCATTTTAAACATGAGCTGGATCTCGACCAATCACATTGCCCTCGATTGTACCCCTAAGTCTATCCAACTTACCCATCCTTAATCAGAGCATCACTTCTGATCATTTGATTTGAAAATCATAATTCATTTGCATTTAAGTTTGAATTAGTCGGTTGCTTCTATAAACCAATGCCTTTGCAATTGTTTCTTCCTCTGGTTGTGTGCCGATGCACACATCAGCTATGTTATGGACCATCAGATCCTTTGATGAATTATCATCCGACAATGTCCTTTGTATACAAAAATCTCAAGAAGTTCTTTGCCTGATACATAATACCATCAGTAAATTGTATCCTTTGCTTTGTCAACCATGCTCTAGTTTCGAGCTTGTGTTATTTACTCCTGAAGTTTGTGGTATATGTTTCTATGATGCCCTAATGGGTTGAACCTATGCCTTCCTTAATATATGTGAACTGGAAAGATTTCACTGGTCATACTTATCTGGTATTGCACCAGGTAAAACTTTCAACAATTAATGTCAGTTTCGAAAAGCGAGAAGTGAATGGAAGGTTATGTATGGAAGAAGTGGGATTCGACCTTGAACTTGTGTTCATGCCCATGGAGCCGATGTGGAACTTATCATGGAAGCTTCTTGCAAAATATTTAATCATTTGGGTAATTCTTTCGGTGTCATTAAATTGGATCCCCTGTAGCTATGGTTCCGACCATATTATTCTTCTTTGATCCCATTTCTCGGACAAGTTGAAGTACTTGTCTTCTGCAGGTCAATACATCTATCCAACCTCTATTATGCTCTACCTTCAAGTATATCCTCAGTTATCTCAAGAATATCATGGGACTACATAACTTCTTATGAGTTCTTCATCAACTATTATTATCGCCGATTCTAGTGCCCCCTTAGGTTATGAGTTAATGGTCACATGAGAACACCGAGTGAATCGATTCAGCACTCCGATTCAATAACTCTAATTAATTTTCATGGCTTATGAGTTCAACAAGCCTTCAAGTCATTCCTAGCTTGATTGGCCATATCATTATCGTGCTAAAATTTAAATGTGCAACCCGTTCCTTATTATCGGAGCACATCTTTCGACAATAAGCTATGCTTACGTCGATTTCCTCGTCTTCTCGTTTCACCTTGAACCACAAACTGGATTCCAAGCTTGTGTCGTACCCATGGTTCCAATAACCCTTCGCTTAATCATTCCTTTGACTTGATGTCGTTGCTGAATGATGACATCTTCATGAAATCTCTTGACAAATGTGTCTTGATCATCATCAACCTTATGAGATCTTCGAGGATATCGATCGAATTCATGATGAGAAATACCACCCTTGCCCTCGATGAATTGTGTTATCATGGGCCACTCTATTGCTTTCCATCCAACATAAACTTGTTTGTGTTTTGTGTTATACCTTGAGTTCCTTGATATCCAACATTTGTTCTTTACCTTGGAATGTTACCACCTTTTATGTCAAGAATGATGTGGGAATTTTACCACCTCTTGAGAATTCCTTATACAAGTAATACTTCTCACCATCACCATTCCTTCTTGGTCCCCATGTTGTTTCCAACCGAAAAACCGACAATTGAACTTGGATGTGCGAATTCAAAACTTCTAGTGACCCTATTGCTTTGAAGTTAATGGTCGACATTTCATTGTTAGGCCATTTATTATGGAATCACCATTCTAAGCATTGATCATGCTACCTAGGCCCATATTTTGGGTGCACCTTTTCAACCAATGGTTAATGGTTGTACGTTTTCCTTGAGTATACATCACTATACCATTTGATCTGACAAATGTTATCTCCTTGTTCACATAATTGTGGAAATCCATCTTGTCGGAAATCTTGATGAGTTGTCGCTGAGTCCCTCAGTGACCTCCTTGTCCTCTCCTTAGTTTGATGATGGACTCTTATTTCAGAACTCGCTTCCATAGTTCGATTCCTGAGAACTTACAATGTCATCTCGATAATTTGTGTTGCACCTTTCTTATCAGGCATCCTGAATCTGAGTTATCCTACACCAATCAGATCTGAATCTTGGTCAGATATGATGGTTGGAACATATTTCCAAGAGTTATCACATTGGTCTTTATGTGACCCGGTAAGGTGATGTCGTGCCTAGCAAACCTGGTGCGAGGCCCCGTTGTTATATATTCTGTTTCAGCAAGGTTATCCATTCTTCCATGAGGAAATTGTAAGACTTATTCGACAAGTTATTCCTGATGGATCCTTTGTGTTTCCAAAGAGTGATCTTTACCTGTTGACCATGTCAATTCTATCTCAAAGCATGTTTATGGTACTCCGATTTTCAACAAGAACATTTGAAGCCCAAAGCTAAATGTTTCCTGCTCTATTATCCAAACACCGCTGTATGGGTAATGTCATGAAATTTCTTTCCCCTTACCCAAAGAGTTTTCTATAATATATCTTGTCATGGATATCATGCTTTTCTTGTCCTTGGGAAGGATATACCTTTGAAATATGTGCTTAAACGCATTTTCCTTTCCATTGTTCTGCTTGATCTGATAATCATATTTTCCTTTCCATTGTTTGCTTTAACCTTTCTTGTGATCTATATGATCTAAGCAACAATATTCTCCTGCTTATGTAAACTCCTCGGTGTACAATTCTGTCAGCAAGAACCTGTTACTATTGTTGATGACATTCCGGTAACCATCGATGGACGAGAACTTTGCCTATTGGTCCACCTCGTTCCAATGAGCAGGAGAATGGTTCTCATAGTCCCACGCCCTTGGTACCGATGTTGCTGTCGACATAACTGACCGCCTATCCTCTGACATGCTTTACTTGCATGATCGTGCAAGACATCACCGCCTTCCTACTTTTAACCCACATGGTGGGCCCATAACCCACAGTTCCATAGGATCAAAATCTAACTCTCTTGTACACCCCCCTATTCTCAAGGTTATTCCTCGTACGTGGCCTCATATGTAATTCACGAGCCACCTTCCACGAGATCATCGATTCAAGTATCAGACACAATACCTATTCTCATTGCTCTGAACCCCTCTCGTGCTCTTTTTCAGGCATCGAACGTTTACCCACCCGCTTGAAGATTTTCATGTCTTCTTTATTTCTCTTGATGTATTTCCTGAGTTCCAACACGAGAGGTACTCATATGCTCATTTGTGGGTTACCCTCAGATTCTAACCCTGATAGCATTTTGTCGTTGCCGAGCTGCCCCTTACCTATTCGTAAGTACAATGGAGATCCCGAAGAAAGGATGTCAGCTTCATCGTGATAACCTCAAGCAGAGAAATGAAGAAATCAACGCAATGGATCGACCTCTTCAAGAAGAGCAACCAAAGACCGAGAAGATTCGTTAAAATTTCTTAATCAAAACTTCCCCCTTACTCCATCTTTTAAATCTTGGGATGAGATTTCTCGTAGTGAAGGAGAATTGTGATGCCCGGATAGTTAAGCTACAGTAACCATCTACTAATGATGCCCCATCACCACGATTACTGTTGTTAGTTTCACGATGATTCAAATCTCGTTCCGAATTCAAATTCAAAGTCAACTCAGACAATAAAAGTTTTCAAATATTTAAAACTAAAGTGTTCGGAATGTGGCAAATAAATTATGGATCATAATGGTGGAGCAACCACATTTTCGTAAAAAGATTGACTCCACTAAAATGATTTAAACAGTGGCAAAACAACTATTTAAATGCCTATGGTATTTTATAAAATACTAAACTATCTTATATCGGGGTAAAACTTTTTTTATAGTAGTGGATTGTTCTGAAACATTATTTAGGGGCTATAGTCATATTTTAGTAAACCAAAATTAAAGTGTAAATAAAATAAAACAACAAAGAAAATAAATGAAAAGGAAATTAAAAAGAACAAAAATCTACACTGTGCACTTGTAGCCCGATGCTACAGTGCAGGCCCAAGCCCACCACGGCCTTTTCCTCCTCCTCTGTAAAGAGAGGAGGCGGTGCCCGTGCGTGGCGTGCATCCACGCCCGCCATGCCCTCGTCTGTCGCCGTGTCGATCATCCACCGGCAACCCAAGGTGTATAAATACCTCCCCGACGCATCGGACAAACCCTAGGCCAACCATTCATTCCTCTCGCCCGCCCCTTTCTTTTTTTTCTTCATCGTCCAAGCGCTTGGTCGCCGCCACCTCATCGATCCCTCGGCCACCAGACTCCCCTCGTTGCTGCAACAAGTCCAGGATCTCCGCAGTGTTTGACTACGTCCTCTACGCTCCACTGTTCGAGTTGGAGGGGACGACATCGCCGAGATCGACTTCATCTACTTCCTTCGGTCACCGACGTTCATCGCCAAATCCGGCTACCCCCTGCTGCTCCAAAGCTACTCGCCGAGCCTCCTTGTGCTCCCTAGGTGAGCTCCGCGTCAACCCCCTCTCTTACCCGATCATTTTCATCACCCCGTCGCTGTCCCATCATGACCGAGAGCTCCTCGCCGCCGGGCTTGGCGTAGCTGTGACCACAACTACAACGCCTCGCCTCTGAGCACACTGACGTACTCAGCGCATCGCCGCGGAGCCCCCGAGCCTGCAGTCCCTCTTGTCGTGCTCCGTAGCACCGCGCACGAGCTTGCCCGAACTCCGACTTCGTCGTATGCTCCGTTGGATGTGTGCGAGCTTCAACCTTCGAACGCAACAAACTGCACGCAATTTAGCCACCGGAGCACCGTTACCGAGCCCGCCGCCTGGCGTCACTCCCCACCGACCGGCGCACTCGCCGCGGGCCGCTCGCGCCCTAGTTTTGCATGCTCTCTGTCACCCCGCTGCTTCCTGTTCGTCGACGCCCCTCCTCCGGCCGGCCATGCCCGCCCCCGCTCTTGCCCGTTGCTGCCCATTTTGCCTGCCTCCGACGCCTGCTGAAACTGCCGCGGCCGCGGTTGCTTCCCCATGTGCCGCTCGCCGGGGGAGCCCCGCCTCCGCCCGCCTTCTCACCTCCCCAAGGCCCCGGCCTGCTGCTCCTGGCCCCACACGCCGAGCGCCGGTGCGCACGCAAGCGTGCGTGCCTGGTGAGGCCGCTTGGCCTTCTGTACTGGAGGCCGGCCCCTTGTGGATTATGGGGCTAATCCCCTTTTAGTGCTAACCCTCCCAGTAGTCAATGACAGTGGGCCAAAGGCCATTAGGATTAAATTAAGAAAAGGGGTTTTAGTTTAAAATATACACCGAGTCACTTACAAGTGGGGCCAGCGACACTGTTCATAGTCTAACCAGTCAAACGTTGATTGCTGACTCAGCAGTCAACTGGCCGACATGTCAGCCTCTGTGGCTAGACAGCCACTGGGTACATGCAGTTTTGTTGTTCTTTTCCGATTTAATAATAAATCAAAAAAACCTTAAAACTTTGAAAACTAATAGAAAAATAACTGTAAATCGGATGAAAATGTTTTCTATATGAAAATCGCTCAGAACGATGAGAGGAATCCTGATACGCAGCCCGTTCATCTGCCACACGTCCCTAGCATAGTGAACCTGCACCATTTCACCTTCGGTCCGTCTGTCCAAAAATGCGAAACACCGGGGATACTTTCCTGGATGTTTCCCCCTTTCGTCGGTATCACCTACTACCGCGTTAGGGCACACCTAAGACCGCTCATTGTCATGTCATGCATCGTCATGCTTATGTTTGCATTGTATTTACTGTTTCTTCCCCCTCTTCTCTCTGATAGACTACGAGACCGACGCTGCTGCTGCCTAGTTTGGCTACGGAGTTGACGACCCCTCCTTCTTGCTAGAGCAACAAGGCAAGCCCCCCCCCCCCGCCTTGATCACCAGATAACGCCTATTCTTCTCTCTACTACTTGCATTAGAGTAGTGTAGCATGTTACTGCTTTCCGTTAATCCTATCCTGATGCATAGCCTGTCCTTGCTACTACTGTTGTTACCTTTACCTGCAATCTGACATGCTTAGTATAGGATGCTAGTATTCCATCTGTGGGCCTACATTCTTGTCCGTCTGCCATGCTATACTACTGGGCCATGATCACTTCTGGAGGTGATCACGGGTACGTATACTATATACTTTTACAGACTTATGTTACTATTCGGAGATGGGGGTTGAAGGGGCAGGTGGTTCCATCCAGGTAGTGATGGGCCTGGGTTCCCGACTGCCCCCTGATGGTTACTTTGTGGCAGAGCGACATGGCAGGTTGAGACCACCTAGGAGAGAGGTGGGCCTGGCCTTGATCGACGCTCGTGGTTACTTTAAAATAACTTGTTTAACGACTTCTTGGTATTTGATCTGAGTCTGGCCACTAGCCAATACGCACTAACCAACTACACGGGAACAGTTATGGGTGCTCGGCATCGTGGTATCAGCCGAAGCCTTCATGACTTCAGCAATTGAGCGGCGCGCGCCGGATTGAACCGTAAGCCTGCTCTTGTATAAGGGGCTAGGTTTGCTTCGGGCCGCCCACGCAACGTGCAGGTTGATACGTCTCCGTCGTATCTACTTTTCCAAACACTTTTGCCCTTATTTTGTACTCTAACTTGTATGATTTGAATGGAACTAACCCGGACTGATGCTGTTTTCAGCAGAATTTCCATGGTGTTGTTTTATGTGCAGAAAATAAAAGGGTCCGCCGCACAGCTACGTTCTCATGCCTTTCGGCCTGCTGAAGGCGGCTGCCACTCACCAGCGCCATCTGCAGAGCATCCTGGCATCTCAGGAGGCCAGGCACCACGTGTTCCTAGCAGAGATGGAGATGGACCGCCTGGACCCCAGAGCCTCCCAAGGCTTAGGGCTCCGGTGGCTCGTGAGGGTCGGTCTCTTCATCGTGCACCTTCAGCTACTTCAACACCCCCTCTACAATGGTACGAGGTGGCATATTTCGAGTTCATTTCAGCTGGGATCGCCCTCAGGGCTGCATTATTCCCAGGTCGCATGGGTCTATCCCTGCGGCATGTATCCCTTTTGCTTAAGTCTTTAGTTTACCTTGCTGGGGGCGCCCCTCAGGATGCATCATCCCCAAGCCGCTCGGGCCTGACCCAGTGGCTTGTATCTCTCCTGCATTTATCAAAGCTAATTTGCCTTTCATGCTTAACCTGCTTGTGATGATCGCCTGCTCGATTGACACCTACCTTTGGAGCTGCCCATGCTGGCACGACGCTTGTGCATGGGTCCGTCCCTACAATGTCGACAAATCCGAGTGGTCAAGCTCTGGCCCGTGGCAGCCCCGCAAGCTTCACCTCACCAGGCCCTCGGTGCCCTCACCATTCTCTCAGAGCAACCAATGGACGGCTGGCAATCGTAATGGCAACCCGTGCTTTCGCGTGTTGGTTTACATGAGCTTCCTGAGGCCTAAGACAGGAGGCATTGCTCTCTCTCTCTCTCTCTCTCTCTCTTGCCCGTGCGATCCGGTTGCACATTAAAAGGGGGGCGCCTGAGCATCGTGACTCAGGAGCTCTTACTGGCTCTCCAGCCCTCACCCTCGGCCTTGTCCACGGCATCGCGACCTGGCATACCAGCGGCGGCTGAGCTCGCTCGAGGGCCGGGACCCGAGGACGTAGAGCACCATGGATAGCGTAGGGAAGAGAGGGGAAACTCGTGAAGGCCTAACCTAGTTGCATCCCAAATGCTGAAGTCCAAGTTCGGTGCTACGCGAAGGAATGACTCCACGCTTTCGAGATAAGTCTCTCCCCTGGAATGGCTAATTGATGCGACACAAAACCTCCACTTGATGCGGCTCTGTAATGACGACGCTGCCTTCCTTTCTCATCTCTCGACGCCTGCTTGTACGCTAAAGCGGACATCCTGAGCATCGCGCCTCAGGGGCTCTTACTAGACCTCGAGCCGCTCACCTCCTGGCCTTGTCCACGGCATCGCAACCTGGCATACCAGCAACGGCTGAAGCCTGCCTGGGGACCGGGACCTGTCAGTGTAGAGCACCAAGTCGTCGCGAGGTTAGAAAGGGGGAACCAAGATGAGACAGGACGAGCATTTTCATCGCCTCATAATAAGGATAATATCTACAAAAGACATCGTGGACCCTTTACATGCCCCCACAAGGTATTTTCTAAATTCCTCGCAGGGAATAAAAGACGTGAATCCTAAGGAGCCCTAACTACACGCGCCTCCATGGCCGATGCCATCATCAATAGTGGGCCACGGGAGGCCGGCGCCAACCCCATTCAGATCAGCTGCGCCGGCGGTCTGACGCGGATGCCTTGCTCCGAGCATGATGCGATCTTGGGGGAACATAGCTATCATCGCTCATCTCCGGAGTTGTGAAGAGCTCGGGAGAGTCGCTAGACTCCCAAGTATCGCCGCTGTTGCCAGAGGAGCTGTTGGGGAAGCGGGTGGCAGGCCTTGCCCTTGCCACGTCGATGTCCTGACTGCCTCCTCTGGAGCAGCTCTCCAGTCGGCGGCCTTCTGTGTCGAAGACCTTGAAGAGCATCAAGGAGGCGCCGTCGTATTTGAAATGAATCACGAGGGCACCCCCTGTTCGGCAGACCCGGGCGATCTCGCCCCAGCCTCGGGTCATGAAGACCTTGCCCGGAGCAACGACTTCAACCTCCGCTCCGGTTGCCGGAGTACTGCAGTCAGCGTGCTGTAGCCAGAGCTCGAGAGGCCCCCTCGGCGGCATCTCAAGGCGAAGAAGGGAGGAAGTCGGATCCAGGTGCTCGGAGGCATCGCGGCGTGGAGCACAAGCTCGCGAGAGGAGTCCGTGGCGTGGCGTCCAGGAGCAACGGCGCGCACCGCCATGGCGCGTCGACCTGGCCTGCGAGGCGGATAGCGTCACTCCTCGTCGCTTTCTTCAGGGCCCTCGGCCCGGGCGTACAGTGGTAGCGGAAACCCAGGAGGCGGCCGCTCGTACCAAGGCCTCGTCATCTCTGGCCTCGCAACTTCGTCGCGGCAGCCAGGGACCGGCCATTTCTTCGGCGGGAGCGGGTCAGGCCCCTCTCCGGGGGCCTTTCCCTTCTCTTCGGCTGAGAACCGTCGTATCGGTGCCATTGGCGTCGTGAATGGAGTGGGAGCAAGGAAGAGGAAGCATACGGAGCGAGAAGAGATGGGCAACAAGGGCTCACGCCCCTCCGTACTTATAGTCCAGAGGAGGCCAACCGTCGGCCTCCACGATTGCAGGTAATCATAACTCTTTTTAAACATGCAGCAGGGACTCGTCAAGTTGGCCAGTTGCCGAGGCAGCGTGGGGAAGTGGAGACGCCCATGTCCAATCAACCGCCACATGACGACCAAGGCCGCAGGCTGTTGGGGCCCGCGGCACTCCGCACTTGCCCTTTGGCTTCACTGCTAAGCCAAGTACAAGCACCATCGGCACGGGGGCTACTGTTGGTGTTTTGGGAACGGGGGTCCCCAGACTTACCTGCCTGCGTCCTGTGGCGTGGCTCAGCAGTGGCCCAGTATGACCCGTCTTCATCAACCCAAGTTCAAGACCCTCGTGAGGGTCCAAGCCTCGTAGGGCGGACGACGCAAGGCTTCCTCAGGGGCGGCCTCACTAGGAAGGCTCGCGAGGAGGCGGAGAGATCAAGGCAAGGGGTACCTCGCGAGGTGCTCGTGATGCAAGCCATGACGATCAAGACCAGGCGGGCGTCAGGCAGGCGCTAGCCTATGCAGTGTCCTCGTTTCCTCTTTGGTGCAAAGGGGGCAAGCGCATGCGTGAAGTACCGAGGCCCAAGACAACATCATCGCCAGTGCGTTTGGCAGTCGAAGACCACCTTTAGTCAGGATAGCTTGTAATAGTTTTCTCCCTTCACAATGGCTGTTGTTGGCTCCCTTCCCGCTCCATATTTGGGAAGTGGACCAGGGCCTCTATAAATAGAGATAGCCACCACAGTAGAAGGCAGCTGGATCTCATCGAGAGACACATCGAATCCTTCCCTGGTAGAACACCGCACCAGCTCAAGAACATCCCTCATGAGGTTGTTCTTACTCTGTACTGTTCATCATCAGCCCCAGAGGCAATCCACCACACTAGATTAGGGCATTACACCACAACGGTGGCCTGAACCAGTATAAACCTCGTGTTCCTTGTGTTGTTCATCGTGTTAGCTTAGAATCGCGACGAGGTTCTGGAGTTGAAACCTTAAGGGTTTTGTTGGAACCCGATATCTGATAGACTCGCACACCTACAGATTCTTCAACCTCTTTTACTATAAAGTGGTTGAAACTATGGATACGCGGTTCAATGAGACTAATGGCTCGCAAAGAGAGCACCTACCAAATGTGCTAGATGAATCCACACTAGGTGAAGCTATCAAGTTAATGGGCACTGGAGAAACCATACCCATAGAGGAACAGGCAGAGGATGAGATTATCATTTCTGCACCTAATCAACCTAAAGACAATGCTCAGTCCGAAGCCAATGCTGAAGACAAAGACAACAGTCAGTCAGACCAAAATCTTCGTCTTGCTCATCCTCGGGTTGCAAATGAAGTCCAAATTGAGAAGATCATTGATAGCATCAACGCTCCTGGCCCTCTCACTCGATCAAGATCTACACAACTAGCAAACCTCCATGGTCACTTTGCTTTTGTCTTTATATCTGAACCCAAAAAAGTCGAAGAAGCCTTCATGGAACCTGAATGGATTCAAGCTATACAAGAAGAGCTTCAATAGTTTGAGCTGAATAATGTCTAGGAGCTTGTCAAACATCCTGATCCTCGCAAGCACAATGTCATTGGCATGAAATGGATCTATCACAACAAGCAAGATGAACTTGGACAAGTTGTCAGAAAGAAAGCTCGCCTCGTTGCTCAAGGCTACACACAAGTGGAAGGAGTAGACTTTGATGAAACCTTTGCTCCTGTGGCTCGGCTTGAAGCCATTTGCATACTGATGGCTTATGCCAACCATCACAACATTCTTCTGTACAAAATGGATGTGAAGAGTGCCTTTCTCAATGGAAAAATTGAGGAAGAAGTGTATGTCACTCAACCATCTGGTTTTGAAGATCCTAAGCATCCTGATATGGTGTACAAGCTCAACAAGGCACTATATGGCCTCAAACAAGCACCTCGCACTTGGTATGACACAGTGAAGGAATTCCTGAAGAGCAAAGTCTTCAAACCTGGTTCACTAGATCCCACTCTCTTCACGAGGACATATGATGGTGAACTATTTGTGTGTCAAATATACGTAGATGACATTATCTTCGGATGCACTGATAAGAGATACAGTGGCGAGTTTGGATACATGATGCAAGAGCAATATCAGATGTCCATGATGGGGGAGCTGAAATTCTTCCTTGGTCGTCAAATCTGTCAATAGTGCAATGGCATCTTCATATCGCAAGAAAAATACATCAAAGATTGCCTGAAAAAGTTTGGAATGCAATACTGCAAAGGGTACATAACGCCAATGCCAATCAAAAGTCATCTCGGCCTTGACGACAATGGTAAAGAGTTCGATAAAAAGGTATACGGTTCCATGATTGGTTCTTTGCTCTATTTATGTGCATCTAGGTCTAATACTATGCTTAGCGTTTGCATGTGTGCCTGATTCCAAACGGCACCAAAGGAGTCGCATCACCTAGCGGTGAAGCGAATACTTAGATATTTGGCTCACACCCCAACACTAGGATTATGGTATCCAAAGGGCTCAACATTTGATCTGGTTGGATATTGTGGTGCTGATTATACTGGTGACAAGGTTGATCACACGACCACTTTAGGAACATGTCACTTTCTTGGACGATCTCTTGTCTGTGGGTGTTCAAAGAAGCAGAACAGTGCATCACTCTCCACTGCTGAATCTAAATACATTGTTGCTTGATCATCCTGTGCTCAGCTTCTCTGAATGAAGCAAACACTCAAGGACTATGGCATCAACACAAAGAATGTGCCACTCTTCTGCGACAATGAGAGCACCATCAAGCTTTCCAAGAATCCAGCTTAGCACTCGAAGACAAAGCACATCGAGATTCGTCCTCACTTTCTCAGAGATCATGTCAACAAGGAAGACATTGATATCATTCACGTCAACACTGAAGAGCAACTGGCTGATATCTTCACTAAGCCCTTGGATGAGAAGAGGTTTTGCAAGCTGCGATGTGAGCTAATTATCTTAGAATCCTCAAATGTCCAGTGAATGGACACACATACTAACACTTATGCATGTTTATGACTTAGATGTGTAACACACGAAGTAACGTATTTCTTCAATCAATGAAGACTTTCCCTCTGAGTGTGAATACATTAACGTGGAATTTGACTTTAGAGCGCCACGATAATTGTGCGCCGTGTCTCGGTCTAATAATTCCTATGTAGTGGGTAACGCCACCACCAAAACTTTTCGAAGATTTTCATTTGGTGTCATGACTGCATTATCTTTGCATTTGGATTGTCTTCAACATTGGTTTATCTTAGATCTATATCATTGCAATGTTGATTTTTCTTCAGTAATAATTATATCTGCATATGTGTTCTGTCCTCTATAGAATTCACTTATAGCTATGTCTTCATGTTGCTCTTTTTCTGACCTAAGTGAATGTGATCGGACCCTAATCCCTTCTGTGCTACTCCTCAAATTCTTTCTGTCCAAGTCATGTGCATTCTGTTGACACCTATCGAATATCTTCTCTACATCCTTGTCAGCAGAATATACAGAGACACACATTTACAAACTGCTTTTAAAATTCTATCCTTTGCCTGAAAACCGGAGAAGCTGGAATGACCACCCGACAATCCAGGCGTGCGTGGGAACATAGATCAACTGTTGATAAGTTGCATGCACGCCACGTGTTTCTCAGATGTGAACCGCCAGGAGCACCTGCGTAATTGCCTTGCGCAGCCCTCCTCCTTCTTATAAATACACATCCCTCGTGGTCAAAATTCTTTCTTCCACCTCGCCACCTCGCTCAAACCCTAGCGCTTCCGCTAGCTCGCGTCGACGCCAGAGACGAAACACTTAGCTGTGTCACTTCTTCAATGTCGTCCTCACACCGGCCGCGGTCTTCTTCCTCTCCGCCGCTTCCATAGGTGTCTTCCGCCGCCAAGTTAGGGCGTAGGAGATTGGACTGCTTGGCCTCCCATCTACATCATCTAGCAGTTCACATGTGGTAATTAAAACTTACTTTTTACAGTCTTTTCGATCTGTCAAATCCATCCACTTCAACCAAAAGTGGTTTATACAGTTCCAAATCTGGATCTGTCTCTTTCTAAATCTCATATATTGCAAAGTATGTTCACTTATACATCAAAACTAGTTAGATTCCTCACTTGTACGTATTTCTGGATTGTATAAATCTGGAACCTATTTCTTCATTAAGTGAATGTCTTCGCACTATGAGGTCAATGTCTTCTAAACTGATTTATCTTCAAAATCTTCTGAGAATGCATATGACCTCTTCCCCTTCCCTCGCATCTCTAATGCTGTCACACATACTTGTCCGTGGGAGAATCCCTTGGCTCTCATAGTCTGCATTCATTTGTAGAATTCTTACAACATTGTCAGATTTAGGGATCCGGCAACCCTTGAGAGGTTGAACTCTGGGGTGCGTGTGGAGATGTCAACCTACCGAGCCTGCCTACTCACCATCCTCCCTAGCCTAGCGCGTCGAGCTCAAAGAGACACATAGACACCGAGATTTATACTGGTTCGGGCCACCCTTGTTGTGTAGTACCCTAATCTAGTGTGGTGTGGTGGATTGCCTCGAGGGGCTATGGATGAACTAGTACAAGGATGAACAAGCCTCAAGAGGTGAGTTATTCTTGAGCTGGTGTGGTGCTCTGCTTATTCTGATTTCGGTCCCCCTCTATGGTGGTGGCTAAGTCCTATATGTAGTGGCGTTGGTCCTCTTCCCAAATATGAGCGGAAGGGATTCCACAACAGCAAGATTTGAAGGGGGACAAGTAGTACTGTCTATCCGGACAAAAGTAATATTCGCCTACAAAAAGTCTCTTGTTGTGATGCTGAGGTGGGCTTGGTGATGACCTCCGTCCTGCCGCGCTGGCGGTCTTGGTATTGTTGCGTAGGAATGGAAACCTTTGGCTGATTCCTTGGGACTCCGCGCCTGTGGCTTGCCTCCCATGCATCAAAGAGGAAACCTGCACTCTGCACGTGCCTGGCCTTGGTCGTCATGGCTCACGTCAACTGAGCCTCATGAGGTAGCTGCATAGAACTCTCTGCCCCTCAGGAGCCCTCCCGAGGAGGCAACTTCCTTCAGGGGTCTTGGCGTCGTCCGCCTTGCGAGGCCTGACCGCTCGCGAGGGTCTTGTGGTGTTGGTGATGAAGCAGGGCCATACCATGCCATTGATGGAGCCACGTGGTGGGCCACAGGTAGGCAGGATTGGATACCCCCAACTCCAGGATGCCTACAGTAGCCCTCGGGCCCAAGTGCGGAGCGCCGTGGGCCCTAACAGCCTGTGGCCTTGATGACGCGTGGTGTCTGATGGGACGTGGGAGACTCCGTTTCCCCACACTTCCTTGGCAACTGTTCGACTTGACTGGTCAATGCTGCATGCAGAGGGTCATGATGGCACGAGGTCGTGGAGGCCGGCGGTTGGCCTCCCTTTGGCTATAAATGTGAGGGAGCGGTAGAGCTCCCCATCCATCTTTCCTTCGTCTAGCTCCCGCCTGCTTCTCCCCTCTCCCTCTTGCTCCCATGGCGTCGTAGAAGAGGTTTTCACCGGCCGAGAAGGGGAAAGCCCCCAAGGAAGGGCCAGCCTCTCCTCCTCCCAAGAGGGGCCATGGTCGCCCCAACAAGCACCTGGCGGTCCCTCCAAGAGCATCCAGGGGGCGTAGGCACGCGCCCCCAAAGGTAGCGTTGCTCTAGGCATCCATGATGGCACCTCCTCCCGCAGCGGCGGCCACCGGCTCCGGAGCAGCCCTCATGATCAAGGGAGGCGTGCCGTGATCGTGCGCCCGCCTCGGCCGTGCTTTTCCTCACTGGAGGTGCTCCCTAGTTCGTGGTGTGGTCGGAGAGCCCGGCTGGCACCTCGCTCCGCCTCCCATGCTTCTTCTCCAGTGAGCTTCCTTCTTTAGGGCTTGCCGGCCTCTGGTTGTAGACTGATGGGTGCTGCAGTAGAGCTTCGCGGGTTAGCACCGAGGTCTCCGCCTCTGGCAGTGTGGTGGTGGCCCGCGGCTGGCAGATCTTCGCCCACGCGCGTGGCCTGGGCGGAAGGTGCACCCTCCACTTCAAGTACGACGGCCTGGCGAACCTTTATGTGATGGTGTTCAGGGGGGACGGCCACCGCGTGGGGTGCTGCCTGGAGGACAGCAGCGACGACGAGCTTGGCCTTGGCGACGCGAGGTCCTGCTCCCGTGACCGCAGCTCTTCCTTGGACGAGAGCTCGAGTAGCGGTGGCTATGACCGGCGTCCGCGTCGTCGTGCTCATGTCGAGGATGCCGGTGGTTCATCCCGCTGCATCACTCCAGTGAAGCCGAAGAGGATCCCAGCTTGAAGCTGGGTCCAGCAAACTTGGACTCAAGGCCGGTGGCCCCAGATCTCCTGTGGAAGAGCTGGTGGAGCGTCGGGCTACCTTGAGGCGCTGGTTGAGGATGCGACGTTGGTGCCAAGCTTGCACACCTTCGGCCCTCTTTGTTTGGCTTTTCCTTTCTCCTGCAATCCAGAAAAAAGAAGAATGTACCCTGGGAGGGCGTGTAATGAACCGTTGCTACTATGTCTTTTATGTTATAATTGCTATCTTGATGTTGTGTTGTAGTGTTTCCAATTTTAGCGGGTTATTGTAGGAAGGCTTAGCTTGGTATGTCCAGTCATCCTCTACCTCATGAGAACCCGACCTTAGGTGTTTCACTAAGCCCCTAGGATGCACTCCCTGCACCCTCCAGAGATAGACCTTGTGCCCTCAGGAGCAGCGACAGGGCAGAGCTACCCTTTGAAGGAAGAGAAAATTTGTCGAGTGACTTACTCTCCCTTACGCGAGCCCCCAGCCATAGGTTGGTTTGGACCTGACACACTGCGTTGCGCTGCCCAGGGGGCACGGACATGAGGGGTGCTGGCGCCAGCGGACTCGATCATGGGCTCCTGGCAAGGATGAAGCCGAAATAACGGGGTTCGGCAACGTGCGTGCGCGCGAAGGCAGGCCCTGGGCGCACACATCTACCTAGCCCCACGCGGAAGGAGCGCGAGGAGAAATGGCGGGTGACTGCCACCTCTCTCACTTCCTTAGACCAAAACATCTTAGGAGAAACACAAGTCGAGGAACCACCATTCGAGAATACCAAATCCACTGAAAGACTACTAAGAAGACTGCAAGCAACTTCATAAAGCAAATGAATAGCCGCGACCGACACCTAATCTAGTCTTCTCACCAGGGCTGTAACGCCCCGAGTTTGATGCTCCAGGTGTCCACCAGTTATTAGCCTTCATTGCCTTGTCGTTTGCTTGCGTGTTGCATTTTGCCATGTCATCATGTGCATTGCATTGCATACGTGTTCGTCTCATGCATCCGAGCATTTTCCCCGTTGTCTGTTTTGCAATCCGGCACTCCTATGTCATCCGGCGTCCCCTTTTGTCTCTTATTGTGAGCGGGTGTTAAACATTCTCAGAATGGACCATGATTTTCCAAGCGGCCCTGGTACACCACCGGTAGACCGCCTGTGAAGTTTCGTGCCATTTGGAGTCCGTTTGATACTCCAACGGTTAACACGGGAACCGTAAAAGCCTCATTGTGTTGCAGCCCAACACCCCTCCAAAACAGCCCAATAACCCATCTAAGTCATCTCCATGCTCTCGGTCCTTCGATCACGATTGTGTGGGAGAAAACCACACTCCATTTGGAGTCTCCTAGCTCCGTATACCTATAAATAGACATCCCTCTCCGAAATTTCGGGTCCAAACCCTAGCCTCTTCCTCCTCCGCGCGCCGGACAAAACCTCCCCCACCGCTGGACATGTCCGCTGCCGCTCCTCGCCCAACCGGAAGCCGACACGTCAGCGCCGCCGCCTTTCTCTCTCCTCCTCCACCGCGCCAGCCACCGCGGCCCGCCCGGGCCCGGGGCAATCCCGCCCGAGCCCATCGGGGCCCGGTCTCGGCCAAAGCTCGGCCCGAGCCGCCCGCCCGTCGATGCCCGCCGCCCGCCGCCCGCCGCGTGCCGACCGACGCGTCTCCACGCCGGAGATCCCCGTTGCCTCGCGTCCTCACCACCGTCCCGAGCCGCGAGCTCCACCGGCGCCTCCCCGCGTGCCCCGCCGATCCCGAGCTCCTCCGCTGACTCGTCGCCGCCTCTTTGGTCCGCCGCCGACGCCCCGTCTTCCTCGCCGGCCACGAGCTCCGGCGAGCTTGCCTCCGTGCCCCCGCGCCCTCCCTCGCCGGGATCCGGCCGGATCTGGCGAGATCCATCCCGGATCCGTCCTCTTCGGACCACCCCGACCTCTCCCTCGTCTCCGGTCGCCGTCACCGTCATCTCCGGCAAGATTCCAGCCACCCCGCCGCCGTTGACTTTCCCCCCCCTCGAGGTCGATTTCTTCTAAGTCCTGAGATTTGCATATTATGTTGCCCTGTTCATCATGCCATAACTTCATATGTGCTTCTCCATTTCATGCATATAATATGTAAACATATTCACCATGAGATGCTCTTCATTTTGTTCCATTGGCCATGCTTGTTTGAGTCCATCTTGATGCCCTTATCATCGTTGCAAGAGTTCTATATGATGTTAACTGTTGTCTGTCAACATAACTTGTTGTTTTGTCTTTTTCATTGCATTTTGTGTGTGCATCCTATGAGCTTGATGTCTACATGTGTTTTGAACTACATAATGCCATCTTTACAGTGGTGCAATCCATGTATTTTTGTGTGTCTTGTAGTGAGTGCATCGAGCTCGTGAAGTAGGGTACTTGCTGTTACTGTTTTGCTAGTCTGAAACTGCTATATCATGATGCTATGTAAACCTGTTGTTATAAGTCATTCTATGCATAATCTGGAGATGTTCACTAAGGATGTTTTGTTATACATGTCATGGTATATCCATCGAGGCCCCTGGTTGCAGTTATAGCCTCTTGTAGCTTGTTGTAATCTTGCTATAAATTTGCTAAATAATATTGTTGTCAGCCTGTTAACGTAAAGTTCAGTTTTGCCATGTGCTTTTCTAGCGATCCATGCACCCTATGAACTTGTTATTGACATGCTTAGCTTCAACAACATGTCTTCTTACTGTTGGTTACCTTGTCATGCCATTTATTTCTCTGTGGTTTGTGGTACAAGCTCACCAACATGCCTACTTATTGTTGTTCCTGCCATGTCTGAATCTGTCATCATTTGCCATGTTTGCATGGATGCCACCATCTTTTCTGTTGATCTTTGTAATTAGTTCAGTAAGGGAGTTTTGTTCTTTTTCTTTATTGTTAGCATGCCATGCCTTTGTTTTCCATCATAGCTTCCTTTAGCATGTTGTTTGATAGCTCTAAACATTGCAACCTGATGTTATTTCAGCTAAATCTGTAAACTGTTATTATTTGCAATCTTGCCATGTCCTTTTGAGCATGTTGTGGTGGTTTCTGGAGATAGCTCAGTGTTCATTTTTTGTCGTGCATTACCTGTAATTCATGCCCATGCCTTTTGTTTTCACGTTGAGAGGCTGTAGAATATTGTTTTGGTGCTTGCAAGATGCCTAGTTGCTGCTTTGGACAGTTTGTCTTTTAAACTCGTATAGTGTATGTGTTGAACCGTTGCTCCGTTTTGAGTGTGCTCTATATGAAACTTGCTTGATTTTGCATGTAGTTTCATATTACCTTGTTGCATCCATGTCTTGATTGTGTTTTCTTGATGTTTGAATGCATTTTGCATCAATGCCATGTTTAACTTGTTTTGCTCATATCTTCTAGGCCGTAGCTCCGAACTAAATGAACTTTATACGTAACTTGACTATAATTTCGTGTAGATCATCTTGGTGCGTCTTAACTTGCTGTTTAACAACTTCAACTTAATGTTTTTCAGATCTAGACCAACTTCTAAATTTGCATATGAGGACTTAACGGAATTGTTATATGTTGTTTCCGGCCTCATTTAACCTTGCTTTGGTGTGTTGTTCTTGTTTGCATCATCTCCTGCCATGAGTAGCTTCATGTAGTTTTGTCTTGCATCATACTTGGTTGAGCATCATATATTGTCTATGTGTTTTGTGTTTACCTTGTTGTTTGCTTCTTTCCGGTTGTGCTCCTCCTTGTTAGTTCTTGCTTCGTTGCGATCGTGAGGATTCGTTCGACTACGCTTGGTTTGTCTTCGTGGCTTCATCTTCTTCATGGACTCGTTCTTCTTCCTAGCGGGATTTCAGGCAAGATGACCGTCACCTTGGATCTCAATACTATCATTGCTATGCTAGTTGCTTCGTTCTATCGCTTTGATGTGCTACCTATCACTTGCTTATCAAGCCTCCCATATTGCCATGTTAGCCTCTAACCTTATTCACCCTTCCTAGCAAACCGTTGCTTGGCTATGTTACCATTTTGCTCAGCTCCTCTTATAGCGTTGTTAGTTGCAGGTGAAGTTGAAGATTGCTCCATGGTGGACAGGATTATGTTGGGATATCACAATATCTCCTATTTAATTTATGAATCTATATACTTGGTAAAGGGTGGAAGGCTCGGCCATATGCTTGGTGTTTTGTTCCACTCTTTCCACCCTAGTTTCCATCATACCGGTGTTATGTTCCTTGATTTTACGTTTCTTACGCGGTTGGGTGATTTATGGGACCATCTTGACAGTTCGCTTTAAATAAAACTCCTCCAGCAAGGCCCAACCTTGGTTTTACCATTTGCCTCGCCACCACCTATAACCTTCCCTTGGGTCGGCCAACCCGAGGGTCATCTTTATTTTAGCCCCCCCCCCCCCATGCAAGTGCTTCTCTAAGTGCTGGTCCAAACCAGGCAGACTGTGGTGCCACCTCGGGGCAACTCGAGGGCTGGTTTTACTCGTAGGCTGACCTATCTGGTATTGCCCTGAGAACGAGATATGTGCAGATCCTATCGGGATTGTCGACACATAGGGTGGCTTTGCTGGTTTTGTTTTACCATTGTCTAAATGTCTTGTAAACCGGGATTCCGACACTGATCGGGTCTTCCTAGGAGAAGGAATATCCTTCGTTGACCATGAGAGCTTGTGATGGGCTAAGTTGCGACACCCCTGCAGGGTATAAACTTTCGAGAGCCATGCCCGCGGTTATGTGGCAGATGGGAATTTATTAATGTATGGTTGTAGATAACTTGACACCAGATACGAATTAAAATGCATCAACCGCGTGTGTAGCCGTGATGGTCTCTTCTCGGCGGAGTCCGCGAAGTGAACACGGGTTTGGGTTATGGTTGACGTAAGTAGGAGTTCAGGATCACCTCTTGATCATTGCTAGCTTCACGACCGTTCCGTTTGCTTCTCTTCTCGCTCTCATTTGCGTCTGTTAGCCACCATATATGCTTAGTCGCCACTGCAACCTCACCACTTATCCTTTCCATACCCATTAAGCTTTGCTAGTCTTGATACCCATGGTAATGGGATTGCTGAGTCCTCGTGGCTCACAGATTACTACAACATCAGTTGCAGGTACAGGTTATGCGATGGTCTTGACGCGAGAGCGATATTACTTGTTTTGGAGTTCTTCTTCTGCTTCTTCTTCGATCAGGGGATAGGTTCCATGTCGGCAGCCTGGGATAGCAGGGTGGATGTCGTTTGAGTTTCTGTTTGTGTTTCATCCGTAGTCGGATGTTGCTCTTATGTATGATGTTGTTGTATTCGTGTGGCATTGTATGCCTCTTGTATGTATCCCCATCCATTATGTAATGTTGATGTAATGATATCCACCTTGCAAAAGCGTTTCAATATGCAGTTCTATCCTTGGTGGGACCTTCGAGTCTCTTTAGGATAGTATCGCATATTGGGCGTGACAAGCGCGGAGCTAAGTGCTGCCACTAGGACCTGGGAGGGAGCCCCCATGAGGCCCCAGGGTGACTCTCAGGAGACTACGGGGCGTGTACAACCTCACTCATTATTACGTGAGAGTGTCACGAGCGGAGAACTTCACGGGCCGGAGCCTTGCTTCACAGGCCGGAGACTTTCTTCAGGGGTAGAACTTCCGAAGGTGCTGGATATTCTAGGCGCTCTCGATGGGTACCCCGTTCGGTGTCTCCAGGCATGCGGCGCCAGGCCTGGGGACACGGGCAATCCTAAACGGGCCCTCCCACATGGGAGAGAGCTTATGAAGCCCCTCCCTGGAGAACACCCGCCTCAGGACGAGATCGCCCACCTCTAACGTCCTGGAGCGGACGCTGCGGCAGTGGTACCGCCGCAGCGCCTGCTGGTACCTTGCTGCTCGGAGCAAGGCTTGACAGCGGCGTTCCTCCCCTAGCACGAGATCCATTCTCCGCATGGCGTCCTGCTATGTTACATCGAATGCCAGGACCCGCGTGGAGTGATGCTTGACCTCGTGAGGGAGAACCACTTCTACTCCGTAGATGAGGAAGAACGATGTTTCTCTTGTTGGCTTGGTTGCGGTGGCGCGGATGGACCACATCACTGACTGCAGCTCGTCGAGCCAGGACCTTCCGCAGGCCTCGAGCTTCTTCTTGAAGGTGCGGGTCTTGAGGCCCCTCAAGACTTCCGCATTGGCCCTCTCAGCCTGTCCATTGCTCCATGGGTGTCTACTGAGGCGTAGTAGATCTGCGTTCCAAGGTTAGCACAATATGTTTTGAAAAGATTGCTGGTGAACTGCGAGCTGTTGTCGGTGGTGATGCGATTGGGGACCTCAAATCGACTCATGGTTCCCTTGATGAACTTGACAGCTGATCCTGCTAGGATGGTGCGCACGACATCTACCTCCGCCCACTTGGTGAACTTGTCGATGGCGACGTAGAGGTATCGGTAGCCCCCTGACACCCGAGGGAATGGCCCCAAGATGTCTAGCCCCCAGACCGCAAATGGCCACGTTAGCGGGATCATCTGGATGCTCTGCGCGGGCTGATGGATCTGCTTGGTGTGGAACTGGCATGCTTCACAAGAGCGCACCAGCTCATTAGCGTCGTTGAGTGTGGTGGGCCAGTAGAAGCCATTGTGGAACGCCTTGCCCACCAAGGTGCGGGACGAGGAGTGATGCCCACAGTCCCCACCATGTATATCCTCTAGAAGCTCGAGCCCCTGTTCCCTGGAGATGCACCGCAACAAAACGTTATTGGGCCTCCTGCGATATAACTTACCATCCTTGATGCAGTACGCAGTAGCTTAACAGGCCACGTGCTCATCATCCTCCTCCTTCTCTGGCAGGGTCAGTTGAAGCAAGTACGCCTTGAACTCTTCTGTCCAGCACCCCTCTTGAGGCTCGAGCGTGAGCAACAAGCGGGCACCTAAGGGGTGAACGCACGCTGGAGCGCCTGTCTCGGGTGCTTGTGGCAAGTCCTCCTGAGGTGGTGCTAGAGTCGTGACATGCGGGACCGCAGATGGCTTGAAGAGCTGCTCCTCAAACTCCCCTAGCTCCTGAGGGAGCCTACGAGAGGCTCTTTTGGTGATGTCATCTGCTTCCTTTTTCGTCCCGCGTGGCACATGTTGTAGCTCCACGCCCATGAACCACTTCTCCATCTTGCGCACCTCCTCCAGGTACGCCTCCATGTGTTTGTCCTTAGGCGTATACTCCTTGTTGGAAAAGTTGACGACAAGCTAATAGTCGCCCTTGATGGTGAGGCACTTCACTCCCAGCGCGGTCGCCGCCCTGAGTCCGGCGAGCAAGCTTTCGAATTCTGCGATGTTGTTGGAGACCTTCTCGCCCCGCTGAAAGCAGAGCTGTACTGCATAACAAAGCTTGTTCTTGGTGGGCGAGATGAGGATGGCCCCTGCCATGCGCCCTGTCGAGCAAACGCCCCGTCGAAGTACATGATCCATCCGTCTGGCTCTTCATCTCCTGGCAAGAGGGAGCAATCCTCACTTACTCCGTGGTTTGGAGTGTCAGTCCACTCGGCCACAAAGTCCGCGAGGGCCGCGCCCTTGATGACCATGGTGGTACTGAACTCGAGATTGAATGCTTGAAGCTCAATATTCTATTAAGAAACTCACCCAGCTGCGTTCGGGCTCCGAAGCACCCTCTCCAGCAGGTACACTGAGACAACCTTGATGGGGTGGCCTTGAAAGTAGTGGCGCAGTTTCCTGGAGGTGACTAGAAGTGCGATCAAGAGCTTCTATGGCATGGGGTAGCGTGCTCGGAACTCCCTCAGTACTGTGCTGACAAAGTAGACGGGGTGCTCGACGAGGGGGGAAGCGTCAGCAGAATCTTGTTCTTCACTAGGGCACAGGTCCCTCACGGCCTCATGAGGCCCGTCCTCCGGAGCCTTGACAGCCACGGGGTCAATCGTGGCCTCAGGAGGAACGTCGACCACAGCACCGGCCAAGACTTCAGACGCCTCCCCCGGGGTGTGTTGCGCCTCGCTTGTTGGTTGTGCATCCTGCTACGGCTTCTTGACCAGGCGTTCCTTCCTTAGCACCACCAGGACGGCGCTCGCTGAGTGAGGGGTTTCCGCCAGATAGAGCACCAAGGCCTCGAGAGGGCGCGGTGCCACCATCACGGGCCGACTGGTCAGATATCTCTTGAGGTCCTGGAATGCTGCGTCTGCCTCGGGGGTCCACTCGAATGGCTCCTTCCTTTTCATCAACTTGAAAAACGGGAGGGCACGCTCCCCCATCTTGGAAATGAAGCGCCCAAGTGAGGTTACGCAGCCAGCCAACTTCTACATCTCCTTTAGGGTTTGTGGGGGTTCATATCCTCTATCGCCTTGACCTTCTCTGGGTTAGCCTCGATCCCTCTGTGCAACACCAAGAAGCCCAGCAGCTTGCTGGAAGGAACACCGAACACACACTTCTCGGGGTTAAGCCGAAGATCCACCGTGCAAAAGCTGGCGAACATGTCCTCTAGACCTTTTATTAGAGTTCTGGCCTCACGAGACTTCACCACTATATCATCGACGTAGGCCTCTGCATTCCTCCCGAGCTGTGAACCCAGGGCGACGTGCATCAACTGTTGGAAGGTTGCTCCGGCGTTGCATATCCTGAAGGGCATGCAAGTGTAGTAGTACATCCTGCATGGGGTGAGGAACGCCGTCTTCTCCACATCCTCCATGGTCATGTTGATCTGGTGGTAGCCGGAGAAGGCATCTAGGAAGCACAACAAGTCGCAATTTGCGGCGGAGTCGATGATCTGGTCGATGTGAGGGAGCGGAAAGGGATCTTGCGGGCAGGCTTTGTTGAGGTTGGTGAAGTCGACACACATGCGCTCCTTTCCTCTTTTCTTGGGGACGATGACGGGGTTCGCCAGCCACTCTGGGTACCGCACCTCTTTGATAACCCATGTGGCTTGTAGTTTACGAGTTTCCTGGATGATGAAGGCCTGCTTCTCGGTGGACTGGCGGCGAGCCTTCTGCTTCACCGGCCGCACGTTTGGACATACCCTCAGGTGGTGCTCGATTACCCCCTTGGGACCCCAGCAAAGTGTTTGGGTTCCCAAGCGAATACATCCTTGTTGGCCCGCAAAAAGGTGATTAATTCCTACTCTTCATGCTGAGGGAGGCCAGCCCCTATGGTGAAGGTGGCGTTGGCTGTCCCGTCCTCGCAGACCGGCACTTGCTTCACCTTGGCTCGGTTTTGGGAGAACAACTGCTTCTTCTTGGTAGGCGCTGCTTCTGGGGCCTCCTGATCCTTCTTCTCACGGGGTATCATGGTTGCAGCTGTCTTGAAGGCAAGCTTGAGGGCCTGCCACGCGCCTTTGTTGTCCCCCGCCACCGTGAGGACACCATTGCTTCCAGGCATCTTCATGAGGTTGTATGCGGGGTGGGTCACAGCCATAAACTGGGCCAAGGCTGGGTATCCCAGAATAGCAGTGTATGGCAGGTCGACCTTGGCGATGTCGAAGTCGACGAGCTCGGCGCGGTAGTTGTCGCGGATCCTGAAGGTGACAGGGAGGCGGATCTGCCCCAGGGGCCTGGTGGAGCCGTCTCCGACCCCGGAGAAAGAAATGGAGGGTCGGAGCCGGCTGGGTGGAACGTGGAGCAGGCCGAACGCCTTTGGGGAGAGCACGCTGAGGCCAGCTCCGCCATCGATGAGGGTCCTAGTGATCGCCATGTGGCATATGGTGGGGGTGCAGAGCATCGGGAGCACGCCTGCTTCCGTCATGGTGACGGGGTGATCCTCGAGGCCAAAGGCGATGTCAGCTTGGGGAGCCCCCAAACCCGCCTGCATGTTGCTTGCCCGTCGGTAGAACTACTTGACGTGGAGGTCGGAAGGTGGCGCCTGCGAGCCACCTAGGAGAGCTGCGACGATCGGGGGCACCGGTGCCGTGTAGTGGACGAGGAAGAGGTCGCACAGCTCCTACCAGGAGGCCACGGAAGACACCGGAAGATTGAGCAACCAGGCACGTGGCGCGCCTACGAGGGCCTTGGGAAACCAGTTGGCCTTCATCTTGTCATCTCCGCCAGCCGCCCAAATAGCCTCTTCGTATACCTAAAGAAAGGGGGCTGGATCTGCAGCACCGTCATAGCGCGGCGGCATCTCCGGTCGGAACTTGGGCGGCCACTTCACCTGCCACAGGGTGAGGGTGAAGCAGCGCAACCCCGGCGCCTCTCCGGGAACACGCGTCGACGAGGCCGACGGAGGAGCACCCGCCAAACGGGACTGTGAAACAATCTGGAGATCGAAGAAGAAGATTCTGATGCACCCCTACCTGGTGTGCCAAATGTCGGATTTAGGGATCTGGCAAGCCTTGAGAGGTTCGAACTCTAGCGTGCGTGTAGAGATCTCAACCTGCCCAGCCTGCCTACTCGCAATCCTCCCTAGCCTAGCGCGTCGAGCTCCAAGAGACATAAAGACACAGAGATTTATACTGGTTCAGGCCACCATTGTGGTGTAATACCCTAATCCAGTGTGGTGTGGGGGATTGCCTCGAGGGGCTATGGATGAACTATTATAAGAATGAACAAGCCTTAGGAGGTGAGGTGTTCTTGAGCTGGTGTGGTGCTCTGCTTGTTCTAATTTCGGTCCCCCTCTATGGTGGTGGCTAAGTCCTATATATAGTGGCCTTGGTCCTCTTCCCAAATATGAGCGGGAAGGGATTCCACAATGGTGAGATTTGAAGGGGGACAAGTAGTACAGTCCATCCTGACAAAAGTAGTCTTCGCCTGCAAAAAACCTCTGGTCGTGACGCTGAGGTAGGCTCGGTGATGATCTCCGTCCTGCCATCCTGGCGGTGTCGGGGGGATGAACCCCGGGCAGGCAACCGAACCCGGATCCTCTTCAAAAACGGTGGAGCCCGCATCGCCCCTCAAAACCGGCATGCGACTGGCCGGGTCGCTCAACCCGGCAAGGCCCGCAGCCCGGCCAATCCTGCCGCCCCGGCAAGGTACGTCGACCCGGACTCAGCAACTGGCGCGAGGCGGCCGAACCCGGCACGACCAAGGCTTCCCCAACAAGCCGACCCCACTCGTGGCGTGTGCTGCAATCCAGCCACGGGTCAAGCTCCAGTCCCATCCAGGCCATATGATGGGACGAGACGTCAATCACCAATGACCAAGACAACAGTGTTTTCACCCATGCCTATGGTGAGCCGGAGCATGGAAACAGTGCCCCTTACCTACCCGCTGACCAGGGCTGGCGTGGCAACAGTGCTTCCGCCCTCACCGCTGACACAGCAAGCGGTAGCCTGATGGAAAGCACTATACACAACTCGACTCAGCCACGCCCTAATGATCGATAAGACGGCGCAAAGTTCCCCTAGGCACGTGGGGCCCGCACCTAGTGGAACCCGGCGAACCACGAGCCCTTAAGCGGGACCCAGCCCGGTATCCCGGACACCGACAATACGGACCCACCGACTGGGCATATTACCATTGTAACCCTGGGTGGGTTGATCTATAAAACCACCCAGGAGCCCACACTTACAGAGGCATGTAAGGTAACCGAATATACACAAGGCTGCCTGTGAGAAGCAGAAAGAACAAGCAAGCATACTACTAGCCACCAAGCCGCAACACTCGAGAGAAGGAGCGTCCTAAGCTTTGGCCAGCTTCCTTCCTCCTCATACAGCTCCAGGAGCAACCTTGTAGTATCGATCATCTAACTACACTCGGCAGGACTAGGGGTATTATCTCTCCAGAGAGCCCTGAACCTAGGTATGTCCGGCGTCCCGCGCCCGCTCATGCCAACCTCACCTATGGAGCCCACCAGCGCCCTCGTGCCTCCTCCTCTCTTTAGCCATCCATTGGCATCTGCCGTGCACCCACCACGACAGTTGGCGCCCACTGTGGGACAACTCGAGGAGCTGGCTGGGAGCATGCTTCAGACGGGTCCCTTCTCCTAAACCGATGAGTCCGTCGCATTGGCGGACGACGTGGCGGCGGGCTTGCCACCTCCTTCGCCACGCTGCGCATCTCCGATGCGTTTGCAGCCGACGAGTACCCCAGCGAGGTGCTCAACTACTCCGATTCTCCGCTCTCCCTCGGCGGTGGCATTGCCGCCGGGGCGATGGACGTCCATGTGGAGGTTTACGTCACCGGCGACGGCGCCTCCTCCTCGTCGAGCAAGACGAGGAAGGCCGCGGAAGCCAGGGCCGCCGCGGATCGGACCGAGCCGTCCGATCCACTGCGTGCCGCGATGCAGAGCCTCCGCATCCCCATCGGCACCAACGTCGACGCCACCAATGTCGCCGAGGCCCAATCTGAGCTCGAAGAAAGGCGCCAGCAGATGCTGGACCTGTCCGAGACGCTCGCCGCCACCAAGCGTCGCCTGGAGGCCGCTCAGATGGAGCACGACGCCGCTCACAGATTCGCGCCCGACGCGGCCGAGCCAAGCCGGGTCGCCGATGTACGCACCCGGGGAGGAGCGATCGGCCGGGACCTCGGCGCCGTCTGAACCATCTACGAGACCCCAGTGAAGAACATGCGTGCTGCGGAGGCAGCCGCGGTCGGCCTCGATGAGATCATGGGTGAGGAGCTAAAAGAGCGCATCGGGCGGATGCGCGAGCTCCTCCACGCCGCCAACACCCAGCAGGATCGCCTACACCAGCTCGCCAAGCCGGCAGGGTCTGGCTCCGCCCGCCTTGGTGGTCCCGGCCAACTTCTGCACATAGCTTCCTCGCCGCCCAGCGAGGCGCACTCCGGCCAAGCCTGGACTCGGCGCAACCCGGCCGCCACACCCACCGATGTCCTGGGCAACGAGCCCGCAGCGGAGACTCGGCGCGGAACCGGCCAGCCTGGCCGGCGTCCGGCTCCAACCGACCCAGCCCCTCCGGGCCTAGCCGCCAGTCGACTCGGCCCGCGCGCCATCGATGACACCAATGCTCGCCACCGCCTCGATCAGCTCGCTCGCTCCCTGGAGGTGGAGGAGAGCGGTTCTATTGGGCCAGCCTGCTTCGGCCCACGCATCCGGGAGGAGCCCTTCCCCAAAGGTTGCATGCTTCCCCGCAACACCCCGAAGTACAACGGGGCCGTGAAGCCAGAAGACTGGCTCACCGACTACACCACGACCATTGGCATCACCTGTTCCAATCATCGTCTCGCCATGCGCTACGCACCGCTCATGCTCTAGGGGTGGGCCGCACGTGCTTGAACAGTCTGCCGATGGGCAGCATCAATGCGTGGGTCGACTTCGAGGAGGCCTTTGTCCGCAACTTCTCGGGGACCTACAAGCGACCCGGTCGCCCTAGCCAGCTCGCCATGTGCGTGCAGGGGCCGACGGAGACGGGGCGCGAGTACCTCGCACACTGGACCGAGCTCCGGAACAGCTGCGAGGGCGTCCATGAAGTCCAGGCGATCCAGTACTTCATCAGCGGGTGCCTAGACGACACCCTCCTCAAGCACAAGCTCTTGCACTCTGAGCCGGCCACCATGGCCACGCTCAAGGTGACGGCGGACAAGTACGCCAATGCCGACTCCGCCATGAAGATCCAGGTGGCGCTAGATCAAGCCGGCAAGGCGAAGCCGGTTCCTCCCCCGAAGCCGGCCGGCGAAAGCAGCCAGCAGCAGCATCACCAGAATAACAAGCGCAAGGCCGAGCAGCCGGCGCAGCGTCACGACAACCGGCTCGTCGCGGCCGCCGAGCCCGCGGTGGTCCCGGTGGCGAATCGCCGGTAGACCGGCAAGATGGCGTGGCAACCCGCCATGAGTTTCGAGGAGATGCTCGACTCCCCATTCAAGCACCAAAGGGGCGCAAGACCCTCCACACACACCCTTCGGTAGTGCGCCATCACCAAGCGCATCATGAGGGGAGACGCCCCACCTCCTCCGGCTCCAGGCGCAGGACAGCCGCCTCCGCCTCCACCTCCACCTCCAGCTGGCGGCGCGATCCGGAACGACACCTACCCAGAACAGAATGCGGCCTACGTCGTCTTCACCAGCCTCAGCGACGACAAGCGCAGCGAGCGCCTTCTTTGGCAGGAGGTGAGCACCATCGTCCCGGCCAAGCCGGAGTTCATGCATTGGTCGGATCGGCCGATCACCTGGACCCGGGAGGATCAACCGGCGGTCATGCCAAGTCCAGGTGGATATGCCCTCGTCCTCAACCCCACCATCGTTGCGCGACGCACATGCAAGTTTTCCCGAGTCCTCATCGACGGCGACAGCAGCATCAACATCCTCTACCGCGACACGATGACCAAGCTCGGCCTCAAGGCCGAGGACCTGGAGCCAACACGGACGATCTTCCATGGCATCGTGCCCGGCCTCTCCTGCTATCCCATTGGCCGGGTCCGGCTCGATGTCCTGTTCGGCGACAGCAGCCACATCCGGCGTGAGCCGATCTAGTTCAAGGTGGTGGACCTGTCTAGCGCGTATCATGCGCTGCTGGGCCGGCCAAGTTCATGGCGGTTCCCCACTATGCGTACCTAAAGATGAAGATGTCAGGTCCCAAGGGCCTGATCACCATCACCGGCGATTACCGCAAGTCCGTGGAGTGGGCCTGAGATGGAGCCAAGTTGGTCGAGTCGCTAGTCGTTGCCAAGGAGCGGCGCCAGCTCGACCGGATCGTCGCCCTGGCGGGCGAGGCCTCCGCCGCGTCGATCCCGACCACGGACCCGGCCGACGAGGCTGCCTTCAAGCCCTCCAAGGAGACCAAGAAAGTGAAGCTCAACCCAGAAGACCCCAGCTGCAGCAAGTACATTGTCGTAGGCGCCCGCCTCGACAGCAAATAGGAAGGCGAGCTCGTCGACTTCCTCCGTGAGAATCGGGATATCTTCGCATGGACCCCCAAGGACATGCCGGGCATCCCGAGGAAGTACACCAAGCACAAACTTCACGTCTGTAAGGACGCCAAGCCTCTCCGTCAACCCCTACGACGATTTTCCGAATAGAAGAGAAGAACCATTGGTGAAGAGGTCTCCAAGCTTTTGGCGGCCGGCTTCATAATGGAAGTGTTTCACCCCGAGTGGCTGGCCAATCCAGTCTCGTCCTAAAGAAGAAGACCTGGCACATGTGTATCGACTACACCAGCCTCAAGAAGTCCTGTCCCAAGGATCCGTTCGCTCTCCCGCGGATTGACCAAGTCATCAACTCGACCGCCAGGTGCGAGCTCCTATCCTTCCTGGACGCTTACTCTGGCTACCACCAGATCAAGCTGGACCCGGCCGATGCCCTGAAGACGTCCTTCATCACACCCTTTGGGGCGTATTGCTACATCACCATGCCGTTCGGCTTGAAGAACGCCGATGCCACCTTCCAGCACTGCATGTAGAAATGCCTGCTGCCGCAACTCAACCGCAATATCCACGTGTACGTGGACGACATCATGGTGAAGACCAAACAACACCTCATGCTCCTCGACGATTTGAAGGAAACATGTGCCAACCTCCACGAATAAAAGGTCAAGCTTAACCCGGAAAAATGCGTCTTCGGCGTCCCGGCCGAAAAGCAACTCGGCTTCCTCATCTCGGAACGCGACATTGAGGCGAACCTGGAGAAGATCAAGTCCATCGAGCGAATGCGCAAGCCGGCTAGGCTGCGCAACGTCCAGAAGTTCACCAGGTGCTTGGCCTCGGTCAGCCGGTTTCTAAGCCGGCTGGGCGAGAGGGCGCTACCCCTGTACCAGCTGATGAACAAGACTTGTCCGTTCGACTGGAACAACAAGGCAGACGAGGCCTTCCAAGACCTCAAGTGCATGCTCTCCACCGCGCTAGTCCTGGCCGCACCGACCGACAAGGAGCCGCTGATGCTCTACATAGCCGCGACCTCGCGGGCGGTCCGCACGGTGCTGGTGGTCGAGCAACCAGAGAAGGGCAAGGTCCAAGCCGTCTAGCGCCCAGTCTACTACCTGAGCGAGGTGCTCTCCATCTCCAAGCAGAACTACCCGCACTAGCAGAAGATGTGTTACGGTGTGTACCTCACCGCCAAGAAGCTGAAGCAGTACTTCCAAGAGCACGTCGTCACCGTCGTCAGCACAGCGCCTATAGGAAAAATCATCGGGTGCCGGGACGCCTCTGGCCGGGTCACCGAGTGGGCGATCCAGCTAGCCGGCCACACCATCCTCTACGAGCCCCGCACCATGATCAAGTCTCAAGCCCTGGCCGACTTCCTCGTCGACTGGATCGAGACCCAGTACTTGCTGCCACCTCCCGACTTGACGCATTGGTGCATGCACTTCGACAGGTCCAAGATGCGACTCGGCTTAGGGGCCGGCATCGTACTATCGTCCCCGAAGGGCGACCGGCTCCACTATGCGCTCCAGATCCACTTGGCCGCATCCAACAATGTCGCCGAGTATGAAGCCCTTGTGCACGGCCTCCGGCTTGCCAAGGAACTCGGCATCCGACACATCCTGTGCTACGGTGACTCGGACCTGGTGGTGCAGCAGTGCTCCGGCAAGTGGGACGCCCGCGACTCAAACATGGCAGGCTACCGCTTCCTCGTCTAGAAGCTATCCGAATCATTCGAGGGTTGTGAGTTCCTCCACATCCTGCGCGCGGAGAATGAAGCAGCCGACATGCTCGCCAAGATCGCCTCGTCACGACAAGCCATCTCGTACGGCGTCTCCCTCGAGCACCTGTGCAAGCCGTCCGTCAAGCCATCGCCGGACTCTGAGTCCATTCACGTTCCAGACGATCCGGCCACACCTCAAGCTGGCCCGGGGACTACTGAACCCAGCCCGTGGGATGCTCAGCTGAACCCGGCCACCATCAACCTGGACTCAACTGTCGCCAACTCCAACCCGGGGGCACCTCAACCCGGCTCGGGGGCTGCCGACTCGGAACCGCCCCCCCCCCCGGTGGTCGTCTTCGCCGTGGTGGCAGCTCCATCCTGGGCCCTCCCAATATCAGAATTCCTGGAGAACGGGGTTCTTCCCATGGACGAGACCGAAGCTCGGCAAGTGCAGCGCCGGGCGTCCGCCTATAGCATCATCAACAACGAGCTCGTCAAGCGCAGCCCCACCAGCGTGTTCCAGCGCTGCGTTGAGCAGGATCAGGGCATCGACATCCTCCTTGACATCCACCAGGGCGAGTGCGGGCACCACGCCGCATCGCGATCCCTCGTGGCCAAGGCGTTCCGCCACGGTTTCTACTGGCCCCCGGCCCTCAAGGACACCGAGTCGCTCGTCTTCAAGTGTGAGGGATGCCAGCGCTTCAGAAAACGCAGCCACCAGCCGACATTAGCACTCCGCACCATACCGATCGCCTGGCCTTTCATGGTCTGGGGACTCGACATGGTGGGACCCTTCAAAACCGCTCGAGGCAACATGACGCACCTGCTAGTGGCAGTGGACAAATTCACCAAGTGGATCGAGGCAAGAGCAATTAAGAAACTGGACGGGCCAACAGCCGTCCGTTTCATCAAGGATGTAGCGGTGCGCTATGGCATGCCGAACAGCATTATCACCGACAACGACACCAACTTCGCCAAGGGCGCGCTCGAGCAATACTGCTCCGTCTCCGGCATCCGCCTCGACCTGGCCTCCGTTGCGCATCTGCAGTCCAACGTGCAGGTCGAGCAGGCCAACAGACTCATCCTGTCCAGCATCAAGCCGCGACTCGTCGAGCCACTCATCCGCTCACTCGGCAACTGGCTCGATGAGTTACCGGCCGTTCTCTAGAGTCTCCGCACCACGCCGAATCGGTCGACCGGGTTCACTCCATTCTTCCTTGTATACGGAGCCGAAGCCATCATCCCGACCGACGTCGAGTTCGACTCGCCACGCGTCGCAATGTACACTGAAGCCGAAGCCAGAGAAACCCGCGAAGATGGCGTCGCCTGCTCAAAGAAGCACGTCTCCTGGCGCTCAGCCGCTCGGCCATCTACCAGCAAGGTCTGAGGCACTACCACAGCAAGAAAATCAAGCCCCTTGCGTTCCGCACGGGCGACCTCGTCCTCCGCCTCGTCCAAGAGCTGGCCGGCAAACACAAGCTGTCCCCTCCATGGGAGGGTCCATTCATCGTGAGCAGGGCCTTGCGCGATCGCAACCCCTACTACCTCATAGATGCACGGAAGTCAAAGAAGCGCAAGATGGACACCGCGGGTGAAGAAATGACACGGCCGTGGAACGCGGAACTCCTCCACCCATTTTACAGTTAGTGGCATGAGTGTATGTATCGTCACCTTTTGTAAACGCATGAAACTATGGGGTCCCCGAACGAGACTCGGGGGCTACCTTTCGCCGACCAATTTATTGCGCCCTTTTTTTCTGCGTCACTATACCACTGAACCCGCCCACCGGTCCGGATCGCTCGTCCCGGGGGCTCGGGGGCCAGCCGGCTTGATAGCCACCATGCCGCCTTACTTGGTGATTTCTGATAAAAGTTAGGATGCTGCGGTCCCTAACTTCACCCTAAAGCCACAAATCCAGCTATGGCTGTCAGCTGGCAAGCACAACGGGCCAAAGCTCCTTTACACTTCATACACTAAGTCAATGGCCGCCGGGTCGATCAATGCGGCCCGCCATTCACCAAATGAACAGCCGCACAACCGACTGCTCGCCAACCGACTTCGCCGGATTGCCGCCAGCCGGCCCAGTGGGTGTTTCGCTCGCGCTCAACATTTCCAAAGACCCAAGTCCTGCACGCCCCTTTCAAAGAATCAAACTCCTTGTCACGGACCGGAGCCTCGGCCGTCTGACTCGCGGGAGGAGGAGATTTGAGAAAGGAAAAAACGCATGAATCGGTCCGAAAAACAGAAGCCAAAAAAGAAAAGACACTCACGACATTTACACATAGATATTTAAACAAAAGGCCCACGGCCGGAGTTCATTACACCCTAGAAAACCCCAGTGGGTGGGTGGACCTGCTACTTAACAGATTCTGCATAAAGTGTCTCAGGCATCTCCAGAGCCGCCTCGCGATGTCGACGGCTCTCTCCTGGTGGCCTCCGGGTCCGGTGAGACATGGTATCCTCCTCAGCATCCGTGTCGCCGTAGACGCCAGTCTCCTCCGAGCTCCCCTCCGGATCATGGAGAAGCAAGCCGTAGTCGTCGCCATCCACGGCCCTGCCGTCTTCCGTCAACTCCGGATGGAACTCGTCGTGGAAGGCGAACTCGGCGATGTAGCTGGCCCGGGAGGCGATTCGGCCGGCCTGCTCCTGCAGCAACTGCTCCGAGCCGGCCCGCTGGCCCATCAGCGCATCCAGCTGAAGACCCAGATGCCAAGACAACGCAAATCGGAGCACCATCTCGGCACCGGAACGAGCAGCGGAGACGCGCCACCCGCCAAGACAGTCCGTACCCGTCTCCAGCTAGCCTGCCAGGCGCATGAAGCTGCTCGGCACGACGGCGCCCAGCCAAAGGGCCGTCGTCATAGCGGTGCCGGCCCGGGACAACCGCTCAATCTGCGTCCCCAGGACCAGCAGGCGGGCCTCAGCAGCGGCAATAATCTCCGGGAAGGTCCAGGCCGTCCATGGATCCGTCCCAGACCCAACAACACTGGTCGAATCACGCTGATAGCGGACGGCTTCCTCCGCCAGCCGCTGCGTCTCCGGGAGGCCCCTGCCGCAAAGGAAGAAGCAAGTTAGAAGAACAACAAGGAAGAAAAGCCGGGTCCCGACCTGGCATGCTACAAGAAACATCACTCACTGGAAAAGGAATCTTCCAGGTGTTGCGCCTCAAGCAACATACCACGCCGCTCCCGCTCCATGGCGCGGTCGCGCTCCTCGAGCGCCTTCTCCAGAGTGGCCGCCTTGGCAAGGGCCGCCTTCAGCACGGCTTCCTTGTCTTCGGCCGCCTTCTCGGCTGCCTCGCTGCGGCGGGCTTCATCCTCACGAGCCCCCTCAGCCGTGGTGACCTTCCCCCGCAGTCGTTCCACCTTGGCCTAGAGCCGGCCCTTATCGTTGGCCAGCTGGCCGCGCTGCTGGTCCGCCTCCACCAGGGCCCGCTGCGCCTCCGCGACCTTGACGGTTTCCGCCTTGAGAAGCTCCACCTCGGCCTCGAGGCGGCTCTTGGGACCCGCCAACTGCTCATGCAGCCGGTTGGCCTCATCAAGAGACCACCGGGCTGCGGCCACCTCCACCCTCGCTCGCGCCGCCTCGACACCAAGGCGGCCGGTGTCGGCAACAAGCCGGTCATAATGATGACCGGCCCGGAGCAGCCGAGTCCGCTAGGACACCACCTCGGCTGTGAAAAAGAAGGAATTAGCAGAAGAAAAGAGCAAGACATGATGTTTGGCCCAATTTTTACACAATTGACACAAATCTCGGGGGCTACACCCAGTGGTTGCGCTAGCGCGCCCCCACTAAAAAAGAGCACAAGAGTACCTGCAGCGATGCGTAGCTCCTCCTCCTTGGCGGCAAGCTGTTCCACAAGCTCTCGGTGCTTGCCCAGGAGACGATTGTAGGCGGCAACCCGGAAAGCGTCAAGATGCTGAAGAAATCAGAAGTCAAAAAACAAGGACAATGCTCTAAAAGATTCGACCCAACTACGACGTAGTTGGCCCGGATCTCGGGGGCTACACCTAGTGGGTGCGCTGGCGCGGCTCCACAAAGAAGAAATTACGAGGAAGCAAAAAGACTTACCAGCACGGCGCGCTCCAGGTCGCGCGTCCGCTCCACCTCAGCCTGGGCGACGGCCTCAAGCCACTCCGTCCGACCTCGCAAGCGGCGGCTGACGATGTCCAGCGCCGCCTCCTCCTGGGTCTGGGGCCCGAAGACAGTGGTGCCCCCGCTCCGCGCCGGCTGTGGCACGGCGGCTCGGCGCCCTCCTTGCCGGGGCACCAAGGCGTGCACCCCGCTCGTCGCTTGTGACGCGGTCAGCACCTCCTCTGACGCCCCTCCCGGCGTCGACGATGACCCGGAAGCCGGGACGCCCTGCGTCACCACCACCGGCCCAGCTGTCGGGGTGGCCTCCGGCACCGTAGCCCGCGGTACCTCCTCCGTAGCCAGCAGCACCTCCGGTGCTGTCGCCCGCAGCACCTCTTCCAAGACGACGACGCCCCCACCACCATCAGCCCCCGCGCGCCCGACCACGTGGGCGCGCGGCGGGGTATCGCCCCTGCCCCCCCCAACTTATAGCCCCTGGTTCAAACGTGGGGGAGTGGGATCGTCTGCACGCGCCCATTCCACTACCCAGCAATAAGTGCGCACGTACATGCGGAGTAACTGCTAGGGGAAGTGCAACCGGCCCCCAGACGCCGCAATAAATATGCACCCTTGGGCCAAGGGCGCGCAGCGGCGGGCCCCAGACCGTCACCCAGTCCTGTCACGCGCGTGGCCTAGGAGGCCCCTCCGGCTTCGACCATCATGTGGCGCCCGCCCAAAGCCCGAGGGATTGCCCCAATATTCGACGGACTCATCAGTTCCCGCCACGGTCGGGATGCCGCGATCCGATTTCCAAGAAAACCGGCACATAGTGGGTGTTGCCGGATCCGGCGCTCGCAGAATCCGCCTTGCTCAAGGGGGAAACTGCGAAGGCCCAATCATCCAAGGACGGCGGACCTTCACAACTTCGGGGACTACTGTCGGAAGGATGAACCCCGGGTAGGCAACGGAACCCGGATCCTCTTCAAAAACGGTGGGGCCCGCATCGCCCCTCAAAACCGGCACACGCCTGGCCAGGTCGCTCGACCCGGCAAGGCCCGCAGCCTGGCCAATCCCTCTGACCCGGACTCAGCAACTAGCGCAAGGCGGCTGAACCCGGCACGACCAAGGCTTCCCCAACAAGATGACCCCACCCATGGTGTGCGCTGCAATCCAGCCACGGGTCAAGCTCCCGTCCCATCCAGGCCATACGATGGGACGAGACGTCAATCACCGATGACGAAGACAATAGTGTTTTCACCCATGCCTATGGTCAGCCGGAGCGTGGCAATAGTGCCCCTTACCTACCCGCTAACCAGGGCTGGTGTGGCAACAGTGCTTCCTCCCTCACTGCTGACAACATCAAGCGGCAGCCTGACGGAAAGCATTGTACACAACTCGACTCGGCCATGCCCTGACGATCAACAAGACGGCGCACAGTTCCCCTAGGCACGCGGGGCCCACACCTAGAGGAACCCGGCGAACCACGAGCACTCGAGCGGGACCCATCCCGGTATCCCGGACACCGACAATACGGACCCACCGACTCGGCATTTTACCATTGTAACCCTGGGTGGGTTGATCTATAAAACCCCCTAGGAACCCACACCTATAGAGTCATGTAGGGTAACGGAAGATACACAAGGCTGCCTGTGAGAAGCAGAAAGAACAAGCAAGCACAGGACTAGCCACCAAGCCGCAACACCGGAGAGAAGGAGCCGCCTAAGCCTTGGCCAGCTTCCTTCCTCCTCATACAGCTCCAGGAGCAACCCTGTAGTATTGATCATCCAACTACACTCGGCAAGACTTGGGGTGTTATCTCTCCGGAGAGCCCCGAACCAGGGTATGTGCAGCGTCCCACGCCCGCTCATGCCAACCTCGCCTCTGGAGCCCACCAGCGCCCTCGAGCCTCCTCTTATCTTTAGCCATCCCTTGTCATTTGCTGTGCACCCACCACGACAAGCGGTCTTAGTCTTGTTGCATCGGAATGGAAACCTTTGGCTGATTCCTCGGGACTCCCAGCCTATGGATTGCCTCCCTTGCAACAAAGAGGAAACCTGCGCTCTACACCCGCCTGGCGCCTGCCTGGCCTTGGTCGTCATGGCTCACGTCAGCTGAGCCTCATGAGGTAGCTACATAGAACTCTCCGCCCCTGAGGAGCCCTCCCGAGGAGGCCACTTCCTTCAGGGGTCTTGACATCGTCCGCCTCGCGAGGCTTGGCCCCTCGCGAGGGTCTTCTGGTGTTGGTGTTGAAGAAGGACCATACCAGGCCGTCAATGGAGCCACATGGTGGGCCGCGGGTAGGCAGGACTGGATACCCCCAAGTCCAGGACGCCGAGAAGCGACACATCGAATCTCCTGAAGCTAGTTCTTGTCTAACCAGCAGACAGAAGCCTTTCACTGTGTTGAATCCAATCAGTCTGAATATTATGGCTTTAGGAAACTCTGCACGAAACAGAGGCAGGCAACACCGTGGCAACACTGCACTTGATCTGCCTAAAGATCTTTATGAACTCTACAAGTCTAACCCAGAGGAGAGCTACACCCAGCGCAAGGACCGGATCCAGTGGATCCAAAGATATTGGGCAGAGAAGTGGTTCAATGTCACATCCCTAGTTCTAGTATGCTCAAGGCTAGCTAGTCATGTGTGCATCATGTTTAAATTCCATTTAAATTTGAAATGGGGATTTGTGAAACCCTCAGAAATCATTTTTTGGAAATGACCCAAATAAAAATTGCTCCAAATAGGTCCAAGAAAATGTTCATGTTGCTCTGGTAAATATTGGACAGAGATAAAAATCAAACCAATATTTTTATGAGCTCGTAGATATTTATTTTGGGCATTTTGATTAATCTAGTAAATATTTTGCCTTGGATATATATATATGTTATATATATAATATATGTCCAAAAATCAGGCCTAGAAAGTGGACGACGCGGAGCCGAGGAAGACGCGGCAGAGGAAGCCCGTGCGGAGAGGAGTACGAGGATTCAACAGTTCGGCTGCGGTGTGAGGCTGTCGTCGCCGCAGAATAACTGGGGTGTGGGCGAGTAGAGGGATGCCCTGACCAGCGGTGGGAGTAGTAGCGGGCACTGAGGCCTGTGCGGCAGCACATCCGACCACGGGAGGCGGGAGCAGGCGGTCCCGCCGATGTTGCTTTGGCGGCTGGAGGAAGAAGATCAGAGATTGAAGAAACACGACATCCGTTGGATTGACATCCAATGGTTACGTCTGCTAGAATCGTTTGTTGACGTATATAATAACTAAAAAAATCTTGCATACGCGTCAAATAAACAGGCCCGCAAGTCATACAACTCCCTCTTTTTTTTAATAATTTATATTTAGCTCATGGCAACTTCTTACGCAATTTATTGCACTCGTTTTTTTGGTTGGCCAGGGCCAATTTCGTATATTTCTGTGGGTTCCAAACTATTTTCAATACCGAAATGTCGAGCCAGATTTAAAGTACTTTGAAGATAAATTTAAATTAGGTTAATGCCCAGTGAAATAGGAATCTGAAAATGTGCAAAAATTCATAAATTATAAAGTAATTGCCAATTTGTCATCTGTTTTTATATTTACAACCCATTGCATATTACTTTCAAGATTTGCAGGCGTCTTGAAAGAGTTGCAGCCCATTAGGGCGTAGAAAAATAAGTAGGCCTGGATTGAGTATTCTTCAGAAAAAATAAACTGGGCTCATTTTCACAAACAAAAAATAGTTGGGCTGGTCACATGGTGAACATAAAATATAATCCTGGGCTAGACGGGCCACAGCCCAGTTCAAACCCTGCTCCGTCTCAACAATAACAAAAAAATTACTGCTCGAGCAGCTACGTCCCAGGTGTCAGCCGATCTTGTGTTGTTCTCTTGTCTATTGACTATATATGCTCACAATGTCGTGGGTCCCAGATGTCAGGAAAACACTAGGAGGAAGCATTTTACTTTTCCATACGCTGACATGGTGGGCCACTACTGTCATCCTCTCCACGTACTTCTGTCGATTCCTGTTGTTTGTTGGCCATGTTGAAAACGTGAGAGGTTGGCGCCGCGGCGAGTGCACCAAAGCGCGCGGAGGACGTCAGTGTTAACGATTTAGGAGATGGTGGGGCGGCAATGCGTGCGCTGAGGCGCAACCAGCCATGGGAGGCCGAAGCAGGCGGCCCCATCGACGCTGGTTTCGTTTTGGCGGCTAGAGGAAGACAGGACTGAAGAAACATGACAGACTGTAAAAGCAGCAGGAGTACTTAACAACCTTAACTAAAACCAGCAGGGGCACTTAACAACCAAAGTTGAAAGCAATATGAGTACTTATACAGGTTCAACCGTATAAAGCACGCCTCGAGCAGTGCTACTTTGCCTACAGTTAACAAAGGGTGAGGCCGCCAAGCCCTAGGACAAGGCCCAAGCACCACCCCGTGCATCCACAACCTTCTGAAAGCGGCTTCATCTCGCAATGTGGTCAATAAACAGGATATTCGCTTTAGAGCCATGGAAAAGCGTGAACATAATATTCTGTTCTATTCTCCCAGATGGACGGGCCTTCATTATTTGAGACCACCCATGAATAAGTATCTTTTCACCTCCAAGGGGAATGGAGTAGGTCGACATAAACATGATGTTGTGACCAAGCGCAAGTCTGACCCGACCATGGTCAGGCATCTGTAGAGGAATAATAGAACTAGGCAGCTTCTGTTTCAAGAGGATCACAACTGTTAAACTGTGTATATGCAATAGTTTATGAACAACATTTATAACAGAAAACAACTCTTACCATAAGTTTCTCGACACATTTGGACCTGTTCAATGAGTGCTGCAGTGGCACAGATATCCCACATGGCCTTCCACCATTGAAACACCCCATAAGGACCTCAAGACGATCAATAAAGTGTAGGAACTTGTGGATGTCGTCCCAGTCAACTTCAGTGCCATCAGTAACAACCGAGTTATTACAGAATAACAAACGAGCAGCCTGCTTAACTCTGAAAAAACCTACACGTGCCACCAATTATAAGAAAATGTAAGTTAGAAGTAGCATCTTCGTGAGAGATTCGTTGCTACTTCTAAAGTTAAATTGTGATTAGTTAGACAGAATAGATGGATTAAGAAGTATTCCAGGCAACAAGCAAGAACCAGATACAAAACTATCATGGATGAACAATTGGAACGACGTCGGGGTGGAACATTCGTGCGCCAACTTTCAGTCCGTAACACTTGAGAAAGTTTATCCAAGTTTGGCCATAAAAAAGCAGCGATCTTCTTGGTTCATGAACCCAACTCGGAACTTATATCCATGGCTTGTCTTCATTGTTACCATTAAACTAGTGTATTTAGTTATGGCAAAGCCGAGCATCTTGAGTACATGTGTTCTGGCAGAGCAAATAATGCACTACAGGAAAAATAAATATGAGAACACAATGTATTCCCTATCCAAATCTATAAATAACTTCCTCCTTCACTTCAGTGTTGACCATCGTACTAGTAGTACATTTTATCCAAATATATAGCAATCCAAATTTCCAAATTATTCCACAACATGTTCAAAAAAACCCCACCCTCCCGGATAGAAAAGAGGATTCTAGGAACAAGTGTGGCGTCTCAGCGAGGGCGCAGACACCTGTAGGGCCCTCGCACTTTGGGCACTGCAATGAAACACACTAGATTCAGTAGGAAGAAAAATGCATCAACGGCGGCGGCTGCCATCCTAGGATTACCTGTGTTGGAAGGACTTGGACTTATCGGGGATGGATGAAGAATTCGTACCTGGTTCTTCATGAGAAAACCCTATGCAATCGCCGAGAGGGGGTTTTCTCTGAACAAGAAGACGAGCGAGAAGGGGATTCAGGCCCAGTGAAACATTGCCGCTTCGTCCGTCCAGCTTACCGCTAAAGCGGGAAAGGGGGGTTTGTGATTTGACGGCTCATTGGGCATTACTACGGCGCTACGATTGGGGTGTGTCTACCGTGCAGTTGTGCACTCCAATTTGTGCATATGGCACGTGGACCCCGTTGCTGGTTGCCTCACATATCAGCGAAAGGAAGTAGAAAGACAGGAGTAACTAGTTACACATAAATATATTTTTGACAGAGAGATACTCCCTCTGTAAAGAAATATACAAATCTTTTATATCACAACTTTATACATAAGAAAAATCAAGGGGAATATATATAACATATATAATTATAAAAAATAGAGTTGTTTTTAACACAGTATAGACGAGTTGGTGATGATGATGTGCCTGCCATCCTGCAATATAGGCTGTCCGATTTATATCTGACGGATAGGAAGGAAACTATGGCAATTTTTCAAAAAGGTACCCACACACCTCTCCACATTTGTAAATAAGGCCTTCCCTCGTTCATCCTTTTCTCTCACAAGATAAAATACTCATACAAATGCATCTTGTTGTTACGTGCAATGCATGGGCATTATGGGGGTTCAACTTTTTTTATGGGGGTTCAGCTGAGAATATAATACTCAGACATGCTCACGGTTCTGGACTTTGTGCCGCAGGCCCACCCTACATGTTTGGGGGCCCATGTGTTCTACCTCAGCGCTTTTCATGTTGCAAGCGAGCGGTACGTTGCTGGTTTTAGATGCTATCACAAGGTGAATACACAAAATTGAATAAAGCATGGCAGCCGTTGGAATGAAATCAAATGACAGTTCCTAACCAGCAATCAGAGTTGCAATTCTATCACTATACCATGTGATAAATAATACTGTCGTACTACTTATACACACATGACACTTGTTTCACCATGCCAGATTATTACATCAAAATCTCTTGGAGGATAGATCAGTTCGGCAGTTGCGTGCTGCTACTAAAGAATTTCAAAGTTGATTTGGACCAGCTCTCCTTCCGAGAAAGTTCAATTTTGACATCATCCCCTACCGCAAGATATGATAAAGATTTGAACCTTGACCATCCTTTCGCATCAATCATCATGCGACCATCCTTTGTACTTACGGTATATTGAGCAGGTTCATTCACAGCAAGGCTGCGCATGGTAAGAGAAACTTGGCCGCGGTCGCCCGGATTGTTGAACGACTCCCTCGTTGCTCTAGGAATTCTCTATTTGCAAACAAGAAGACATACCCAAATAGTTAGATCAACACAGTGAATCATGTGAAACAACCTGGAAAGAAAAAAGAACAAAGCACTTGGGCGGCCAATGCTTACCAAGAAGGTGGACATGTCAGTTTTTGTAAGGACTTTGGTATATGAAGTGCGAACTGCAGCCCAGTCTGTTGCCGGTGCAACTGCTTGTTCGGTTGCCGCTGCACGGGCCGGAGCAGATGCAAGTGCAAGTGTTGGTGCAGGTGCCAAAGCCGCAGCTGCTGCCGGAGATGGTGCTCCTTGTAGAGCTGGTGCCGGTGTCGGAGCAGGTGCCGGTGTCGATGCCCGATCCTCCGATAGATCAGACTGATCCGCTGACGCGGTCGGTGCCCAGTCGTCAGTTGGATCAGATTGAGCTGCAGCAGCTGTCAATGCTAGAGCAACTGCCAGTGCTCGATCCGTTGCTGAAGGTGGTACCGATGTGCGAGACAGAGGCGATCGTGTCTGGTCTGCTATGATCAGCTTTCTAACTTGACTAGGATCCGTGACCATGATCTAGTTTTTTTGTTCATTTCTTTTAAACGCGAGAAGGACTAATTTTAGCGTTTTTGTTAAACCAAACTGCAGTTCATCATAGGGATTCAGCCTATACTCAGACAACAGACGGATCCAATTTTTTCCAGTAATATAAGTGATGGACAGTGCCTTCGTTACTGACACGACATAAGAAGTGAAACCTGCAAAAATAGCCATCGTAGAGAAAACCAAACGGTTTATTCTGTAATGAATGTCACATGGCAAAACCTGCATCGTAAAGTTGCAGGAAAAGAAAGAAAACATGACATTAAATCAATAAGATTTAGACAGTAAATCAATAAGATTTACTTGATGTGACACGAGTGAATCCATACCATGAAATCACTATGTTGAAGTACTATACAGAAGATTGATCGTCCAACTATGGGTGGCATGCAGGGGCCCCACCTACTCCCACAAGCAGGGCAGTCCAAAGGTCGTGACAAATCGTATGGACCAAACATCCATGGGATTGGAAATCCTGGTGGGTGCAATAAACCCTGCAATGCATACAGATATTAGAGTGTAACCATAACTGATAAACCGTCCTCACAAAAAAGATGATCTGGATACTTCAAAATATACAAACTGAATTGAGTGGACAGATATTAACATAGACCGTTCTCAGGACTGACCACACACCAAAAGCGGTAGTACTAATAAACAATACAGGGTTCACAAACACAAATCAAGTACTGAACAATAGTACTTACTACAGACAAGCAAAGTTGCACTAGTTAAACTCTGCAGACTATTTCTTGCCACCGACCTGCGGGATGAACCCCGCGTAACTTACTAGGCCATGGACTTCGTGAGAGGTGTCTACATGCACCATCACCATCTCGTCAACCTTGGAGAACCTAACAGAGTGGTCTTTCCACTCATAAACATGATGATGAAGACAGGCCGCATCAGACTTGTTGGGAAGTTTTTCAGGAACCACACCCTTTGTAATCGAAGGCACAGCTAGGAAATTGTTGTGGTCAAGTACAACCTCGAGAACACGCCTGACAACAATGCTACAAGAAAACACTAGTTCAGGACACGTGGCGACAAGGACACAACAGCTGGATAGTTTAGTAGTAGAACTCATCCCCAGGTCTTCCAGTTCACACGACATGACTTTGAGAACTTCATCTCCACCGCGGACCTGGTTCTAATTCAAACAGAAACCATATTTTATTACTACCTCCGTTCAGAAATATAAGATGATTTTCGATATTATACTCCATATATGACTACATATACGCACAGAAATGAGTGAACAAAGACACTAGAACATGTCTTCAAAGGCATGAGAGCAGATGGATTACTTGCAATATCCACAACACAAGTTACTAAGGCAAATACACCCTCTTCAAAGGTAGCATTGATGTTCATAAAGTACTCCCTCCGTCTTAGATACGTATGTATCAAGTCACATTTTAGTATTAGATACATCCGTATCTAGACAAATCTAAGACAAGAAATTTCGGACAGAGGGAGTAGTTGTGAGTAATCTATAAGAGATCAGTGTCAACCTCTCACATGTTTTGGACAAAAGAGGAATTTAGAACCGTCATTTGGCACACTAAAATCACATGCAAGATCACCCAGAAAGTTGTACTACCAGTACTAGTACTACGTGTTAGATGAAAAAACACGATCAAGATCGAGAAAAAGATCGTCAATAAGAGACATTACCTGGACCTGCTTAATGAGGGATCCCGGAGAGGGGGTCTTGGACAGGGCAGTGGGCTTGAGCTTGTCTACGGTAGTATCAGCGGGGTGCTTGTGCTTCTTCGTACCATGAGCCTCGACGGTTTTGGCCAGAGCCATAGACATCACGTCGGCCAGTGCTCCAGCGTCCATCAAAGAGAGGAAGCTGAGAGAGAATAGTGAAAGGAGGAACGAGATGAGGGAGAAGAGAAGAGAGTGGGGATTTTCTTCTAGAGAGGAAGCTAAGAGAGAAGAGTGAAATGATGGTTGCTTCGTCCATCCAACTTATTGCTGGAAAGGAGGGGGTTTTGTGATTTGATGGCTCATTGGGCATTACTGTGGCGCTTCGATCAGGGTAGTCTACCCTCACTCTACAATGGAGTAATTTAGTGCATGGTTGGTGGACCCAGGTGCTGGCTGTCCCACACGTCAGCGGAAGTGAGTAATTTAGTGCATGGCTGGAGGAGGATCCGCATGGTAGAGCGTGTCCACTATTTTTCTAAAGAAAAAAATGATTACAGCCAGCGTTTCCACTCTTACGACGGAGGAGTGTGAAACACGACAACCACTTGAACATACACAGTGAACCTACTACTAGGCATGTGTAGTGGTTCATACGTCAGTACTACACAACCTTGTTGCTAGTGTAGTAAGATATGATGATAACAAATGATGTTGTGCGCATGTCAACTAGTCCTATATGTAACATAGTACTGCTTTTTTGACTGTCCTGTCGAGAATGAACAGTGAGATCAATGTTAATAGAACTAGGTCTACAACGCACGGAGAGTACAATGCTATAGTATTCCATGAAACATGAACCATATGAAGCGCGAATAGTGTTAGGCAGAGTGTATGAAGGGTGCACGGGATGGGAGCAAAAGTTCCCTTCTCGACCCACTTTTGGGTGTTTGGCAGACTACATGAAGGGTGCATGAGTCCACACTAGTAGGTTAACAAAAATACACGAAGAGGAAACAACTATATTGAGATGAGAATGCAACCAAACACACCGACACGCTTTGTGCTACAGTGACTGATCTGCATCGTCTGAGTTTGATCCAATGGTCTGGTTGCGCCGAGACATGGGCATGCCCATGCAGGACATGCCCACGCAGAGGTCGACGGGAGCCAGCTCGTCAAAGACGGCGTCCAATGGCACAAATGGATTCCGGTGACGGAGCCCTGAAAGGATTCGTCCGGCAACGGCGACGGCAGCCCGCAACCCCTTCTTGTCCAACTCATCCCCCACCATCGCGCGGAGACAACTCAGCTCCTCAGAGATATAGGTGAAGAAGGAGACCAGGTCAGGAAGCCACGGCTTGTTGAAGTCGACCGGGTGGCCAAACGGGTTTAGCCCGACTGCCGGCATCGTGCGCTGGCACGACGGTAGGCATCACGCACCCGTAACACGTGTGTGGCAACTTGGTTCACCAAGTGGCTGAGGTGATCCTGACCTCGTCACGATTGCCCCCCTCGCGCTCCAGCCGTCTCTCCTGATGGCCTATCGTATCTCCCGCTTTCTGCAGCAACGCCGCTAACGCCTCGAGCATCTTTGTGGTGGATGCCTCCGCTTTTGAAGCTCCGTGAACTCCCGCACATAGTGGAGGAGCATGGAACTCCTCTCCTCCTTGAGCTCATGGAGCTCCACGTCCTTGGCCCTAAGCTCCGCATCCTTGGCACAGAGCTCCTGTGTCAGGCGCCTCACCTTGGACTATGTGATGTGCTGCGCCCCTATGGCACCAGGTATAAGCAATGGGGAGAGGAAGTAAAGGGGGCAAAACGGCTGAAAGGCAATGCAATCTACGGGAAGGCAGAGGGAGCCAGCCAACGAGCGTGGAATCTTTTGGTTTGCACCACGGTAAAACAGCAGTCGACGACTTCTCACATCACGGAGCAGTGGGTTTTACAAGCGGAGTCATCATGACAAATTGCTGCCGCGCCTGCCCCCGTCAATCAAAAAATTAAAAATCCTGCCGCGCCTGCTCCCGTCAATCAAAATATTAATAATCCTGCCGCACCCAAAAACCAGAGCAATGAGGTGGGGGGTATTTAAATTTACCTGTCGGCAAGTAGATAAAAAAGGGGTGAAAAATGTGGCGGCGGCCTAGCTAATCGGTCGAACTAGCCCAACTAGCTAGACACCATGCTTCACTGATGTACTCGGCGGGAAAGGTGGTCTTTCGTGATTTGACGACTCATTTACTTGCTTCGGTGCTACGACCGAGGAGGACCCAGAAAACACGTGGTAGGGAATCCCACGTCAGGAAGAATATATGCGTGCACCACCCAAGAGGACCCCAAAACTGCGCGGTAGGGTGTGCCACGTCTCAGAACGGAGGAAAAATGTGGATGTAAAAATATACTGTATCAGATGTAATACCTATGGTTCGACCTCGGGACCCAGCCAGTCGGTCGAAAACACCCCACTAGTCACATAGCTTGATCATGCAAACGTGGCACGGAGGATCGATGTGGTTAGTTCCGTCTCGACCAGCCACAATGTCTCTTGTTCTAGGCGATTCTTCTATTTTCCAAGCTATTCTTTAGTTGTAATAACACCACGGCAAGCTAGCGCCGCTCTTCGTGTGTGCTCGTGCAAAGGTTAGACGATGGATAGAAGAGAGATTGAGATCGCAGACCTAGGACCCACCAGTTAGTCAACGGTCATGCATGTGTTGATGAAGCACTCCCTCTACTCTACTCGACGTAATACTGTATAAAATCATGTTATGGGACAAAGCCAATAATCGTTGTTGTTTCAGGCTATCGACTTACGCTTCGTAGTCTAGGTTGCCAGTTTGAATCTCGTCTTTCAGATTTGTTAGTTTTAGGTCCAAATTTGATTAATGACAAGTGGGACACCCGTGTGTTGTTTCGATATTTTAGAGTAGGATGGTTTTTTTGAACAAACACTTTGCGCGCTTAGACAAGTAACGACACGCCTTACACTTACTTTGCAAGTTTATGAACAAAAATGACATCGGCATAGAATATCACATCCACCCTGCAGCTTAGATGCTATGGTGATTCGAGTTTTTACACTATTGGAAGTGAGATCCAATGGCTTGGGAGTAGTCTTTGTAATTATGCGCAATTTCCAAACTCTCCAAAGGTTTTTTTGCAAATAAAACATTCAGGCCTCGTGTGTGCCGCTGCATCTTCGATCCAACGTCTCCCCGTTGCTCATATTAGGTGCTCCCCGTAGCTTAATTACCCGCTACGGTGATATGAGCATCTAGGTCGTATGATCAGTGATCAGATGGCACATGCGTAGTACTTGTGCTTTCTGCGCATTTCCCAAACTCTAGCAGCCATATATTGCAAAAACATTCAAACCTCCTACTGTGGGCCGTTAGATCTCAGTGAACTCGTATCACCATAGAATCTACGGTGTGGGAGCACCTCATATTCTCCCGTGCGAGAAAACATAAGGTGCTATCGCAGCTTGGATGCTACGGTGATACGTGCTTCGAGATCGTTTGATCTAAGATCCAATAGCATCTGAGCAGTCTTTGTGCTTGTAAGAAGTGACCGAACACTTTTGGGGATTTTCTGCAAAAAATCATTCGAACCACCGAGGAGGTGTTCGGTCACAAATCCAACGGCTCTGAAGAGCATGTATCACCAAAGCATCTAAGGTGTGGTAGCACATGATATTCTTACATACATGAGAATATTATGTCCTCCTTCATCTTAGACGCTACGGTGATATGAGCTTCGAGGTCGTCGGATATGGGATCCAAGGGCATCTGAGTAGTTTTTGTACAAATTGTGTGCAATTCTCAAAATCATCAAGGTTTCCTGTAAAAATATTAAGACACATCATGTGAGCTGCTATATCTCAGACCTACAAGCTCCAAGCAACTCGTATCGGCATATAGCATCTAAGGTATGGTGCACATGATATTCTCCCGGGGAGGATGGGTGGGGGTGCACAACCAATCGGTGGTTGGGAGGGTGGGGACAAATATAATGTAAAAAACCCTAAACAGAGCTCCACAATTTTATCTATGGTCGAGGGGTTGACCCCCGACAATCATAGCTCTGCCTAAACACAACATTTGCATGTACTGTAGTTCTAGACTTAATATTCATGTTTCAGTTTCATGTTCATTTTAAATCTTGAACTAAGGACCATGCATGTCTTACATTTTCCTCCCTTCGTTCCTAAATATTAGTCTTTTTAGAGATTTCAAATGGACTGGCACATACGGATGTATATAGACATATTTTAGAGTCTAGATTCACTCATTTTGCTCCGTATGTAGTCACTTGTTGAACTCTCTCAAAGACTAATATTTAGGAATAGAAGGAGTATTTTTGAATTCGTGTCATACATGCATGGTTTGGAAAAATAGATGCACTATACTTATCGGATTGTTGTTTGTTCGTGCGTGTGTGTCTCTCTGTGTGTGTGTGGTCATATCCTTGACACATACAAAGTTTTGTCACCTCCATATTGTTCATCTTTTAAATTTGAATTTGCACTGGAAAACTTACTAGGGATATCATGAAATGTGAAATCCACGTTGAGATCACTATATCACAAACTCACTCTAATTCAACAACTCGTCATAAATCAATTACCACGTTGAGATTAGTATTTGCAAGGAAAATACAGGTATTGTAATACACATAGATACGTTCGGCAATTTAAAAGCCTTTCGTATTCTCGAATGGTAGGACCGAACAGCGTACCAACCATTCCTTGGCTCGTGTTGATCCTAAAAAAATCGGGCTCATGTCCTTCGGTGGCGTGCATGGTACGCACATTAGGCAACCCCAACCAGTCGAGCCTCAGCGTTTCAAGTCGAAATATCTGGCAGCCAGAATTCCAGCCCTAGGAAATTCCCCTCATGTCCCCGGTCCATAATGACTACCGATGAACAATGGAGGGATGCTTTAGTAACTAGACAATGTTACCTACCGTGCCGAGCACGGTTCAATTCCCTCGGTCGCTGATCGTCAAGGTCACCCGCCAACTGCATTTCCTAGTACTACTACTACTACACCATGATGAGCACAAAATTGAGCCCGTTTGTTCGTGCCTAGTACTTGAGTTAATATATCAGCCAATGCATTGGTATAGAGGGATTATCCTTTTACTCTGCATATATAACTTGTCTGAAGTCTAACTAAGCAAAATGTTTGATCAAATCCTTTCTTAAGAAATACAACATGACAGATGTACGGCTTGAAAATTTATTGCGTGATGCAGGTTATGATATTGTTTCGAAGCTTGGATCTTAAATTTCAGAAAATCCAAAAGTGAGCATAAATTCTTGAAACTGAGCATGGTCACGTCATATGGCACAAATATTACTTCGTAAGTTTTTTCTTCAATTTGAGACAAGCTGCTTATGATAAGTTGCACAAATGAAGAGCCAAGGTATTTTGGAACAAGACCTGTCACGTTAAGGCGAACACTTTCACTATTGAAACCGTGGGCATTTACGTGCCGCCATGAGTCCCTGCTTCTCATCGGCAGGTGCCGTCCGAGCAAGCGTGTGAGTCGACGGGAGGCTTGCGAGCAGACTACTGCGCTGGCTGACAGGGAGGCGTGCAAGCAGACCGCTATGCAGGCCCACCGGGAGGCGTGCCCTTTGACCAGGCTTCGCCGCCCACCTTCGTCCCAACTGCTCCCACTTTTAATGTCGTCGGTGTTGTACTTTAAAATCAACCCTGCACTACCCGGTATCGCTACAATCTTCTCTCTTCCTCTCTGATTCTCCTGTCGTCTACCTCCAACTAGCCTCACCTAAGCGTACGCCATGCCGCATCATGATGGTCTGCCCTTCGTCTTCCAATTTCCTGAGGAGGACTCCCAGCAGGAGTCTCAAGAACATAAGGCGCTTTGGGACGAGATTGAACTGGCCTTGCGGGAAGACGCTGCGCGCCTGTCCCCACTCCCGTTCCGTCTCCCTTCACCCCGACTGTGCCAGCGCCCATCCCCGTGGCATTGACGGCCTGGGAGCCGCACATTGTAGCCGATCTTGATCCCACGGGGTTCCACGAGGTCCCCGCCGACTTTCACACGCCTGTGCACCTTCCAGCACATGCGTCTGCGCATGCACTGATGCGCACGCCCGTGCCGGTGCCCGTGCACCTTCCAGCGCATGCGCCTGCGTGTGTACTGACATGCGCGCCCGTGCGGGTGCCCGTGCACACGAATGTCTCCGCCGCGCCGTTGACAGTGCCTATCCCCGTGCGGGTGCCAGTGCCCTCCTCAGCGGCATGGATGGCCGCCGTCGACCGCTTCCTTACACCAACGCCAGTCGCCTCCTCCCGCCAGTTGACTCGCACCAAAGTCCAGAACATTTTGACCTTCCTTGAAGCTAGGCCAATGTCCAGGAGTACACCAACAACGGCGCAAGACGCCACCGTCGCCGTCGGTCAGTGGCCCGATGACACAAAGAGCACGGCAGAGGGGCCGCTTCTCACCGCAAGACGCCCACGCCACCGCCGCGTAATCTTAATTTGCCATGAAAAACATTCGGATTGCCATGCGTAAAATCCGAACGTTTATCATTTCCGTTTATTTTATATCGATCGTCGTATAATTTAAAGTCGGAGTCAGACTAAATGAAATCTATGGTTTGCTCGATTGAATGTTCTGCTAGAGCCGTATCAAATTAAATATAAAATGTCATCAAGCCACATGTATTCCTTGTCATCCAATGACCTAGACCGCTTCAATGTCGGGCGTTCAACACGTTTAGCGTGCAGTTAGTTTCATGCCAAAAATAGTGCTACATAATAACACGCAAATAGTATCCTACTTAATATCCGCATGCACTTAATATACTTCCAAATTAACGTGCGTTGCACGTATACACTGACTAGCGCTGCTAGTACGTGAAACTGGTGCCGTGACTTGTGAACGCGTCCAGATATTGTCACGCCCAAGATGCGACCCTACCCTAAAGGACCTCGAAGGTCCCACCAAGGATAGAAGCGCATTGTGAAGACGCTTTTGCAAGGTGGATATCATTACATCAACATTACATAATAGATGGGGATACATACAAAAGGCATACCATGCCACACGAATACAACATCATCTTACAAAAGAGCACCATTCGACTACGGATGAAACACAAACAGAAACTCAAACGACATCCACCCTGCTAGCCCAGGCTGCCGACCTAGAACCTATCCCCTGATCGAAGAAGAAGCAGAAGAAGAACTCTAAAACAAGCAAACATCGCTCTCGCCTCATGATCATCGCATAACCTGCATCTGCAACTAGTGTAGTAGTAATCTGTGAGCCACGAGGACCCGGCAATCCCATTACCATGGGTATCAAGACTAGCAAAGCTTAATGGGCAAGGAAGGGGTAAAGTGGTGAGGTTGCAGCAGCGACTAACCAAGTATGGTGGATAACATACGCAAATAAGAGCGAGAAGAGAACAAACGGAACGGTTGTGAAGCTAGTAGTGATCAAGAGGTGATCCTGAACTCCTACTTACGTCAAACATAACCCAAAGACCGTGTTCACTTCCCGGACTCCGCCGAGAAGAGACCATCACGGCTACACACATGGTTGATGCATTTTAATTCGGATCTAGTGTCAAGTTATCTACAACCGGACATTAACAAATTCCCATCTGCCACATAACCGCGGGCACGACTCTCGAAAGTTTATACCTTGCAGGTGTGTCCCAACTTAGCCCATGATAAGCTCTCGCGATCAACAAAGGATATTCCTTCTCCCAGGAAGACCCGATCAGTCTCGGAATCCCGGTTTACAAGACATTTCGACAATGGTAAAACAAAACCAGCAAAGCCGCCCGATGCGCCGACAATCCCGATACGAGCTGCACATATCTCATTCTCAGGGCAACACCGTATAAGTCAAGCTAGGAGTAAAACTAGACCTCGAGTTTCCCCGAGGTGGCCCCACAGGCTGCTCGGTTCGGACCAGCACTTAGAGAAGCACTGGCCCGAGGGGGCTAAAATAAAGATGACCCTTGGGTTAATTACTCCCAAGGGAAAGGTATAGGTGGTAGGCAAATGGTAAAACCAATGTTGGGCATTGCTAGAGGAGTTTTATTCAAGGCGAACTGTCAAGGGGGCCCCATAAATCACCCAACCGCGTTACGGACGCAAAATCCGGGAACATAATACCGATATGACGGAAACTAGGGCGGCAAGAGTGGAACAAAACACCAGGCATAACGCCGAGCCTTCCACCCTTTACCAAGTATATAGATGCATTAATTAAATAAGAGATATTGTGATATCCCAACATAATCCTGTCCACCATGGAGCAATCTTCAACTTCGCCTGCAACTAACAACGCTATAAGAGGGGCTGAGCAAAGCGGTAACATAGCCAAGCAATGGTTTGCTAGGAAGGGTGAGAAGGTTAGAGGCTTACATGGCAATTTGGGAGGCTTGATAGAACAAGGGATAGGTAGCGCAGCATAGCGATAGAACGAAGCAACTAGCATAGCAATGATAGTAGTGAGATCCAGGGTAGCGGTCATCTTGCCTGAAATCCCGCAAGGAAGAAGAACGAGTCCATGAAGAAGACGAACTTATGAAGCCGAACCAAGCGTAGACGAACGAATCCTCACGATCGCAACGAAACGGGAACTATCGAGAAGAAGCACACAACATGGTAAACACACCACACATGAACAAGGCATGATGCACACTCAAATATGATGCAAGACAATACTACATGAAGCTACTCATGGCAAGAAATGATGCATACAAGAACTACATATCAAAGCAAGTTTAAATGATGCCGGAAACAACATATAACAATTCCGGTAAGTCCTCATATGCAAATTTAGAAATTGGTCCAGAACTGAATAAACCTTATGTTCAAGTTGTTAACCAGCAAGTTAAGATGCACCAAGATGATCTACACGAAATTCTAATCAAATTACATATTAAGTTCATTAGATTCGGAGCTACGGCCTAGAAGATATGAGCAAAACAAGTTAAGCATGGCATTGATGCAAAATGCATACAAACATCAAGCAAACACCTCAAAACAAGGATGCAACATGATAATATGAAACTTCATGCAAAATCAAGCAAGTTTCATATAGGGCACACTCAAAACAGAGCAACGGATCAACACATACACTCTATACAAGTTTAAAGGACAAGTTGTGCAAAACAGCAACTAGGCATCTAGCAAGCATCAAAACAATATGCTACCGCATCCCGACGTGAAGGCAAAAGGCATGGGCATGAAGTACAGTTAAAGCATGACAAAACATGAACACTGAGCTATCTCCAGAAATCACTAGAACATGCTCAAAAGGACATGGAAAGATTGCAAATAATAACAGTTTCAGACTTAGCAGAAATAACATCAGGTTGCAATGTTTAGAGCTATCAAACAACATTCTACAGGAACTTAACACGGCAAACAAAGGCATGGCATGCTAATACTAAATACAAAGAACAAAACTCCCTTACTGAACTTATCCCAAAGATCAACATAAAAGATGGTAGCATCCATGCAAACATGGCAAATGCTATGACAGTTTCAGACATGGCAGGAACAACAATAAGTAGGCATGTTGGTGAGCTTGTACCACTCACCACAGAGCAATACATGGTATGGCAAGGTAACCAACACTAATTGGATAAGCTAAGCATGGCAAGAGCAAAGTTCATAGCATCTTTGGATCACTAACAACAATCATGGCAACATTGAACTTAATGTTAACAAACTGACAGCAAAATTATTTAGCAAGTTTGGAGCAAGATAACAACATGTTACAGCAGGATATAAATGCAACCAGGGGCATGAATGGATAGAGCATTATATGTATAACAAATCATACTTATTTAGCATCTCCAGATTATGCATAGAATGACTTGTAGCAGCAGGTTTACATAGCATCATGATATAGCAGATTCAACCTAGCAAAACAGTAACAACAAGTACCCTACTTCACGAGCTCGATGCACACGCTACAAGACTCAGAAAAATACATGGATTGCACCACTGTAAATAAGGCATGATGTAGCTCAAAACTCATGTAGACATCAAGCTCATAAGATGCACACACAAAATGCAATGAAAAAGACAAAATAGCAAGTTGTAACAGTTTCAGCAGGTTAACATCATATAGCACTCTTGCAACGATGATTTGGGCATCGCGATTGACTCAAACAAGCATGGCACAATGGAATGAAATGAAGAGCATCTCATCATGAACATTTTGATATATTACAAGCACAAAATGGAGCAATAAGCATGGAGTTAAGCTGTGATGAACAGGACACCAGAATGCAAAAATAAAAGACTTGGAGGAAAATCCGGCGTCAACCTCGTGGATCTAGATCTGGCACGGGAATCGTGGTGGGGACCCGAGCTCGTCGGAGAGGGTCGCCGGGCGAGGGAGGAAGGCCGGCACCGGGCGGAGATGCGCCGTGGAGGTGGCCCCGGACCGGATCCGGCCGGATCCGGCCGATGGCGGGCGCGGGAGTGGCTCGGGGCGGCGGCGCGATGACGGGTCGGCCCCGGATTGGTTCGGGCGACGTGGCTGTGGGGCGGCGGATGCGTCCGGATGGCGGCAGACATGTCCGGCGGCGCGAGGGGAAAAGGGATAGGGTTTGGACTGCGCGAAAAATCGGGGGGATGCACATATATATAGGTAGAGGGAGGTAGGAGAGTCCAAATGAGGAGCGGTTTTCGCCCACATGATCGTGATCGAATGACAGAGAGCATGGAGAGGGTTTGGATGGGTTATTGGGACACTTTTAAGGGGTGTTGGGCTGCACAAAAAGAGGGCTTTGCGGTTCCCGGTTAACCGTTGGAGTATCAAACGACCTCCAAATGGCACGAAACTTGACAGGCGGTCTACCAGTGGTGTACCAAGGCCGCTTGGCAAACCTCGGTCCATTCCGAGAAAGTTTAACACCCGCACATGAAAAGAGGCAAAAGGAGGACACCAGAGGACATAGGAGTGCCGGATTGCAAAATGGACAACGGGAAAAATGCTCGGATGCATGAGACGAACACGTATGCAAAATGAGATGCACATGATGACATGACAAAGTGCGACACGCAAGAAAATGACATGGCAACAACGGCGAGTAACTAGAAGACACCTGGCACATCGAATTCGAGGCGTTACAACTCTCCTCCACTAACAAGAGATCTCATCCCGAGATCTTAGGACCGAGACGGAAGGGAAAAAGGGATGAGGTAAAACAAGAACGCAAGAGGGAAAAAGAAAAAAGTTGAGAACACTGGGTAGAAAAGAGGAATAATGATTACGACGGGAATCAAAAGCTCAACGAACAAGATAGACTCTGAAAGCACTCCGGTTAGACGGAAGGTTTAAACGGAGTTGTTGAGAAAATCAACAACGAAAAGAATAAGCTTGTTGTGGTCTTATAGGTAACATCTCAAGATCATAAGGTGATAACCGGCCACAAACGGAAATGATTGGATAGCTTAGAAGAATGATTAAATGCAAAACTCCACTTCAAAAGAATACGGAGAATTAATTGCACTTCGAAAAGCAAAAAGGAAAGATACTTGAGCTCCTTTGAGAAGAATCTTGATGAACACTTGAGGAATGAATTAAATCAGGATGAGCCACCGTGAAGAACTCCGGTAACAAAAGGATGATGAGATAAAATGAAGGATGAAAGGATAAGATGAGCCTTGCGATGATTTAGATGGAGGTTCTGACGAAATGGCCGGGGAAATTTGAACTCCGGAAAAGAAAAGATGAAAACACTTGGAACTAGAACTTATTCATCAAGGACAAACTCTGAAGGAAGGGATTACACATTTGGATGAAATAAGAATAGGATTTATTGTATGCTTATCCATCATCAAATTAAATTGATGACAAGCAATGGATTTTTAGATACTACTTATTCCTCTTGAAAAGGATTGAGAAGTGACATATCGCAAACTTGAGAAGGTCTTCATGAACCACTGGTAGGATTGAAAGAACGAATGGATTAAAATGATAATCAAAGAAAAAGAATCTTGAACGAACCACCGTAAGAATTTAAAAATGACTGATGAAAGAGAATGAATCACCGGGAAGAATTAGAAGAACCAATATGCTCGAGGGGATTTAGATACAAGAGAACGGGAAGAACTCGATCTGACTAAAGAGCACTTGAATGAAGCACGGGATAATTGGATAACGGTAGCTCAAATGTGAGCACAAAGAATTCCTCTAGAATGATGGCCTCCGGTGAAAAGAAATGGAAAAACAACTCCTGACATAGTCCGAATGGGTTAGAAAAGAATATCTGACAAACGGAATAATTCGCGAGGATAACATGAAGCTAGAACCACGAAACTTCGGGTGAACGGGAAAGATTTAGAGGAAAAATGCTTCTTCTATCTTCAAATGACGACGAGAAACACCACCAAAATTATTGAGATACTCCGATAGAATGAAAAACGAAGAGGTTGAGCAAACAATGAAAAGAATTTGGAAGCGATCTTGGAGAAGGCATGTGACTGATGAAATTCATTCTTACGTCACACTTGAAAAGAATTTGAGAATAACCCCGGGAGAATTAGAAGAGTCAGGTAAGATCCTAGGAGAAGACCTGTGGGTTAGGGCCCACTAAAGAGAAAAACACCGTTGGAAAAGGAATGTTGAACAGATAGAGGATGCACCAGTACAATTGAAATATTTGAATGAGGTGACAACCTCGAATTAATTGGAACGCAGATGAATCCCCTAAGATGTCTTCCAAACTCCGGAATAATTGAATGGCGAGAGGCAAACTTGATCCAAGGAAAAGAATGTGATCAACCCGAAAAAACTTGAATTGAGTGCACTGGAAAAAGAATGGGATGAAGAATGTCGAATGAGACGAGAATTCACCGGTTGAAATCATTGAGGAAAGAAAGCAAAGACTTCGCACGAGTAGGATGGATACTCGATTACAGACTCCGGCTCCGAGAAGAAAAAGGGTGGGTGGGTGGGAAAAGAAGACAACTAAGGATTGACCTTGGCAAAGATGAAGAGGCTCAAGTCAACTTGACGAGAAAAGCACCGGATAAAAGAGCTGAGAACCAACGACCGAAAAACCAACTGCGTGATCCTAAAGAAAATTTTGAAGTGGAAGAGGAGTAATTCAAAACACCTACGTCAAGATTCCTTACCAGAGCAACGAAGGGGCTGAGGAGTAAAAGGAATCCTACTCTCCGATATAACTAGACTCTGAAAAAGTTTTGTTCTAGACTCAACTACGGCCAAACTACAGGATCAATCAAGGGGGGCTCCGAGTGTCGGTCGAGGCTCTGATACCAACTTGTCACGGCCAAGATGTGACCCTACCCTAAAGGAACTCGACACTACTAGGAAAAGGCCTACTAATGGCGCACCAGTTTTGCCTACTAATGGCGCACTACCGGTGCGCCATTAGTAGCACGCCATTAGAATTTTTTACTAATGGTGCACCACTGGTGCGCCATTAGTATCTGGTATACTAATGGCGCAACTGCCAGTGCGCCATTAGTATGTAACACCATGCGCCATTAGTATGCCTCCCGGGGGGCCATATGTAACCATGTGCTTTGTCACACTAATGGCGCACTCTGCCACGATGCGCAATTAGTATCCTTTGGCATATACTCATAGCGCACTCTACCTTGATGCGCCATTAGTATGAATATTTGTTTTTTTTTTGCTTTTCTGATTTTTGCACAGGTTACAAAATATATTATTGGACAAAATATAGACAGCAGCACACAGCAACATCAGATTCATCGAATACAATAGAAGATTAGTCTCCGATTACAATTCATCATATTAGTCTCCGAATTCAAAAGACCGAACAAAGATAAAACATTACAAGTCTCAAGACCGCGAGTATCGAGTTTGTCCTCACATTACAAGTCGATATCGATCATCTAAACTACCATCACATAAAAGAGAGTTGTGGTCATCACGATGAGCATCATCGCGATCAAACTGGTCCTCATCCGGTTACTCCAACGCTCCCTCCTCTCTCCCGCTAGATAGTGCGCATATCTAGATTCGGCCTCCGCCCTAGTGGTGTACCCTTTGTAACTGTTACCGCTGAAACGGTGAACCTGTCTCCGACACTCCTCCCAATCATCGTAGACTCCGGGAACCTTACCCTTGTACACGACATACGACGACATCTCTATGCACAAGCCAAACAACAGACAATACATAAGAAATATGTAAGTATGCAACAAAAGGATCGAAAAAGAAAAGCAAGACATTAATAGCACGATTCATGGTCCTACTAATAAATAGCATTGATTACATCTAAGTTGAACGACTGTCCAAACCAAAGAGACATACGAATTCATTAAAGTTTAATTACAACATGAGCTAATCAATGTTTCAGAACTACACATCACTACTTTCGACTCGACTCATAGGACAAGAGCATGGATGAAGCCGCCGTCTGTCGTGATGGTCATGAAATTGCGGTCGTTGTCACCCTGCATTTGTAGGGTTTCATCTAGCTCACTGTTGGACAGTTGATATCTGACGAAGAACTGCCCCGAGGTATGAAGGACATCTTGATGGATGATGTCCGCAAACTCTGACTAGATGCGAAAGAATTCTTGTCTGAGGTCCGCGTCCTGGACTGCCGACAAGCTCGCGGCCCAATCTTTGAGATTATCTGGTAGCAGAAGTTGATGATGGTCCCTTACGATCGCCCGCATGTGATGGAGGGCGTAGTAGGCATCCTTCTGACCGCCAGGCGGCTACTTGACACAGCAAAACTTCGTATTGTGTGAGAACATGTGCTTGCGGTACTTACGAACTGCCCTGGTGAAGGTTCCTCCAGATTTGGCGTAGCCGGGGAGAACATCATCAAGAACTTTCTTGACATTTGTGTAGTCTATCTTGGAGTTACGGTTCGGGTCGAAATACGTGGCCATGGAATATTTCGAGCTTAAGAGGATGAGTGTGAATTGTGTGTCACTGCACAGAACACGGAATGTTAGAAAAAAAAGAACGATCAAAATCTAAGAAATCATATGTTACGGGGCGGTTAAGGGATGACTTACTCGGGAAAGTAAGCCACAAGGAAGTTATCCTTATCTGGGTTGGCCAGAATGACGCCTTCGAGGTGTGAACTCGCAACTTGGCGGTCCCCAGCGCTGTTCAAGTGCTTGGCACGCATGTAGAAGGGGTCGACTATCACGATGTCTGGGGTCTTGTCTCTAATGATCCGCATCTCCATACTCAGCGAAAACAGCCGAACGAAGGTGTAGTGCAACGGATGAAGGTTAAACATAGCAAATATGTCATCAAACCGCAGGACGATCGTACCCCCGATGTCTCCATCCGCAAAGCCCTTGCCCTTTGGCACCTTGGCCACGAAAACCGGGTATGCCACATCATTCTCTCTCAGACGCCGCTTCTCCAAAGAAAGAACACTGTCGTGCAGACTCCGCATAGCACCGGTTGCAGCATTCAGCATATTTGGCGGTAGCATCGCCTTACCCGCCACATGCACCCTCCTCGAGATATCCTTAGGTGAAGGTGGCCCATCCTGAGCACGGATCAAACTCGGTGCCGGCTAGCTCGCACTGGCGCCCTTGTTAGTCTTTCGTTTCCGTCCCTTCTTCTTGATCTCCTGTAATGGGACCGAGTTCTGCTCACAGACCGCTTTCTTGAGCGTGTTGGGGCTGATAATATTTCGCACCTCAGCTATTTGAGGCTCGGTGAAGGCGGGAGCTGGAGGCGTCTCCTGAGAACTGAACGGCAGACGACGCCTATTACAATTGGATTTCTCCGCCGTACCAACTAGATTGCGGTCGTCTTGGTTGGGTTCTTGAGAAAGAGGCCGGCAGAACTCGTCAGCGTACCCATGTTCGGCAAAGTACTTATCGACTTTGGTAAATGTACCGTCGTCGTTGTCGTCGTCGTCCGGATCCTGTGCCATAGGGCTGTCCGAATCCTGTGCCATAGGGATGTCCGACATAGGGATGTCCGGCAGGTCCGGTAGCGTTGCGGCGTTCTTGCCATGGCTTGGCGCCGGCACGACTGGCGGTCTTGTCTGTGGGGTGGTGTCCCCCGCCCCCAAACGAATCTGGCTCTTCGGCGAAAGCAGCGGACAGTTTACGCAGGCGCTGAGGATCATCTCATCTTCTTCGTCGGCCCCAGCGGGTCGAATCGGAGGTAACAGCTCGTCGGAGCCTGGCAGCACCCGAACCACTTCAACCCTATACACTGTGGGTGGCATCGGATTACCATGGAACATACGATTGCCCGCTTGAACGATTCTGCCCTTGGCGACATCGACCAACTCGGCGCCCACGAAGTGCAGAAGAGTGCAAGGAACGTCGGTGGTGCCCTGCGAAAACATGTATAGGGCGTCAGGGATGCCCAGTCAAAGGCAAGGAGATGAAGTCATCGGCCAAGAGGCTTAGTTACCGTGATGCCGTCGAGCTCGGCTAATGTCGAGGCACCGCCAACGGCGGGCATGGAACTGATGGAGGGGGAGCTTGCTGGCGAGGTGCCGGCCGGCGTACACCCGAGTGCATTAAGCTCCAATGCCCGTGCTAGCGTCGGAGACACGAATACCGCCTCCGCCGGAGACACGAATGGCGCCGCCGCCGGAGACACCAATGGCGCCGCCGGAGACACCAATGGCGCCGCCGGATACACCAATGGTGCCGCCTGCGCGTTGTGCGAGTTACTGGCCGTGAAGCTGGGAACCGAGGGAGGCCCCTATTGGCCGCCCGCAATCCATGTCGTCAGCCCATGAATCAACATAGGCACCATGGCGTTGAGCTTCATTCCTAGTTGTTGTTCCACTTGCTCTTGGACAAGCTCCGAAATCCGCGCCACTTGTGCCTTGAGTGCTTCAACCTCGCGCGTCTGGCTTTCCGAGTTGGCCTTTTTCTCCTTCCGCACACCAGCGGTATAGTATGACCCCCATTTTGTGGACAAGCCTTTGCCGGCCACAAGACTAGCTGACCTCGGCTTAGTGAGCTTATCCTTGCTTTTCATTATGTTCAACGCCCCATTTAAAGGGCTGTCGAAAGGGGAGCTCTGAGACGACCCCGCACTACTGCTTTCAGTTTCCTTCGAAAGGAACGTGAACCATTTAGAAATATTGGGGATTAGTTAGAGTGCAACCATATGGAGCTAATTACGCGGGGGTGTATTCCTTACCAGAACAAGCTCAAGCGCCCTGGTCTTCGGATCCGTGGTAAGCTCCTTTGTTATCGGGTCCTCCTTGTACCGGGCCCTGACATAGTTCCTGGTCTGCTTGTTACCGCTGTATTTCTCGAAGCGGGGTGGTAGGCCTTGCTCGGCACGCTCCGCGTCCTCCTTGTCCCATATAGGCTCCGCCACTCTATAACCGCCGGGACCGAGTTTGTGTTCCCCTAAGTTCAACTCCCACATTTCTTTCCCCCACTGACTTGATTCGGTGGTTGCACTGCTCTCGCACTTTATCTTGAACTCCTTGTAGTCATCTTCGCTCATCGAAGGATATTTCGCCTTGATCTTCTCATAACTATCTCCTTTATCAATCATTCTCTTCACCGCGCTTCTCCAAGTAGACAGGGCCGTGCTCATCTTCGTGAGGGCGGAACTGTTCACTTTATTCCCTGAGAGGCGTGTGTTTTCAAATTTGGCGGGGAACTTGTATCGTTCGTGCAGCTTCGTGAAGAGGAGGTTGCGCAAATTCCCTCGGTCCTTATGCCTAAGGTTCTCGGTGTTGATCGAGACGGTGCTCCGGAGAATGCACTCGAGCTGAACCGAGTACCCCTTGACTATATGTTTGGGCTCCGTTGGATTCCCGTCGGAGTCCACTTGAGTGAATTCCTCCTTGAGGGTGCGGAGCGCATTCGGGCGCCGGTCCTTCCTTTGCTTCTTCGGTTGGCTGCCATCTGTGTGTGCGCCGCCATCATCAGTGGTGGCATCCTCGGCGGCACCATCAGTGGTGTCATCCCCGATGCCACTAGGGGTTGTGTAATCAGGATCGGTGTCTTCCGCGGCATCCTCATAGCGGTGAGTTTGTTCCTCCATCTCCTGGGACAGCTCCCAGAATTGCTTGTCGCCCGAACCGCCGGCCTCATCGTTGTTGGCCATGTTTCGCTTTAAATAGGAAAACAGTTTGGTCAAAAAGTTGGTTATTGTCAAGGAACAAGATCATGGTCTCATCATTTAGGGTTTCTCGACACCGAGGCATCCTAAAAGCTAAGCTTTTATCATTTAGGGTTTGTCGACGCCGAGGCACCCTAAAAGCCTAAGTCGAGGCACCCTAGGTTGGGCCTAATCACTTGGCTCTGTTGCCACCTATGGTTTAATGCAGCAAGAATGGCGGGGCATTTGATCCTACTTAACTAAGTACTAAGATACCCCGGTCCATGCATTAGTCGCAAGTACCCCATATGTCCTACTTTTAGCAAAGTCATGCTAAAATTTCAGCATGACCTTTGCTGAAATAGGACATATGGAGTACCCGAATTTGCCGGAACGAAAGTTAATCAACATTCCGGCAAACTCAAGGGTCTCTTGGGGTACCTGCAAATTCATCACGACACGATGGTCGGAGACAAAACCCAACAAACTAGTAAGATGATCATCATCTTTGCAAGATAGTAGCTCAAGTTTTTGACAGTAGCCTCTGAAGAAAATAGCATTGCAACATTCAAGTTCACAGGATAAAAAAATCATGCACATTCACCAACCCACATGATGTTACAACCCACATGAGCTGTAAACAGACTTAAAAAACCCACATGATGTTATAACTATATACACTGAACATGATGATACCAAATGGGAAGGAAAATTGTATCACTCTAGATTAGTGTAGCCACTATCTAACAAAACCAGAATGTTAACACAATTACACCATGATGATACCAAATTCTTGTAGCAGTACAATGAGTTCACAGGATAAAAAAATCATCCACATTCACCAACCCAAACTGGTGGAGATACAGCAAACCAGAACCTCCCAGGTTTCTGCCATTTTATTTTTCCCACCGTATATGTTTTTTGATTCATGTCATGGTACTTGCTGTCAAACCAAGTATTTTCTTTCTACATAATCTGGGAAGTTTCCTTCTTACTGTCTCGCTATCTTACTGTCTCACTACAAAAAACTAGTATGCTTAGTTGAGACTAGTATGCTTAGTTGCATTACGACAGACAAAAACTACAAATATTTGTGTTTTTAGTTGAGCAATACAGCGACAGTGTGATAGGCAAGTTTCAGCTGGCAAAGTGTCATGATTCAGACAATAGAGCAGCTAAGCATAGCAAGTGGATAGTTTAGTCAGTATACTAGTACTCTTTAGAAAGCATGAGACATATATTACCTGGAGGAGACTTCATCGGAGAGTTGCCTGTGCATTTAAAATACAACGAGATCAGCAAAGGATAGTAATATATATACTGAAATTATCATAACAAAATGCCAGCTACTGCCTTGGTCAAAGAATAGATTATGATAGCTGGACAAGTACCGGTCAAACTAGATAATTTTCAGAACCGGTTTAACCACTGCAGGATAAAACAATGCATCCAAGACTGGGCTTAGACTAATATCCTCATAGGATAATCTGACATCAAGCAAATATTATAAGAACAGTGAAAATGTATGTTCACTGCAAATGAATATGGACCAAATGAATATGGACCAAGTATCCTCTAAAATGCATCTAAATGCAAGCTCAAAGATTTGAACATTTGGAAAACCCTAGCTACTTAATTCTCCAACCACCTTTCCTTGTCCGAATTTCTCCAACCCCCAACCCTAGAACACATCAGAAGGAAATAAAGAGGGGGAAGAGGGGGAAGCGGCTCGGGTGCTCACTTGGGAGGTCGAGGGCGACTCGGGGCAGCCGGAGCTAGTCGAGGTGGCGCGAATTCGGCGTCGAGCGGTGGCGGTCCTCCTGGGCGTCCGAGCTCGTTCGGGTCCTCGTAGTCGAAGAGGAAGACGGCAGCGGTCCTCCTAGGCAGGTCGCGCGGTGTTGGACGGCGAGCACGTCGAGGGCGCAGGCGGGGCCGTAGGGGGAGGGGTGCTTGGGCGGGAGCACGACGAGGGAGGCGGCGCTCGGCTCAGGGACGGCGAGGGAGGCGGCACTGGGCTCGGGGACGGCGAAGGAGGCGAGGGGGGCGGCGAGGGGGACGGCGAACACGGGGGGCAGCGGGTGAGATCGATGAGGCAGGGGAGAGATTAGAGAGATTGGGGATTTAGTGCGGGGGGAAGCTTTCTAATGGCACACCACCCGCTCGTGCGCCATAAGTACGACTATTATAATGGCGCACCACCTCTCGGTGCGCCATTAGAATTTTGTTTTAATCTAGCCCACTAGCCCTATCTACAACCTAGCCCTATCTACAACAGAACCCACCCACCAGCCCGACTGGTCAGCACGCAACACACACACCAGGAGGTCCTGGGTTCGATTCCCAGGCTCCCCAATATTTTTTTATGCATTTTAAATGCTGTTTTTTATATTTATTTGTGTTTAAATATGTCCTCCTGGAATCGAGATCGAGATGGAGGGGGATCGAGATCAAGTGTCCTCATGATTTCAAAAGGTGCCAATGAAATTTAAAAATATTCATGATATCAAAAAGTTCCCATGAAATACAATCGAGAAATGAAGACTACGATTTAAATACAATCGATCTTAGCTAGCTATCTGTTCGCAATCTTCTTGCCCTTCTTTTTCGCAAATGGAGTTCTTCTGTGGAACGGACGTCCTTTAGGTAGGGTGGTCTTGCTTCTTCTTGTGGTGTGTGCTGCTACTTCATCGTCGTCGTCATGTTCGATCTTCGGGTCACCATACTTGTCGAAGTCTTGCTCATTGGCTACTCCATCCATTCCGATGATCTTCCTTTTGCCTCTCCTCACGACAACATGACTGGGCTTTGGCGGGTCGGTAATGAAGAAGCATTGGTCCACATGGGAAGCCTGTACCCATGGCTCATTTTTCGCGGTGACGTTTGCGCCCGCGGTCTTGGATTTGGCTTCGGGTATAACCATGGTGGTGAAATATCGGTCTTATTTTAGGACGCTCTTGGCCCATCTGACACAGAACATCGGCACCTTCTCTCCAGCGTAGCTCAGCTCCCAGATCTCCTCGATCCTTTTGTAGTATCTGTCCTTGTCCTTACCGGTGTAGGATTCCATCATTACCCCGGAGTTCTGATAACCATCGCTCTTCATGTCCTTGTCCTCGGTGTAGAATGTGTAGCCATTGATATCGTACGCCTCATAGGTCATCAGGTTGTGCTCGGCGCCCTGTGACAAGGCGAATATGAGTTGTTCTTCCGTGGAAGAATCCTCATGTAAAGGGTACGACAAAAGCTTCTGCTTGAACCAACGCGTGAAACATGAGTTGTGCTCTTTGAGTATATCTCCGTCCGTCCTCTGTTGGCCTTGATCATTGTATGTCTTCTCAATAAAGGTTTTGTGCTCTACCACCCAAGGATCGACCACGTCTATCTGTTGTAGCGCGACTAGGTTTGCTCTTTCAAAGTCGGCGAGTCGACCCTCGAAGTCGACATGCATTTCGCACCGACCCTCATGGTGACCCCATCCAGCGAGCCTGCCGAGGTGCCTGTTGATGGGCAGACCAACGGGGTTCTCGATGCCTAGATAATTCGTGCAGTAGGAGATGCACTCTTCGGTCAGAAAGCCCCTGGCTATACTTCCCTCTGGACGTGACATGTTCCGAACGTATCCTTTGATGACACCATTCATCCTTTCGAACGGCATCATGCTGTGCAGGAACATCGGCCCGAGTTGGATGATATCCTCCATGATATGGACCAGCAGATGCACCATAACATCGAAGAATGCGGGCGGGAAGTACATCTCAAGCTCGCATAGTATCACCACGATCTCTTCTTGTAGCCTTCTGAGTTGCCTCACGCCAATCGACTTCCGAGAGATGACGTCGAAAAAGTTGCATAGGCCAAATAGTGTTTCACGGACGTGCGCGTCCATGATCCCACGGATTGCAACTGGGAGTACCTGCGTCATCAGCACGTGACAGTCGTGAGACTTCATCCCGCTGAACTTCTGCTTTGCTGGGTCTAGGTATCTGCTTATCTTCCCCGCGTAACCGTAAGGAAGTTTTACTCCTAGGAGGCAGGTGAAAAACTGCTCGATCTCCTCCTGACTTAGAGTGAAGCACGCGGGAGGGTAGTCATTTCCGGTCTTCTTGGCCTTTTTGCCTTTGCGACGACTTTCTGTGTCCTGCTTCACCTCATCATCATCATCATCATCATCATCATCATCATCATTAGCGTGAAGCTCCTGCCTGATGCCCATTGATTTCAAGTCTTCCCTTGCTTTCGGCCCATCTTTGGTCCTCTCTGGCATGTTGAGCAGGGTACCAAGCAGACTCTCGCACACGTTCTTCGTGATATGCATGACATGAAGGCCATGAGGCACACGGTGGATCTTCCAGTACGGCAAGTCCCAAAAAATAGACCTCGTTTTCCATACCTTCAGCAGCGGCTCTGGCGCCATTCACTTCTTTCCCGGCTCTGGCGCCTTTTGCTTCTTTCCCGGCAGTGGGCAGTCTTTCCAATTTTTCAAAAGCTCGTCTATTTCCTCGCCGCTCCTCGTACACGGGCGTTTTCGGGGTTCGGTTTCACCATCGAACGGATCCTTGCGTTTCCTCCACGGGTCATCATCGTGAAGCCACCTTCGATGTCCCATGAACACGGTTTTCGAAGACCCGGGATCTCTATCTAGATGGCGATACGTTGTGTCATCCATGCACCTTACGCGTCTAGAAAATCCATGGACTACCTGCCCCGCGAGATATCCGTAACCAAGATAGTCGTGCACCGTTGTGAGCAGTGCGGCTCTCATAGGGAAATATTCTTTCTCTGCGGTGTCCCATGTATTGGCTGGCCTTTTCCACAGCGTGTCTAGCTCCTCCTTCAGCAGCCCCAGATACAGATTGATGTCGTTCCCTGGTTGTTTCGGCCCTTCAATTAACATACTCATGTGAATGTACTTCCTCTTCATGCACAACCAGGGGGGAAGGTTGTACATCCACACAAACACAGGCTAGGTGCTATGTGTGCTTCTCTGGCTGCCAAACGGATTGACTCCATCGGTGCTCGCGCCCAGCACGATGTTCCTTGTATCCTTCCCAAATTCTGGGTATTCGAAGTTCAACGCTTGCCACTGGCTCGCATCCTTAGGGTGACTCAGCATCTTGTATTTTTTAATTATCTCCGGATCATTTCTGTCATCTTCCCGCTTCTTCTCCTCCCTATCCACGTGCCAGCGCAGGAGCTTTGCTGCCTTAGGGTCCGCGAACTACCGCTGCAGACGAGGAGTGACCGAAAAGTACCACACTGATTTTCGAGGAGCTTTCTTCCTCTTCTTGTATCGAGTGACGCCGCACACTGGACATATGGTAGACTCCAAGTGCTTGTCCCGATAAATGATGCAATTGTTCATGCACACATGGTATTTCACGTGCGGTAAATCCAAAGGACACACGATTTTCTTCGCCTCCTCGAAACTGGTCTGGCACTTGTTCCCCTTGGGAAGACGTTCGTGCCAGAATGACATGTTCTCGTCGAAGCATGCGTCGGTCATTTTGTGTTTTACCTTCATCTCCAGAGCCATGAGCGTTACTTTCAGGCGGGTATCCTCGGGCCTGCATCCTTCATACAATGGAGTAGCCGCGTCTATCTCCAATTGATCCAGCTTGGCTTTCTCTCGGGCGGCAGCTCTTGCGTTATTCGTCTGCTTGCGAAGCAGGTCTTGAATATGACAGTCCTGCACCCAGCCTCCATCGTCGTCTGCTCCAGCATCTTCATCTTCATGATCATGCCCTTTGTCTTGATCTTCCTCATCATCATGTACGGCATCTTCTACATGATGATTGTGTACATCATCACCGTCGTGATCATGTCCTGGAGATTCTTCGTCTTCTCGCTCGCCCTCGCCGCGGTGGTTGTCTTGTTGCCCTTCCTCATTTCTTGCCCGACCCCCATGGACGACTTCATAGTCATCTTCATCACCTTGCCGCCGATAGCCGTCCATGAAACCATGCAAGAGCAGGTGGTCCCGCACCTGCCCGGAATCCAGGTCCGCAATAAGGATCTTCAGCTTGCATCTTCGACACGGACATCTTATCTCCGTCTCGTTCTTTTGAAGCATCTCGGCCTTCGCGGAGCTCAAAAACCTATTCACGATGCCTTCGATCATCGTGCGGACCATGGTCGCCTGCGGGGTAGAGCAAAACGATATTTTAGAACCAAGAAAAAATTTGGCATGACCTTCCCTGAAAATAGGACCAAAAAGAATGCATAGTGCCAAAATTCTCGCCGAAACGGAAATGAATCAACATTCCGGCAAAATATTGGCAAACACAAACATATATGCAACACCACAAACACAAGCAACACCACAAACATACATAGATCTAGCTAGGCCACAAAAAGTGCATGTGCGCGTTGTTGGAGCGAGCTAGGGAGAAAAAAAGTAGATCTACATCATGAAGATAGCTTTCCCCTTACTTACCTATTAAAAAAAAGGTGATTTCACCACTTAATTTTGATGAATCTATGGTGGAAATGAGGTGAGGAGGAGGAGGCAGCCGAGACAAGCTTGGAGGAGCAGGTGGAGAGAATCAAGTGGGGAAAGTGAGTGGGTAGGTGGGCTGTGCAAAATATCTTGTTCGTCCCAGGTTACTAATGGCGCACCACCACAAAATGCGCCATTAGTAACCCTGGTTACTAATGGCGCACTGACAGGTGGTGCGGCATTAGTACTTTTTGCAGAAAAGTAAAAAAAACATATGTATACTAATGGCGCACTGTGGAAAAGTGCGCCATTACTAGTTTAAACTAGTAATGGTGCACTTTGGCATAGTGCGCCATTAGTAGGTTTGCAAAAAAGTAAAAAAATATACTTATATACTAATGGCACACTGTCTTGGTCGTGCGCCATTACTAGTTCTAACTAGTAATGGCGCACTTTGCCGTCCATGCGCCATTAGTTTGTATTTAAAAATGGGGAAAAAATCAATAGTGGTGGCGCACCGTGAGCACGGTGCACCATTAGTGTCTTCCACACTAATGGCGCACGAGCAACTGGTGCACCATTAGTATATAGTAGGGGCGCACTACTTACCTGGTGCGCCATTAGAATCAGTCCTATCTATAGCCCTTTCCTAGTAGTGCGAAGGTCCCACCAAGGATAGAAGCGCATCTTGAAGACGCTTTTGCAAGGTGGATATCATTACATCAACATTACATAATAGATGGGGATACATATAAAAGGCATACCATGCCACACGAATACAACATCATCTTAAAAAAGAGCACCATCCGACTACAGATGAAACACAAACAGAAACTCAAACGACATCCACCCTGCTAGCCCAGGCTGCCGACCCGGAACCTATCCCTGATCAAAGAAGAAGCAGAAGAAGAACTCCAAAACAAGAAAACATCTCTATCGCGTCATGATCATCGCATAACCTGCACCTGCAACTGATGTAGTAGTAATCTGTGAGCCACGAGGACTCAGCAATCCCATTACCATTGGTATCAAGACTAGCAAAGCTTAATGGGCAAGGAAGGGGTAAAGTGGTGAGGTTGCAGTAGCGACTAAGCAAGTATGGTGGCTAACATATGCAAATAAGAGCGAGAAGAGAACAAACGGAACGGTCGTGAAGTTAGTAGTGATCAAGAGGTGATCATGAACTCCTACTTACGTCAATCATAACCCAAAGACCGTGTTCACTTCCCGGACTCCGCCGAGAAGAGACCATCACGGCTACACACGTGGTTAACGCGTTTTAATTCGGATCTGGTATCAAGTTATCTACAACCGGACATTAACAAATTCCCATCTGCCACATAACCGCGGGCACAGCTCTCGAAAGTTTATACCCTGCAGGGGTGTCCCAACTTAGCCCATCATAAGCTCTCGCGATCAACGGAGGATATTCCTTCTCCCAGGAAGACCCAATCAGTCTCGGAATCCCGGTTTACAAGACATTTCGATAATGGTAAAACAAAACCAGCAAAGCCGCCGGATGCGCCGACAATCCCGATAGGAGATGCACATATTTGGTTCTCATGGAAACACCGGATAAGTCAAGCTACGAGTAAAACCAGACCTCGGGTTTCCCGGAGGTTGCCCCGCAGGCTGCTCGGTTCGGACTAGCACTTAGAGAAGCACTGGCCCGGGGGGGCTAAAATAAAGATGACCCTTGGGTTAATTACTCCCAAGGGAAAGGTATAGGTGGTAGGAAAATGGTAAAACCAATGTTGGGCCTTGCTGGAGGAGTTTTATTCAAGGCGAACTGTCAAGGGGGTCCCATAAATCACCCAACCACGTTAGGGACGCAAAATCCGGGAACATAATACGGATATGACGGAAACTAGGGCGGCAAGAGTGGAACAAAACACCAGGCATAAGGCCGAGCCATCCACCCTTTACCAAGTATATAGATGCATTAATTAAATAAGAGATATTGTGATATCCCAACATAATCCTATCCACCATGGAGCAATCTTCAACTTCACCTACAACTAACAACGCTATAAGAGGGGCTGAGCAAAGCGGTAACATAGCCAAGCAATGGTTTACTAGGAAGGGTGACAAGGTTAGAGGCTGACATGGCAATTTGGGAGGCTTGATAGAACAAGGGATAGGTAGCACAGCATAGCGATAGAACGAAGCAACTAGCATAGCAATGATAGTAGTGAGATCCAGGGTAGCGGTCATCTTGCCTGAAATCCCGCAAGGAAGAAGAAAGAGTCCATGAAGAAGACGAACGGATGAAGCCGAACCAAGCGTAGACGAACGAATCCTCACGATCGCAACGAAACGGGAACCATCGAGAAGAAGCACACAACATGGTAAACACACAACACATGAACAAGGCATGATGCACACTCAAATATGATGCAAGACAATACTACACGGAGCTAATCCTGGCAAGAGATGATGCATACAAGAACTACATATCAAAGCAAGTTTAAAAGAGGCCGGAAACAACATATAACAATTCTGGTCCAGAACTTCGTCCAGAACTGAATAAACCTTATTTTCAAGTTGTTAAACAGCAAGTTAAGATGCACGAAGATGATCTACACGAAATTCTAGTCAAATTACATATTAAGTTCATTAGATTCGGAGCTACGACCTAGAAGATATGAGCAAAACAAGTTAAGCATGGCATTGATGCAAAATTCATACAAACATCAAGCAAACACTTCAAAACACGGATGCAACATGATAATATGAAACTACATGCAAAATCAACCAAGTTTCATATAGGACACACTCAAAACGGAGCAACGGATCAACACATACACTCTATACAAGTTTAAAGGACAAGCTGTCCAAAATAGCAACTAGGCATCTAGCAAGCATCAAAACAATATTCTACCGCATCCCAACGTGAAGACAAAAGGCATGGGCATGAAGTACAGGTAAAGGATGACAAAACCTGAACACTGAGCTATCTCTAGAAATCACTAGAACATGCTCAAAAGGACATGGCAAGATTGCAAATAATAACAGTTTCAGACTTAGCAGAAATAACATCAGGTTGCAATGTTTAGAGCTATCAAACAACATGCTACAGGAACATAACACGGCAAACAAAGGCATGGCATGCTAATACTAAAGACAAAGAACAAAACTCCCTTACTGAACTTATCCCAAAGATCCACAGAAAAGATGGTAGCATCTATGCAAACATGGCAAATGCTATGACAGATTCATACATGGCAGGAACAACAATAAGTAGGCATGTTGGTGAGATTGTACCACTCACCACAGAGAAATACATGGTATGACAAAGTAACCAACAGTAAGAAGACATGTTTGATAACCTAAGCATGGCAAGAGAAAGTTCATAGCATCTTTGGATCACTAACAACAATTATGGCAACATTGAACTTAATGTTAACAGACTGACAACAAAATTATTTAGCAAGTTTGGAGCAAGATAACATGTTACGACAGGCTATAAATGCAACTAGGGGCATGAATGGATAGAGCATTACATGTATAACAAAACATCCTTATTGAACATCTCCAGATTATGCATATAATGACTTGTAGTAGCAGGTTTACATAGCATCATGATATAGCAGATTCAGCCTAGCAAAACAGTAACAGCAAGTCCCCTAATTCACGAGCTCGATGAACTCACTACAAGACTCACAAAAATACATGGATTGCACAGGATGATGTAGCTCAAACTTCATGTAGACATCAAGCTCATAAGATGCACACACAAAATGCAATGCAAAAAACAAAACAGCAAGTTGTAACAGTTTCAGCTAGTTAACATCATATAGCACTCTTGCAACGATGATTTGGGCATCAAGATGGACTCAAACAAGCATGGCACACTGGAATTAAATTAATAGCATCTCATGATGAACAGTTTGATATATTACACACACAAAACAGAGCAATAAGAATGGAGTTATGATGCGATGAACAGGACACCAGAATGCAAAAATAAAAGACTTAGAGGAAAATCTGGGGTCAACCTCGTGGATCTGGATCTGGCACGAGAATCGAGGTGGGGGCCCGAGCTCGTCGGAGAGGGTCGCCAGATGAGGGAGGAAGGCCGAAGCGGGGCGGGGATACGCCGGGGAGGTGGCCCCGGGCCGGATCCGGCCGGTGGCGGGCGCGGGAGTGGCTCGGGGCGGCGGCGCGATGATGTGTCGGCCCCGGATTGGTCCGGGCGACGTGGCTGCGGGGCGGCGGATGCGTCCGGACGGCGGTGGACATGTCCGGCGTCGCGAGGGGAAAAGGAATAGGGTTTGGACTACACGAAAAATTGGGGGGATGCACATATATATAGGTAGAGGGAGGTAGGACAGTCCAAATGAGGAAAGGTTTTCACCCACACGATCGTGACCGAATGACCGAGAGCATGGAGGGGGTTTGGATGGGTTATTGGGCCACTTTGGAGGGGTTTTGTTCTGCACACAAAAGAGGGCTTTGCGGTTCCCCGGTTAACCGTTGGAGTATCAAACGACCACCAAATGGCACGGAACTTGACAGGCGGTCTACCAGTGGTGTACCAAGGCCGCTTGGCAAACCTCGGTCCATTCCGAGAAAGTTTAACACCTGCACACGAAAACAGGCAAAAGGGGGACGTCGGAGGACATAGGAGAGCCGGATTGCAAAACGGACAACGGGGAAAATGCTCGGATGCATGAGACGAACACATATGCAAAATGAGATGCACATGATGACATGACAACGTGCAACACACAAGCAAATTACATGGAAACGACAGCGAGTAACTATAAGACACCTGGCGCATTGAATCCGGGGCGTTACAGATATGGTCAACGGCAACATCGCCCGCGAGTTATTCGTGTTTGCCCGTGGGTCTAAACGAAAAGGGGAGGAGAGAGAGAGCACACATGGAACCCACCAGCAAGTGAAGGTGAATAGTACTAAAAATAATATTACATGTTATCCATTAATTAGGCTATGGTAATATAAAAACATTATGTGAACAAAGGGGGGTACAACAAACATTGTTGTTCTACGTATGGTGCCTATTGACGTGCGGCTTGAAGGCCCGGTCGCATGTTCGATCCTCGTGCTTTATTTTTTAATTTGTATATGGGTCCAAATTTGTTTCACGACATGTGGGCCCCTCGGTGTGTAGTTTGTAGCACTTTAATTTGTGGGTCAAAATTTGTTCCATTCCAAGTGGACTATCGGGGTGTAGTTTTGTAGCTTATTTATAATAATTAAAGACAACAACAGAGTTTTTGCAATAATACAATGGTGCAACGTTGAAGGCGAGAAAGGACGCGCGAGAGAGCGATGACTGAGCCAGAGCGAAATCAACTAGGGGAGTTGCGGGGGTTGCAACGGTGTTTGAGTAGTTGTGGGCCAAATGCTACGAAAATATAATCTAAACCGACCAGAATAAATACCTACACAAATTAATCCAAGGTTGGAGTGCCCCTCGCAATGTAAATAGCTCCGGCTTTGCGAGGGATGGAGAGGTAGCTTCAATGTGTGGAAGATACGATGTGAGAAAGCGAGGTCAATCGAGAGACATATAGATAGAGAGATAAAGTGAGTGTGGTCCGACATTCATTAAACAGATATATATGCTCTGGAGAGATATTGTCCGATTGAGCTTTTGGCAAGGGTGAGGGATGTAAGATAGAGCTTGAGAGATGATCCAGTCACAAACGTGTAGATATATTTTGTGCGTGGGAGGAAGCAAGGTCAATCGATCACATAGAGTTGCCATGCGATCGAAAGAGTTAGACGGGTTGGAGAGAGTGACCTAGATAGACAATGTGCGTGAGAGAGTATATAATGTGAATGTCACGCCCAATATGCGATACTATCCTAAAGAGACTCGAAGGTCCCACCAAGGATAGAACCGCATATTGATACGCTTTTGCAAGGTGGATATCATTACATCGACATTACATAATAGATGGGGATACATACAATAGATATACAATGCCACACGAATACAACATCATCATACATAAGAGCACCATCCACCCTGCTAGCCCAGGCTGCCGACCTGGAACCTATCCCCTGATTGAAGAAGAAGCAGAAGAAGAACTCAAAAACAAGCAAACATCGCTCTCACATCATGATCATCGCATAACCTGTACCTGTAACTGTTGTTGTAGTAATCTGTGAGCCACGAGGACTCAGCAATCCCATTACCATGGGTGTCAAGACTAGCAAAGCTTAATGGGAAAGGAAGGGGTAAAGTGGTGAGGTTGCAGCAGCGACTAAGCATATATGGTGGCTAACATATGCAAATAAGAGCGAGAAGAGAAACAACGGATCGGTCGAGAAGCTAGAAGTGATCAAGAAGTGATCCTGAAACTACTTACATTTAGACATAACCCAAAAAACCATGTTCACTTCCCAGACTCCACCGAGAAGAGACCATCACGACTACACACACGGTTGATGCATTTTAATTCGGATCTGGTGTCAAGTTATCTACAACCGGACATTAACAAATTCCCATCTACCACATAACCACGGGCACAACTCTCGAAAGTTTATACAATGCAGGGGTGTCCCAACTTAGCCCATCACAAGCTCTCACGGTCAACGAAGGATATTCCTTCTCCCAGGAAGACCCGATCAGTCTCGGAATCCCGGTTTACAAGACATTTCGACAATGGTAAAACAAGACAAGCAAAGCCGCCCGATGTGCCGACAATCCCAATAAGAGCTGCACATATCTCGTTCTCAGGGCAACACCGGATAAGTCAAGCTACGAGTAAAACCAGACCTCGAGTTTCCCCGAGATGGCCCCGCAGGCTGCTCGTTTTGGACCAGCACTTAGAGAAGCACTGGCCCAGGGGGGCTAAAATAAAGATGACCCTCGGGCTGGCCGACCCAAGGGAAAGGTATAGGTGGTGGTGAGGCAAATAGTAAAACCAAGGTTGGGCCTTGCTTGAGGAGTTTTATTCAACGCGAACTGTCAAGGGGGTCTAATAAATCACCCAACCGCGTAAGGAAAGCAAAATCCAGGAACATAACACCGGTATGACGAAAACTAGGGCGGCAAGAGTGGATCAAAACGCCAGGCATAAGGCCGAGCCTTCTACCCTTTACCAAGTATATAGATGCATTAATTGAGTAAGAGATATTGTGATATCCCAACATAATCCTTTCCACCATGGAGCAATCTTCAACTTCACCTGCAACTAACAACGCTATATGAGGGGCTGAGTAAAGCGGTAACATAGCCAAACAACGTTTTGCTAGGAAGGGTGACAAAGGTTAGAGGCTGACATGGCAAATTGGGAGGCTTGAAGAACAAGTGATAGGTAGCGCAGAAAAGCAATAGAACGAAGCAACTAGCATAGGAATGATGGTAGTGAGATCCAAGGTGACGGTCATCTTGCCTGAAATCCCGCTAGGAAGAAGAACGAGTCCATGAAGAAAACGAACGGGAGTAGTCGAACGAATCCTCACAATCGCAACATTACCGGAACTAAGAAGCAACATCGGAAAGAAACAAACAACATGGAAAACACACAAGCATAATCATGGCATGATGCACAATCAAGTATGATGCATGTCCGGTTTAATGAGGCATGGCATGGCAAAGTGCAACAAACAATACTACAAGTTAAGTGGAGCTCAATATGCAACGAGTTGCATATTGACGAAACACCACATCAATTATTTAGTTTTCTCTCGGTTTGGAACCCAACAATATTAAATGTTATTAAACATGGCAAGGGGTGAATCATATGAAAACTACCTATCTAGGAAAGTTTAAATGAGGCCGGAAACAACAAGCAACAATTCCGGAAAATCCCGATATGCGTATTTTGGATTTGGTACTGTTATGCCCTAAAACATATTTTTATTGTTGTTAAATAGGAAAATAAATTGTAGCAGGTTAATCTATGCATTTTTCCACCCCATTTACATATGAAGTTTATTTAAAACCGAGCTACAGTTATTTAGTTATGAAATAAATCATTTTAACATGGCATTTGAGCAAATTTAAATAAACAACATTTTAAACATTTTAAACATTGATGAAAGTAGCATATTATGAAACTAGATGAAATTCTAAGCATTTTACATGTATAAATTATTTACATATGATGCACGGTTTGTGAGTTATTAAATGCATGAACTAGAGGGACTTTTCTGCAAAACTGTAAATCCCGGATAATAGAGAAATTCGCCAGACAGAAAAAAACGCATCGGGCCGAAACTGATTGGGCCAGCAGTGTATAGGAGAAGGGGTGAAGGGGCTGCTCACCATGGACTTCATGGGCCGATTGGCAAATAGGGAGGCCCGTAGGGGTGTGCTGGGTCCTCGAGGCGTTGCAGCTGGATCGAACGGGCAGGGTCGGTCAACGTGAGTGAGGCGCTCGTCCATCTCATACAGGGGCGAAGAAGAGGAGGCGAGCAGGGCTCCGGCGCTGGACTTGGAGGCCGAAGCAGGAAAGGAGGTAGGCTGCGGACGAGGAGAAGCGGGAGGCGGGTCCCACGGGCTGACGACGTCACGGACGCGAGCGGAGGAGCTCGTTGCCCGCGGCCATGGTTGTTGTCCTATGCAACAAAATGACGATAGGGCGGGGGAAAATCAGTAGCAACGCGAGGGGAAGAAAAGGCAGGGAGACACGGTGGAGGAGCTCACCCACGGCTTCGGTCAGCTCAAGGATCTCTGACAATGGAGAGGGCGTCCCACGATGGAGCTTCGTTCGGTTCTTTGGGAGAAAAAGAGAGATAGAGAGAGAGAGGGAGATGTGAGACGAGAGGGAGAAGGAGAGGAAAAAGGGGACGGCGGAGGGGAGCAGAGGGGCGGCCTGGAGCAGAGGAGTGCTACTTATCCTCGTAGCCACGAGCACACGCTCGATGCAGGACGGGGATCGACGCAGAGGAAGCAGGGTGGAGGAGTTGGATCGGGGCTCCTTTTCCCCCGATCGAGCTCGGCTAAGGAGAGATGGGGCTCGGTGTTGGAGAACGTAGCAGAAATTCAAAATTTTCTACGCGTCACCAAGATCAATCTACGAAGATACTAGCAATGAGAGAGAATGGAGTGCATCTTCATACCCTTGAAGATCGCGATGCGGAAGAGTTACAAGAACGCGGTTGGTGGAGTCGTTCACGAAGCGATTCAGATCGCGGCCAAATCCGATCTAAGCAGCGAAGAACGGTGCCTCCGATTTCAACACACGTGCAGCCCGGTGACATCTCCCATGCCTTGATCCAGCAAGGAGAGAGGGAGAGGTTGGGGAAGACTCCGTCCAGCAGCAGCACGACGGCGTGGTGGTGGAGGAGGAGCGCAGTACTCTAGCAGGGCTTCACCAAGCACTACGAGAGACGAGGAGGGAGAGAGGTAGGGCTGCGCCAAGAGGGAGATCAAATCATGTGTTGGGCAGCCCCCATACCTCAAGTATATATAGGGGGAGAGGAGGGGCTGCACCCCCACCTAGGGTTCCCTCCCTAGGGGTGGAGGCAGCCCCCAGATCCCATCTGGGTGGCGGCCAAGGGGGGAGAGAGAGGGGGCGTACCTAGGGTGGGCCTGAGGGCCAATCTGCCCCTAGGGTTTGCCCCCTCTCCTCTTGAGGGCGCCTTGGGCCTTGGTGGGAGGCGCCCCAGCCCACCTAGGGGCTGGTCCCTTACCACTATGGGCCCACGTAGGCCTCTGGGGCTGTTAGCCTCTCCCGGTGGACCCCCGGACCCTTCCGGTGGTCCCGGTACATTACCGGTGATGCCAGGAACACTTCCGGTGGCCAAATCCTCACTTCCTATATATCAATCTTTACCTCCAGACCATTCCGGAACTCCTCGTGACGTCCGGGATCTCATCTGGGTCTTCGAATAACATTCGGTAACCGCGTACATACTTTCCCTATAACCCTAGCGTCATCGAACCTTAAGTGTGTAGACCCTACAGGTTCGGGAACCATGCAGACATGACCGAGACAAGTCTCCGGCCAATAACCAATAGCAGGATCTGGATACCCATGTTGGCTCCCACATGTTCCACGATGATTTCCTTGGATGAACCACAATGTCAAGGATTCAATCAATCCTGTATACAATCCCCTTTGTCTACCGGTATAGTACTTGCTCGAGATTCGATCGTCGGTACACCGATACCTTGTTCAATCTCGTTATGGCAAGTCTCTTTACTCGTTACGTAACACATCATCCCATGATCAACTCCTTGATCACATTGTGCACATTATGATGATGTCCTACCTAGTGGGCCCAGAGATACCTCTCCGTCATACGGAGTGACAAATCCTAGTCTCGATTCGTGCCAACCCAACAGATACTTTCGGAGATGCCTGTAGTGTACCTTTATAGCCACCCAGTTACGTTGTGACGTTTGGCACACCCAAAGCATTCCTACGGTATCCGGGAGTAGCACAATCTCATGGTCTAAGGAAATGATACTTGGCATGAGAAAAGCTTTTACCAAATGAACTACACGATCTTGTGCTATGCTTAGGATTGGGTCTTGTCCATCACATCATTCTCCTAATGATGTGATCCCGTTATCAATGACATCCTATGTCCATGGTCAGGAAACCATAACCATCTATTGATCAACGAGCTAGTCACCTAGAGGCTCACTAGGGACATGTTGTGGTCTATGTATTCACACATGTATTACGGTTTCCAGTTAATACAATTATAGCACGAACAATAGACAATTATCATGAACAAGGAAATATAATAATAACCATTTTATTATTGCCTCTAGGGCATATTTCCAACAGTCTCCAAGTTGCACTAGAGTCAATAATCTAGTTCACATCACTATGTGATTGCAATGAATCCAACATCCATTGGTTTTGATCATATCTCGCTTGTGAGAGAGGTTTATTAGTCAAAGGGTATGAACCTTTCAGATCCGTGTGTGCTTTACAAATATCTATGTCATCTCCTAGATGCAGCTACCACGCTCTATTTGGAGCTATTCCAAATAGCTGTTCTACTATACAATTCCGGTTTACTACTCAGTATAATCCGGATTAGTGTCAAAGTTCGCATCGGCGTAACCCTTTACGACGAACTCTTTTACCACCTCCATAATCGAGAAAATTCCTTAGTCCACTAGTTACTAAGGATATGTTTGACCGCTGTCTTGTTACCCATTCCTGGATCACACCTGTACCCCTTGACTGACTCATGGCAAGGCACACTTTAGGTGTGGTACACAGCAGCATACGGTGGAGCCTACGTCTAAAGCATAGGGGATGACCTTCGTCCTTTCTCTCTCTTCTGCCATGGTCAGGTCTTGAGTCTTACTCAATACTCACACCTTATAACAAAGCCAAGAACTCCTTCTCTGCCGATCTATTTTGAACTCTTTCAAAACCTTGTCATAGTGGGTACTCATTTGAAAGTACTACCAAGCGATTTTGATCTATCCTTATAGATCTTGATGCTCAATGTTTAAGTAGTTTAATCCAGGGTTTTTTTCATTGAAAAACACTTTCAAATAACCCTATATGCTTTCCAGAAATTCTACATCATTTCTGATCAACAATATGTCAGTAACATATACTCATCAGAAATGCTATAGTGCTCCCACTCACTTCTTTGGAAATACAAGTTTCTCATAAACTTTGTATAAACACAAAATATTTGATCATCTCATCAAAGCGTATATTCAATCTCCGAGATGCTCACTCCAGTCCTTAGAAGGACTACTGGAGCTTTGCATACTTGCTAGCATCTTTTAGGATTGACAAAAACCTTCTGGTTGTATGACATGCAACCTTTCCTCAAGAAAATTGTCGACAAAACAATGTTTTGACATCCTATCTGCAAGATTTCATAAATAATGCAGTAACTGCTAATACAATTCCAACAGACTCTTAGCATCGCTACAAGTGATAAAGTCTCACCGTAGTCAACTCCTTGAACTTGTCGAAAAACATCTTAGTGACAAGTCGAGCTTTCTTAATGGTGACACATACCATCATTGTCTGTCTTCCCTTTTAGAATCCATCTGTACCCAACAGCCTTACAACCATCAGGTAGTTCTTCCAAAGTCTACACTTTGTTTTATACATGGATCCTCTTTACGGCCTCGAGCCATTTGTCAGAATCCGGGCGCATCATCGCTTTTCCATAGCCCGTAGGTTCATTGTTATCTAGCAACATGACCTCCAAGACAGGATTAAGTACCACTCTAAAGTAGTACGCATCCTTGTCGACCTACGAGGTTTGGTAGTGACTAGATCTGAAGTTTCATGATCACTATCATTAGCTTCCACTTCAATTGGTGTAGGCGCCATAGGAACAACTTCATGTGCCCTGCTACACACTAGTTGAAGTGATGGTTCAATAACCTCATCAAGTCTCCACCATCCTCCCACTTAATTCTTTCGAGAGAATCTTTTCCTCGGGAAAGGACCAGATTCTAGAAACAATCCCTTTTGCTTCCGGATTTGAAACAGGAGGTATACCCAACTGTTTTTGGGTGTCCTATGAAGATGCATTTATCCGCTTTAGGTTCGAGCTTATCAACCTGAAACTTTTTCACATAAGCGTCGCAGCCCCAAACTTTTAAGAAATGGCAGCTTAGGTTTCTCTAAACCACAGTTCATACGCTGTCATGTCAACGGAATTACGTGGTTCCCTACTTGAAGTGAATGAGGTTGTCTCTGATGCCTAACCCATAAACGGTAGTGGTAATTCGATAAGAGACATCATGGTATGCACCATATCCAATAGGGTGCAGTTATGATGTTCGGACACACCATCACACTATGGTGTTCCAGGCGGTATTAGTTGTGAATCAATTTCCACAATGTCTTAATTGTATACCAAACTCATAACTCAGGTACTCATCTCTATGATCATATCATAGACATTTTATCCTCTAGTCACGACGATCTTCAACTTCACTCTGAAATTACTTGAACCTTTCAATAATTCAGACTTGTGTTTCATCAAGTAAATATACTCAACATGTAATCAAATCATTTGTGAAGTAAGAACATAACGATATCCACTGCGTGCCTCGGCACTCATTGGACTGCACACATCAAAATGCATTACTTCCAACAAGTTGCTTTCCTGTTCCATCTTACTGAAAACGAGGCTTTTCAGCCATCTTGCCCATGTGGTATGATTTGCATGTCTCAAGTAATTTAAAATCAATTGAGTCCAAACAGTCCATCTGCATGGAGTTTCTTCATGTGTATATACCAATAGACATGGTTCACATGTCTCAATCTTTTCAAAAACGAGTGAGTCCAAAGATCCATCAATATGGAGCTTCTTCATGTGTTTTATACCAATATGACTTAAGTGGCAGTGCCACAAGTATGTGGTACTATCATTACTATCTTATATCTTTTGGCACGAACATGTGTATCACTACGATCGAGATTCAATAAACCATTCATTTTAGGTGCAAAACCGTTGAAGGTATTATTCAAATAAACAAGGAACCATTATTCTTCTTAAATGAATAGCTATATTGCGATAAACATAATCCAATCATGTTTATGCTCAACGCAAACACCAAATAACAATTATTTAGGTTTAACACCAATCTCGATGGTAGAGGGAGTATGCGATGCTTGATCACATCAAGCTTGGAAACACTTCCAACACATATCGTCATCTCACCTTTAGCTAGTCTCCGTTTATTCCGCAACTTTTATTTCAAGTTACCAACACTTAGCAACCAAACCGGTATCTAATACCCTGGTGCTACTAGGAGTACTAGTAAAGTACACATTAATATAATGTATATCCAATATACTTCTATCAACCTTGCCAGCCTTCTCATCTACCAAGTATCCAAGGTAGTCCTGCTTCAGTGACCGTTCCCCTCATTACAAAAGCACTTAGTCTCGGGTTGGGTTCAACCTTGGGTTTCTTCACTAGAGCAGCAACTGATTTGCCGTTTCATGCAGTAACCCTTCTTGCCCTTGCCCTTCTTGAGACTAGTGGTTTTACCAACCATCAACAATTTGATGCTCCTATTTGTTTTCTACTTTCACGGTGTCAAACATCGCGAATATTTCAAGGATCATCATATCTATCCCTGACATGTTATAATTCATCACGAAGCTCTAGCAGCTTGGTAGCAATGACTTTGGAGAAACATCACTATCTCATCTGGAAGATTGACTCCCACTCAATTCAAGTGATTGGTGTACTTAGACAATCTGAGCACAAGCACAATAATTGAGCTTTTCTCCCTTAGTTTGCAGGCTAAGAAACTCGTCGAAGGTCTTATACCTCTTGACATGGGCACGAGCCTGAAATCCCAATTTCAGCCCTCAAAACATCTCATATGTTCCACGACGTTTCAAAATTGTCTTTGGTGCCTCAACTCTAAACCGTTTAACATTACTGAACTATCACGCAGTTGTCAAAACGTGTATGTCAGATGTTCGCAACATCCACAAACGACGTTCGAGGTTCAGCACGCCGAGCGGTGCATTAAGGACATAAGCCTTCTACGAAGCAACGAGGACAATCCTCAGTTTATGGACCTAGTCCGCATAATTGCTACTATCAACTTTCAACTAAACTTTCTCTAGGAACAAATCTAAAAAAGTAGAACTAAAGCACGAGCTACGACATAATTTGCAAAAACCTTTTTGACTATGTTCAGGATAATTAAGTTCATCTTATGAACTCCCACTCAGATAGACATCCCTCTAGTCATCTAAGTGGTACATGATCCGAGTCAACTAGGCCGTGTCCGATCATCACGTGAGACGGACTAGTCATCGTCAGTGAACATCTTCATGTTGATCGTATCCACTATACGACTCATGTTCGACCTTTCGGTCTCTTGTGTTCCGAGGCCATGTCTGTACATGCTAGGCTCGCCAAGTCAACCTAAGTGTTTCACGTGTATAAATCTGGCTTACACCCATTGTATGTGAACGTTAGAATCTATCACACCCGATCATCATGTGGTGCTTCGAAACAACGAACTTTCACAATGGTGCACAGTTAGGGGGAACACTTTCTTGAAATTATTATGAGGGATCATCTTATTTACTACCGTCGTTCTAAGCAAATAAGACGCATAAACATGATAAACATCACATGCAATCAAATAGTGACATGATATGGCCAATATCATTTTGCTCCTTTTGATCTCCATCTTCGAGGCTCCATGATCGTCATCGTCATCGGCATGACACCATGATCTCCATCATCATGATCTCCATTATCGTGTCTTCATGAAGTTGTCTCGCCAACTATTACTTCTACTACTATGTCTAACGGTTAGCAATAAAGTAAAGTAATTACATGGCATTATCATTGACACGCAGGTCATACAATAAATAAGATAACTCCTATCGCTCCTCCCGGTTGTCATACTCATCGACATGCAAGTCGTGATTCCTATTACAAGAACATGATCAATCTCATACATCACATATATCATTCATCACATTCTTTTGGCCATATCACATCACATAGCATAACCTGCAAAAACAAGTTAGACATCCTCTAATTATTGTTGCAAGTTTTTACGTGGCTGCTATAGGTTTCTAGCAAGAACGTCTCTTTCCTACGCCAAAACCACAACATGATATGCCAATTGCTATTTACCCTTCATAAGGACCCTTTTCATCGAATCCGATCTGATTAAAGTGGGAGAGACTGGCACCCGCTAGCCACCTTATGCAACAAGTGCATGTCAGTCGGTGGAACCTGTCTCACGTAAGTGTACGTGTAAGGTTGGTCCGGTCCGCTTCATCCCACAATACTGTCGAAACAAGATAGGACTAGTAACAGTAAGCATATTGAACAAAACCAACGCCCACAACTACTTGTGTTCTACTCGTGCATAGAATCTATGCAATAGACCTAGCTCATGATGCCACTATTGGAGAACGTAGCAGAAATTCAAAATTTTCTATGCATCACCAAGATCAATCTACGGAGATACTAGCAACGAGAGAGAGGGGAGTGCATCTTCATACCCATGAAGATCGCGATGCGGAAGCGTTACAAGAACGCGGTCGGTGGAGTCGTTCACGAAGCGATTTAGATCGCGGTCGAATCCGATCTAAGCACCGAAGAACAGTGCCTCCGCGTTCAACACACGTGCAGCCCGATGATGTCTCCCATGCCTTGATCCAGCAAGTAGAGAGGGAGAGGTTGGGGAAGACTCCGTCCAGCAGCAGCATGATGGCGTGGAGGTGGTGGAGGAGCGCGGTACTCCAGCAGGGCTTCGCCAAGCACTACGAGAGACGAGGAGCGAGAGAGGTAGGGCTGCACCAAGAGGGAGATCAAATCATGTGTTGGGCAGCCCCCATACCTCAAGTATATATAGGGGGAGAGGAGGGGCTGCGCCCCCACCTAGGGTTCCCTCCCTAGGGGTGGCGGCAGCCCCCAGATCCCATCTGGGTGGCTGCCAAGGGGGGAGAGAGAGGGGGCGCACCTAGGGTGGGCCTTAGGGCCCATCTGCCCCTAGGGTTTGCCCCCTCTCCTCTTGAGGGCTCCTTGGGCCTAGGTGGGAGGTGCCCCAGCCCACCTAGGAGCTTGTCCCTTCCCATTATTGGCCCACATAGGTATCTGGGGCTGGGGCCCCTCCCGGTGGACCCCCGGACCCTTCCGGTGGTCCCGGTACATTACCGGTGATGCCCAGAACACTTCCAGTAGCCAAATCCTCACTTCCTATATCAATCTTTACCTCCGGACCATTCCGAAACTCCTCGTGACGTCTGGGATCTCATCCAGTACTTCGAACAAAATTTGGTAACCGCGTACATACTTTCCCTATAACCCTAGTGTCATCGAACCTTAAGTGTGTAGACCCTACGGGATGTGGATACCCATGTTGGCTCCCACATGTTCCATGATGATCTCATCGGATGAACCACGATGTGAAGGATTCAATCAATCCCGTATACAATCCCCTTTGTCTACCGGTATAGTACTTGCGCGAGATTCGATCGTCGGTACACCGATACCTTGTTCAATCTCGTTATGGCAAGTCTCTTTACTCGTTACGTAACACATCATCCCGTGATCAACTCCTTGATCACATTGTGCACATTATGATGATTTCCTACCGAGTGGGCCCAGAGATACCTCTCTGTCACACGGAGTGACAAATCCCAGTTTCAATTCGTGCCAACCCAACTGATACTTTCAGAGATGCCTGTAGTGTACCTTTATAGCCACCCAGTTACGTTGTGACGTTTGGCACACCCAAAGCATTCCCATGGTATCCGGGAGTTTCACAATCTCATGGTCTAAGGAAATGATACTTGACATTAGAAAAGCTTTTAGCAAACGAACTACATGATCTTGTGCTATGCTTAGGATTAGGTCGTGTCCATCACATCATTCTCCTAATGATGTGATCCCGTTATCAATGTCATCCTATGTCCATGGTAAGGAAACCATAACCATCTATTGATCAACAAGCTAGTCACCTAGAGGCCCACTAGGGACATGTTGTGGTCTATGTATTCACACATGTATTACGGTTTCCAGTTAATACAATTATAGCATGACCAATAGACAATTATCATGAACAAGGAAATATAATAATAACCATTTTATTATTGCCTCTAGGGCATATTTCCAACACTCGGGCACAGCGAGACTGAGGTGCTGCAGTAGGATCCCGATGGAGAGGCGGAGTGGAAGGAGAGGTGGCGGGCTCGGGTTGGTGTGGTGGTGAATACGAGGAGGGGATGGAATGGGTTCGAGCGATGGGGATCCCGACGTGGGAGATGAGTACGGCGGTGGCGGAAGGGACAAACTTCCTAGATTTTAGGGTTAGGCTAGAGTTTTGTCCCGTGTATATATAGCGGGTGGACTAGGCTTAGGGCTACCTCATCCCTCTGATCATAATCGAACGGTCAAAGATAAATGGCTTAGGGGAGTCCAACAAATATACGCAGATGTTTTATCGATGTTTGGGGATGATCCGAATCCATCGGTAACGACAGACCGGTTCGGGTTCGGGCAAGTTTCGGACACGCACACGAGGGGTCTGAGAGAGGTCAACGAGGACAAGGGCCTAACAAAATTACAACGGAGGCAAAGATAGAAAGGGCAATTGTGAACGGCTATGAGTTTTATGAAAACATGCAGATGCAATGCGCATGATGACATGAGATGAAATGCATGACATGAACAAAATGCAAAACAAAAGACAAAACCCAACCACGAAGGAAATATCATATCGCATGTCCGGAAAAGGCAAGAGTTGGAGTTACAAATATGGAAAGTTGCATCCAGGGTGTTATAGTGAATAGGTCGAATTGGGCTCAAACATGGTGATATATCTTTTTTGTCCGGGAAAGAGCAAGGTCAATCGAGACATACAGAGAGAGAGAGAGAGAGAGAGAGAGAGAGAGATTGAGTGAGCATGGCCCACCATGAGGTCGAAAGAGTGGCATCGTCTTGGATGGACTGCCTAGATAGACAATCTGCGTGAGAGAGTATAGAGTGTGTCGATCGAGGCCCGGACAGGGAGATATAACATTTGTGTGTGAAAGAAAATGAGGTTAAACGAGACTCTGATAAAGAGAGCGAGATTGAGCAAGTGTGGCCTGCCGTGCGGAAGAAAGAGTGAGAGAGTCTCGAGGGAGTGACCTAGATATACAACGTGCGTGCGTGCGCACGAGAGGTTTGGGGGGGTTAGATAGGCAATGCATGTATTTAGCGCGAGAGGGTGAGAGGGAGAGGGAGAGAGAGAGCGAGAGAGCTCGGCATGGGGTGCAATGGCGGGTGTGTGAGGTAAATACATTTGGTAACAGAGTGGAAAAAGGGGGTTGTGTAGTTGAGAGAATTAGACATGGAAACATGGAGAGAAAGAATGAATGTGTGTTGGAAACCGATAGCTTCCTAAGGTGGTTAGGAGAGGAAGATTCACCGATACAGGAAGTATGTAGCGTGTGTGCGGGGGGGGGGGGGGGCTAAAAACAACATTTGAATGTACATAGTACGAGACTTAATATCGATGTTTCAATTTGGTGTACATTGTAAGATTTGAACTGAGGACCATGCATACGGGTAATTATTTCGAATTCGTGCCATACTAAGTTTTGAAAAGTCGACATTGACTCAATTTGTTGTGCTTTTTTGTAGGTCATATGTTTGAATCCATCCAAAAGTTTCCTCACTACCATGGTGTTCATCCTATACATATGAATTTGTATTAAAAAAGTAGCATGGATGCAGTCAAATGCGAAATCCATGTTAGAATTGGAGATCGCTACGTGACACACACTCTAATTCAAATAACTAATTATGGGACACACACTCTAATCCATGTTAGCATGGATACCGTTTCGATTTTTTTCAAATAACTCCTCATTAATTAATTTATAGTACTCCCTCTGTTCACTTTTATAAGACCTTGAAGACATTTACACAATGTGCAAAACAGTTCATTTTAAGTTGTCTGAAATGACTTACAAAAGTGAACAGAGAGAGTATCTCTTTTCGAATGACTAATTATTGCAAGGAAAACACGGACATTGTAATACATACAGATTCGTTTGCAAATGAAAGAAGATTCATTTACATTCTCAAATGTAGGCGCACTAGGCAGACCAGGGTCGTGTCGGGGTGGATGCTACTTCAGTGCCTTAAAGACACCTGCCTTTGGGTCGCTGACATGTGGGCCAACCACCTGTTGGGCCCACATGTCATGGAGACAAAGGCAGGTGCCTTAAGGCACTGAAGCATAGTCCTATCGGGGTGGTCGTGTGTGTCGGATGGACGCGTAGCACCTAGCCACCCACCTCCTCCCTCGTCCCTCCCTCCCCCACTCCCTCCCCCCACCCCGCACCCTCAAAAAAAGGAAGAAGACAAAATAAGTTCGTGCTTCCATGTTTCGGATTGAAATATCTGGCGGCCCCAATTCCAGCCCTGCAAAATCTCTCTTCTCCATTGTCCCCTTTCGCGCCCAGATTGCTCAAATCCCTAATTCGCCGCCAACCCAAGCAAAGTTCAAATCACCCCTCGTCTTGTCTCTTTCCCCAACTCTGTGTCGGACGACGACGACGAAGACGATGATCGCGCTTCACCACCGCACCGGAGCTACCTCATCTACGCCCTCGTCCATTGCACCGGGTGGTCCACCGACTATGTCGGCCGCCGCAACTGACGTGCTCACATACACCGACTTCCACCGCATCAAGTGCGCTTCACCCATGCCGTCTCCCAGCTCACCGGGGCTACTTCACCGAGCACATCGTCGCACTTCTGCCCCCCGAGACCGTAGGGGCTTCACCAACGGTCTCGTCCACCGCATCGTAGCACTCCACTACCAGTCAAGATCTGCATCCGTGCGTGGCCAGCCAACGCCAGCGCATTACCCTCAACGGCTCTGAAGTGACCCGCACTCTAGCTAAGCGAGCATGCCCAAACACCGGCCCAAACTAGGTATCCACACATCACTCCCTTGTGCACTGTTCCGACGATGTTTGGATATCCCTTCACTGCTCTCTTAGCTTACATGCCTATGCAACTCTCACTTTAACTCTTATTTCTTCTCGAGATATCATCTGAAACAAGCAAATCCTTTTTTTAGCGAAGCATGACGGTGCTACAGGATCTGGTACACATCCTGCACACTCGTATAACCTTGTAAGTATATGTCCTCCGGTACAACATCACGGTCGATTCCTCTTATTTGATCAACCATTCGCCGTGTCAAAAATTCAGAGGGGGATGCAAGGAGCACAAGGCCTGCACATCCAAGCATGTCGTCACATGGACTTGTACATGGAACATCCCAAGCGCAAGTAGAGCTGCAGTGTGCCTGTACACTGAGCTAGCGTAAGTCCCTGCATTTCATTTAATTCGTACTGGCATTCGTGTATGATTTGTGTGTAGTGGCGGATCCACCAATTCAAGGTACCAGGGGCGAACATTTAACTTAAAAAATACGAAGGCACTTGCACTCCGGAAATCCACATAACTTGAGAAATGTGAAGCTACATGCACTTTGAAAACCATCTAATGATCCAAAGTAGTTCAGATTATAAACACTAAATGATGCAAGCACCAAAAAACACAAAATGCAACATGGTGTACAAGGACTACAAATATGGTCTTTACCTACTTGAATTATTCGTTCTCTGGCTGAAAATATCAAAGTGTAATTGCACCTATAACCAGTGCGCAAACGGCATATCAATATATTTATCGTGCAAAAGTATGCCAATAGTTTCAAACAACATATTAGAAAAGTATTTATGCTATGTTGTCATGATACCGGGACTTTCTGGTAGATGGCCTCGACGTTTCCTCAAGCTATGAAAATGCACTATAATTTGTTTGTCATCAATGCCTGCAAATCTCTGTCTCTCTCAACATAGCAGATCATAATTAGACACTAAATCTTTCAATGAGATTGCAAAATGCTTGCATTAGATCCCTCATTAGACACTATATGTTCATCACCAGGAGCATGTAAAATGTTTGCATCAAATCCTTCATTAGCAGTCTATTCATTAGACACTTCAGGCTCAAGAACAACATGAGCTTGCATGTTTGCATTGGAAACTTGATTAGATACATCAGATTCAGTCAGTTCAGTATTTATTGGGGGATTTATAAAATAAGTAGAAATTGGTTTCATTTTCTCATAGATTCCCTACATACAAGCAGTTTTACAACACCGTCAGGTTTAACTATTGGCTAGAAATTGAAGAGTTGAATTAGATATAATCAGGGATGTGATGTACCTGCTCGTTGCGCATGCTACTCTTGCAAGCTGCGACTGTCCGTTTGCGCAAGCTCGATGCCATGCCCGTGCTGCCGCCGCTGCCTCCCACGCAGGCTACACCCAGGGTTGGATCTTCATCTTCTTGTCCTTCCGTTCTCTAGAAGCCCGGTGACCGCCCTCCAACGAGGGCGCGAGGAAGTGCTGTGCCGGTCTGTCCAGCGGCGGCTAGGTTAGGAGCGAACCAGACTGGAGGATGGAGCGAATGAATTGGGATTTTCCTTGCTGTCGATCGATATGGGAGGCGCTCGTTTGGGCCGTGAGCCTGCTATAGGGCCTGCCTTGCACTTATGTTATTGGCCCATGCAAATTGAAACATTTTTCTTCATTTTTTACATTGTCTGATCATGCGCTGGGACGAACAAAACTAGCCTGGGCCAACCTGGACGACTCAAACTAGGTGCACACTTTCTAGCCACTTGAGGCGGCCGCCCATACCAGCCCCTATGGTGGCGTTGCCCCTTTTTGCATGTATGATTGGGTAGTGAAAAATATTCCAGTGGCGCTTTTGATTTACCCACAGAATGGTTGAATTGCTTGTTTCTATGAACTGAGTTCGCCAATAATGTGAAGGATGCCAGTCTTTTCATCCTATTGTAGATTGCTTAGATCTCGATATGCTAAAAGTAATCGCATGAAATATATAGTAAAAGCCAGTGTGATGTGTGTGGCTACAACTAGTCTGACTACACGTCCTCATATAACATATCAAGGACGCACCATCTTACCAGCTTAACCATTCGACTTACCAATGCAGTGTGGGAAGAAAGAAGTATTGGGACTGCGTATCCAAGCAATTGATACCATGGACTTCTTCGTACAACCTTGTAAGCAAAAAAGAAGTTGTAGTGTGCCTGTACAAAGAACTAGTGTAAGTTCAGTTACCTGCTTCTCGGAATTTTAGTTAGCCACTTATTGCAAAATTGTTCAATTACTTTGCTTGGCTTAATTTAGTTTGCTACTAATTGCATAATGCCACAGCCTGTTAATCCTATTGTAGACTGCGCGTATCTATGTGTTTGATACTTACTGTTAAGAGTTACCTGTTTGCCTTAACTTAAATAGCTACTTGTTTGTTTAGCTGCTTTGCTGCTGCAACAGCGGGTTACAATGATGCTAATAACTTCTTTTCAGCATCCAATTGAAACTCTTTAATTCCTTGTTTGTTTAACTGGTTTGCTATTATAACTCCCAGTTGAGATGTTTTGCTAACTTCAACTTTTCTGAATCCAATCGGAACATTAATGGCAAAACAGGTTAGCCCAAGATCTAAGAGTGAGGTCCCCATGGACGTTGCATCATCCCACAGCAGTGGCACCGGCCTAATCGTGCATTATGAATTGCCAACTGCTGATGCTCTAGAGGCTAAACTAGTGGTAGAAAGAGATTCTGTTTCTGCACTTAGAGATGAAGTTGACATGTTGAGGAAGCAAACAGCACAATCACAAGCAGTACTCAAGACAACCATTAAATATTTGGTGCACTTAAAAATGAAGCAAGCTGAGACTAACCACATTGTTAAGGTCCTGAAGGAAAAAAGGAAATTAAATTCCCACTTGGTAAATAATAGGTCAAATGTTCTTTCCATCGTTGAAGAACCTTTGTGTTGTTTGTTCATGTAATCAATCAAACCATTTGTTTTAGAGATCATGTAATAATTGTTTTTTGTTTTTTGTTTTTTGGTTTGTAATTTTATTTGAGCACAAGTTTGTATTAATTGATAAGACTTAGAGACATTTCATTTGGATTGCTATGCCAGACCTACAAATATGCCAATCGGGCTAAATGTGCATTCAGCAATAATAGTAGTATAGATGGACCATAAGTGGCACGCATCAGAAAGGGACAAGATGCTGGCTAAAAGAAGGATGTTGTTGTAGCAAAAAAAAAGTACATCGGCCTGGCTTTTGTATGTTAGTTGATATTATCGATCCATATACTCTATAAGTGTTTATATGTCTGTTAGTTCTGTACATTCTTGGTTGATTGACTCGGTATTTGAATCTTGATACATCGCTTGTGTACATATCTAAATGGGAGTACACATTATGTTGCGTGTGAGATTTGAGTTGGACATGAAGTGTTCCAAATATTCTAATTGACCTTAAACTGGATTCTAGCTTCTGAATTTGAGTATCTGCATTTGTAAACCATATTTATATATGACAGTGGAATACATCTTTGTCGTCCTATTGAAGATATATAAAAACACATAGAATGATTTATAAAGCTTCATATAGGAATACAAAATGGATTCCAATTTAGTTGCCAGGGTAAACGTGGATGCTTATTGTCCCAAAATTCAAAAGAAGCGGCAAAATGTCCACTCCCATGTCGACTGCCCGAAGCCAAGTGTTTGGGAGATGGAAATTACTGTCTATGCATTACACGGACAATCCATCAGCCCGATTTCCACTGCTCTAAATAGGGGTAGGTTAGTAACTTCAATTAGACGTGACACGACCGCCTCTGAGCCCATTCCGACATGGTGGGCGTCAAACATGGGCGGCAAAACACATTTGATTCAAGCTCGTCCGAAAGACCTCTATTTCTCCCTCCATTCCCCATTCATACATGGTGGGCGGCAAAACAAACTCGACTCGGCTGAAATCGATGTAGACAAATATTTTCAATAGGGGCAGGTTTGTAACTTCACTCAGACGTGACACAACCGCCCTACCTATCAGCCCCGTTCATACACCGTGGGCGCCAACCATGGGCGCCAACCACCCTCTCCTCGCCCAAAATCGCTCTCGGCAAATATTGGTGAGATGCGAGATTACCGTGCTATCCCCAACCGACGAGACGTCCAAATTTTAAACGGGGGCTAAGTTCGTAACTTTCTCATATTTCAGACAGGCGCGTCCCAAAACACATGGTTCCCCGTACCTCTCCCTCCATTTTCCCATTCATACACCGTCCGGGCTAGAACACCATCCCCACACCAGCCTCCGTCCGCCACCCCATCCATCGCCGCCGTCCTCCACCACATCCATCGCCACCGTCCTCCACCATGCCGGAGGGCCTACCAAGACCGCGTCGTCCACTGCAAGAGATGGACGTTTCTCATCCACAACGATGGACAAATAGCCTTGCATCGTGTCCTCTCGCTTAATCAGCGCCGTTATCCTCTTTGCCGGGGCCGCTCACACGACCTTCTCTTCCACCGCAACGGGACTTATCCCCTGATGCACCCGACAGCCATCGCACCCCCGATGCCTACACGGCGCCGCAAGAGAGGTAGTACTTCATATCTCCTCAACTTTTTGATCTGAACCAGAAAATAGATCTTAACTTGGTTAGTCTACTTTCTTTTCATCTCCTAGAATTTAGTTCTTAGTTCGAAGCAGACAATGGATGCTAAATATCATTTCTCCGGTTTGCAGCTTCAAATCTTCCATGGCACAGTCATAATACGGTTTAATTAATCATGCTTAGGGTTTTATTGATCATGTTGGTTCCGTGGTGGTCTCTTTAATAGAAATCGGTGGGGAAACCCACTTTTGCTAAAAAATATGCTTAGAGTTTCCCCCTTTTATGATCACTATATGATCAGAATACGTGCTTCGTGTCATAATAACACTGCTCCACCCATCAAGCTAAACAAGCTTAATTGTTCAAATACGAATCTGATATTATTAAAACAAAGTTGTTTAATTGGTCAGCTAAATGTTCCTAAATTAGTTTCGAAAATGCATGTTCGCCACTCGGGTGTGTATCTCTCCAGGGTGCCCACGGTGGACCGGCCCACCCTGGGATTTTGGGTCGTCCCAGGCCCCGATTCCCCTCTATTCTGCTGCGTTCCGATCTCTACTCGCCCCCAGCCGCCTGCCTCGCCGGCGACTTGTCGTCCCCCGACGGCACGACTCTAGGAGGAGACGCCGGACTAACAGGAGGCCAGGAGCCGCTCACCCAACAGCATCACCGCTACCCGGGCGCGCCGCTGTGCCTACCTTCCCAGACCGTTCAGGGCTCAGGCGTGCAGCACCCACCAAGCCAGCCCGATTTATCTTGAGATACGTCCTCACCACTCAGCAGCCACTCCTCATCACCCATTTTCTAATTGATTCATTCTCATTAGGCAGGACTGTCATTAGGGTTTTTTTTGTCCTCGGTGCTACCTACGCTTAATGGTTCAGATGTATTTCGGTAATCTTTAGTACCTGTGAAGTTCACAGGGTTTTCAAAATTCCAGCCCTCGGAATAGGCACTACTCATTTTGGATGTTGGTCGTAGTAACATTGACCTAGATTACTACTGCAAGCTAGGCTTGTTGACAATTTTACTTGTCTTTCTTACTCATTTGATATAATATCCAATTATTCACGTCGATTAGTTGCAAACAATAAGTGCTAGACAAACTTCTTCATTCAGATTTTGGACGGTCTCTTACTGCAGTTACAATTCTACATACTTGTCCTGGTAAGCTCATATGTAAATGATTGATTCACTACATCTATGCTTGCCTTGTCATATTTGTTGTCAATATTCTTTTAGGGTGGACCACCCTGTTTCTAAATACTGGAACCGTAGACATGAGTGAATAGTACTTCTCTATGTGATCTCTTCCATCATGTGTCGGCAACAAACACTGCATTGTGTAGAAAGGAAGTGTCATTTCCAGCTTTTACATAGGTTTCGATCTTTTACACGGAATACAATCTGCCTACTTGCTTTGTGTCGCACTACCAACACTCCACCCTTGGAGCTCAACATTATGCCACTAATAATTGCTTAGTTTATTTGTTCAAATACGAAATTCATATGATTCTAATGTTCCTACTTCAGTTTTGAAATGTGTGCCTGCCTGTTATAGAGACATCAGGGGTTTGTATTTCTGTGTGTGGTCTGGTCAGCCCGGTTGGAGGGTGAACTTTGCATATGGAGGGGTTTATAGGGATACACTCTTCGAGTTGAATCCGCAATGCATTCATGTAAGATCGAAAGTATGTCTAAGGGGGGGGGTGATTAGACTACTTGACCAAATAAAAATCTATCATTTTCCAAATTTTACTTCTTGGCAGATGAGGGAGTCCCGGACTAGGGGGTGTCCAGATAGCCGAACTATCATGGTCAGACGGACTCCAAGATTATGAAGATACGAGATTGAAGACTTCGTCCCGTGTCCGGATGGGACTTTCCTTGGCGTGGAAGGCAAGCTTGGCGATATGGATATGTAGATCTCCTACCATTGTAACTGACTTAGTGTAACCCTAGCCCTCTCCGGTGTCTATAGAAACCGGATGGCTTTAGTCCATAGGACGAACAACAATCATACCATAGGCTAGCTTCTAGGGTTTAGCCTCCTTGATCTCGTGGTAGATCCACTCTTGTAACACACATCATCAATATTAATCGAGCAGGACGTAGGGTTTTACCTCCATCAAGAGGGCCTGAACCTGGGTAAAACATCGTGTCCCTTGTCTCCTGTTACCATCTGCCTAGATGCACAGTTCGGTACCCCCTACCTGAGATCCGCCGGTTTTGACACCGACATTGGTGCTTTCATTGATAGTTCCTCTGTGCCGTCACCATCAGGAAGGATGCCTTTCCCCGTCTTTAAAGACGGCACCATCGTCAAGGGAGCTTTGGCCGCCGGCCAGACTATCCGGCAAGGTAGTTTTCTTATGACCGCCTGTTCGACCACCGCTCCGACAATGACCTCTCAGGTCATTAAAAGCGATCTTCACGTTAGCTCGGAATTCGCCCAGCAGCTAGATCCGATTGAGCTCTCCTCCATAAACGAGCTCTTGGATCGCATCGCCGCCCTGGGAGTCGCTACCGACTATGATCAGATTGGGCTTAAAACCGATCTGAGAGAAATTAACTCTCCCCAGGTTACCCACCACGTTGTTGTGGTAGAGGAACAATGCGGCGAATCTTCTTCTATGTTAAAAACCAACTTTGTCCGGATTCTCGATCCCTCCATGCCGGATTCCCGCGGAGGGACGGACGCTAATCAAATACTGAACCTAAAGTCAGGCATCACACCAGATTTGTTGGAAAGCGTTCAGCAAACCAAGCTTCCGAATGCGGAAGCTCCTTGGCCTTTGAGCCTCAGATCGGGCGGGGTTCCGAACTTAATTCCACCCGCCCACCCAAACATAAGTGATCTATCTCAAATACGGCAAGACCCCGATGAAACAGTACATCATTACTGGGCCAGATTCCTCCTGGTTATGAACAGGATAAAGGACTGCCGTGAAGAAAGCGCGATTTCAATCTTCCGCAACAATTGCACGGACAAGGGAATCATAAATGCCATCAGTCGTCGCGAAGTTACACGCTTCGCCGACCTAGCGACCATTGTACAAAAATACTGCGCGATGGAGAGTGCCTGGAAAACCGAAACTAGGTTTTGGGACAATTCGGCCCTGAATACAACCCTAGACCGAAATAAAAGGGTGCGTCATACTCAAGCACCTGGGTTAAAAACCAAAAAGCAAAACCCCCTAAAGGGTACGGAACCGTACTGGAGAGATGGCTCAACGGACCCTGCAAAATCCACAGTACGGAGGGCGCCACTCCAACACATAGCCTTCGAGCATGTTGGATACTATGGCAGGTGGCAAAAGGGGCGAAGGCTTTTTAGCCCCGGGCAACCAGCCCAGCAGTACCAGTACGGTATTAACAGTCTTCGAGAATTTCGCATCAAATAACATGCGGAAACGAACAATCCGCAGCCTCTCCGAAGTCTACCAAGTAGAAACAACAAATCCATGGAGCGACACGGCTATCACCTTCAATGCCAGCGACGAACCTAAATTCGGAACAGCTAGAGCACCAGCCGCATTAGTCCTCAGTCCGATAGTGGACGACTTTCGTCTGAACAAGGTACTCATGGATGGCGGCAGCGGATTAAACCTCATCTACGAGGAAACCCTTCAAAAAATGGAAATTGACTAGAGCCGCATTGAGCGAAGCAGCACAACCTTCAGGGGAATAATCCCTAGTCGAGAAGTACGCTGCACAGGAAAAATCACACTAGATGTAGTGTTCGGCTCGCCGAACAATTACAGGTCCGAAGAGGTCACGTTCCAAGTGGCCCCATTCGGCAGCGGATATCACGCATTGTTAGGGCGAGAGGCATTCACAATCTTTCAAGCTATACCCCATTACGGGTACATGAAGCTCAAAATGCCCGGACCCAATGGAATACTCACTCTCGCTAGTGATCCCGATACAGCACTTCGCGCTGAAAATAAGACAGCCGCACTGGCCCTAGAGGCATTATCCGAAGCCCTAGCGGCAGAGGAACTAACTGCGCTACACTCCACGGTGGATAGGGACGACGTGATACTCGATAAGAGGTCCAAGTCCAGCTCTTTTAAACCAGCAGACGAAATAGTCAAATTTCAGGTCCATCCAAGGGAACCAACAAAGACGGCCTCCATTGGGGCACAATTAAATCCTGATGTAGAAGCCGCACTACGAGAATTCCTCCGAGAAAATTGGGACATTTTTGCCTAGCACCGTTTAGACATGCCAGGAATCCCACGCAGGCTGGCAGAGCACAACCTAAATATCCTAAAAGGATTCAAGCCAGTCAAAGAAGCTCTTCGGCGATTTTCCGAACCCAAAAGACAGGCAATGGGAGAGGAGCTAGCCAAACTCTTAGAAGCCGGATTCATCAGAGATATAAAACATCCAGACTGGCTAGCCAACCTAGTAATGGTACCAAAAAAGGACAAATCCTGGCGCCTCTGCGTCGATTTCAAAGACCTTAACAAGGCCTGTCCAGAGGACCCTTTCCCTCTCCCTCGCATCGACCAAATCATCGATGCTACCACAGGGCACGATTCATTGTGCCTCCTCGACGCATACTCCGGATACCATCAACTCAAGATGGCGGAAAAAGACCAGGCCGCAACGGCATTCATTACTCCATATGGGCCATTCTGCTTCAACACAATGCCCTTTGGACTCAAAAACGCCGGCGCAACATATCAGCGCATGATTCAGACATGTGTGGCTACCCAGATAGGCAAAACAGTAGAGGCATACGTAGACGATGTGGTCGTCAAGACCAAACATGTCGAAACTCTAGTAGACAACTTGAGGGTGACATTTGACAACCTCCGAGCATATGACATTAAACTCAACCCGGAAAAATGTGTCTTCGGAGTACCAGCCGGAAAACTTTTGGGCTTCATTGTATCCGGTAGAGGAATTGAAGCAAACCCCGCCAAGATCCGAGCTCTGTCACAATTGGATATCCCAAAAGACCTCAAGCAAATACAAAAACTAACTGGGTGCGTAGCGGCTCTAAGCCGCTTCATCTCCCGTTTGGGAGAAAAGGCTCTGCCCCTCTATCGCCTCCTCCGCCGCACCGAACACTTCGAATGGACGGATGCTGCCACGGCCGGACTCGAAGAAATCAAGGCCATACTAGCAACAAATCCGGTCCTAGCCGCGCCCAACCTGGGCGAGCCTATGTTATTATATATCGGAGCAACACATCAAGTTGTCAGCGCGGTACTCGTCATCGAACAAGAAACAGAAGGGCACAGATTCCCTCTTCAAAAACCAGTGTACTACGTATCCACTCTCTTAACTCCATGCAAGTCCCGGTACCCACATTATCAAAAGATAGCATATGCGGTGTTCATGGCATCCCGGAAGCTGCGACACTACTTTCAAGAGTGTTCCATAACGGTGGCCTCTGAAGTACCTCTCAACGATATTATAAACAATCGCGACGCAATGGGCAGGATTGCAAAATGGGCCATTGAGCTCTTACCATTTGACATAACCTACAAACCACGGCGAGCTATAAAGTCGCAAGTTCTGGCTGACTTCGTCGCCGAATGGACCGAAGCCAAACTCCCTAAAGAGTACGGCGCGTACTCCAATTGGATCATGCATTTCGACGGATCCAAAATGTTGGCTGGCTTGGGGGCTGGCGTCGTCTTGACGTCCCCAACTAGAGACACGGTCCAATACGTACTTCAAATAATGTACATGGACTCCAACAACGCAGCCGAATATGAGGCCCTTCTACACGGCCTCCGGATGGCAATCTCCATGGGAATTCAATGCATAGAGGTGCGCGGGGATTCAAACCTCGCAATATCCCAAGTAAATGGGGACTTTGACGCCAAAGATCCAAAAATGGCAGCTTACCGCAATGCCGTCCTAAAAATGTCAGCTCGGTTCGAAGGACTCGAATTCCACCATGTAGCCCCGGATAATAACCAGGCAGTAGACGTGTTGGCACGCATCAGCGCAAAACGCGATGCCGTCCCTCCAAACATCTTCCTGGAATGGCTCTTTAACCCATCCGTATGATGGGAAGACGAGTCCGGAAATAACAATCCGGAGCCAGCTGCATCACCTAACTCAGACCACTCTGACACAATCGGCGCCTCAGCCAATGAAATAACACCTTCAGCCCACAAAATAATGGCAGTAATTGCCCCGTGGACGGAACCATTCCTAGCCTACTTAATCAGGCAGGAACTTCCCGAAGACCAAAATGAGGCCCGCTGCATAGTTCGGCAATCTAAAGCCTACAAGGTCCATGAGGGAGAACTTTATAAAAAAAGCACAACCGGAGTCGTTCAAAGGTGTATCTCCGAAGAGTAAGGGCGAAATCTCCTGGCTGAAATTCGCGCCGGACTCGGCGGGCACCACGCTGCAGCCCGGGCCCTTGTAGGCAAGGCCTTCCGTACAGGAATTTATTGGCCGACGGCCCGGGCAGATGCTTAGGACTTAGTCCAACGATGCGTTGGTTGCCAAGTCTTTGCTAATCAGAGCCACATGCCACCCACCGCCCTCAAAACTATACCCATCACCTGGCCGTTCACGGTCTGGGGGCTTGACATGGTTGGACCCCTTAAAGGGGGAACCCACAAGCACAAATACTTATTGGTCATGGTGGACAAATTCACCAAATGGATTGAGGCCAAGCCGGTTAAAACGGCAGAATCCGGACCTGTGATAGACTTCATATCCGGGGTAGTACGCTGTTTTGGCGTCCCCCGCAGCATCATCACTGATAACGGCACGAATTTCACGGCCGACGAGGTTAAACTCTGGTCCAAAAACATGGGCATCAAGCTCGACTACGCTTCAGTCTATCACCCCCAAACTAACGGTCAAGTCGAGTGAGCAAATGGTCTAATCATGAGCGGCATCAAACCCAGACTAGTGCGGTCCCTCAAGGAATCTAACACGCACTGGGTAGAGGAGCTCGACTCTGTACTCTGGGGGCTGCGGACCACGCCAAACCGAACTACCGGATTCACACCATTTTTTATGGTGTACAGCGCAGAGGCAGTTCTGCCCTGCGATATAATTCATGACTCACCTCGCGTGCGCATGTACGAAGAAAGAGAAGCCGAGATGGATCGGCAGGACAGTTTGGACGCCTTAGAAGAGGAGCGGGACATGGCAAAAGCTCGTTCCGCATTCTATCAGCAGCAGGCTCGAAGGTATCAAAGTAGAGAAGTACGGGCCAAAACTTACAATGTTGGCGAACTTGTTCTACGCCTGCCGGACAAGAAAAAGGACAAACTTAAGCCCAAATGGGAAGGTCCCTTCATCATCGACCAAGTCCTGACCGGCGGAGCATACCGTCTACGTAACGCATCTGACAATCGACTCGAGCCGAACCCATGGAACGCAGCCCGTCTCCGAAGATTCTACGCCTAACATCGGACTCAGAGTTCGTCTCACTCCTCCGTCCACCTTTTTACATTTTCACTGTCTCTTGTCCCCCTCCTTCTTCCCACTTTTTTTCAATACCTTTTATAGGCTGATTTGCGCATTGATTTGCACACACTTGATGTGCTCCTAGCACTCATTATACCTGGGGGCTTCTTTAACAGAAGCTTATTTATACGGGCTTCATGCCCAACACATGTGTTATACTTCCGCATGTACCTTTTATTCACCATTATATGCATCTATATGACTTAAGTTTTGGCCAAGCTAGGTTGCCTGGCTCCTGTGCTTACCCCTACGTTCCCGATTGTTCGGCTAGGAGGTAAAGGGAGCACCTCTGCGATTGTTACTGCCGGGTCAGCCGGATGTGTACCTCAGACTAGGTGAAGCCGAAAGCTAGCGTTCTTAAGAGAATATTCGGTCGGTGACATGAAAGATGATTTATTACTTACTTATTTATCTGCCCCCAGATGCTTTTTTTACTATTTTCGCAGTCCGGACATGCACTTTAGGGCATGCCTCCCAGGGAAAGGAACCCTTAACAGAACTATTCTCCCTGGAAGATGTTTCTTACTAACCATGTAATATAACATAGCTAGTTGGGCACTTGTCTGATAAAGAAATTATGACCCCGACGCCTTGTCTCCATGCATGCCCCGGTTCTTTTATAACCGTAAGGGTATTCGGACACACTCCGGACTGTTGGGTCCCGAGGTTGAAGCGAAAAGGTCCGCAAAGACAAACGATCTACAATCCGGCTAGAAGGCATTTTACATGTCATTTTAAATTACATCGTCAAACTGACTGATTGTACTCCTCTTCAATCCCATCTAACAGGCTGTCTAATTTACAGTCCTGTTGGGAATATTTCGCGGCCAGCTCTACTTGGCCGTACATCAAGCTCACAGGGATCTCCTTCCCATCAGGCCCCACAGGTCCGACCTCGGCCATGTGGTTTGGGTCAGCCTTCGGGTACCGCGTCTTCACCATGGCCCAGGCCTCCCTGGCGCCTTGACGGCAGGCCGATATCTTCCACAGACGGAGGCGTCGCCGTACTCCCTGAAGCTTCTCAGCAAGCCCTCCAAGGCCCTCAGGTAGGGAGACGGAAGGCCATAAGGCCTGAACGACGCCACTCATCGCCTGCCGAACACGTTCGAGCAGTTGCACCAGCTCGGGAAGTTGGTCACCCGTTGAACCGGGCATTTCCTCCGCAGGGCGACCTGTGAGCACACCTAAAGACACATTTCTGTCAATCGACTTCCTCGCCGAATTCTTCTTTTCAAAGGAATTTGCTCAAGCACTTACTATAAATGCCGCGACGAAGCCGCTGATTCTCCTTCACGGAGCCAGACAGCTGGGCCCGAACACCTTTCAGCTCTTCTCCTAGCTGGGTGTGGGCATCCTGGAGCTTGTTCCTCTCCTGCTGCACCTTCATAAGCACCCTCTCGCCGGCCTTTAGCTGACGCAGTAGCTGTTGCTTGTCCGGATCTAGTCCGGCGCCCTCTGCAATATTATTGTCAGATTTACGCACACGCCGCACTTTGTTAACTACTTATCTTTTCGAAGTACGTATTACCAGCGGGGGTCTCTGTGGCTCCCCCTGTGGCGGCCAGTGCGGCCTCAAGTTGGGCCTTGCACTCTTGAAGCTCTTGGGACAGGTGGGTATTCTTCTCCATAAGATCCTGCATAATAAATGATCCTTAAATCAGTTATTTTAACTATTTTAAGTCTCGGGGGCTACTGGCATATATAACTATTAAAATTAATTACCCGTATGTCCTTCACATACTACTCCGTGGCTCTGGTTAAACCATCTTGAGCGGCACGGAGGTGCGCGTCTCCCGCTTCAAAGGCATTCAACGCCTCCGGGGAGAAACACGCGTCATGAAGAACTGTCCGACGACGCCTGTGATTCATGGCGCTCTCCACCTCAGACCGGGTGGCGGACAGCCTGTCGGCATCCTCCGTTGGAGGAACATCCGGCTCATGCCCTGCGTTTGCCTCCCCTTCCGGACCACGCGATGGAGCATGGCTGGCGGAGGCTTGATTGGCAATCTCTCCGGACACTGTCCGGCGAGCGCTCTTTCTCCGTGAAAAGTTATGAGCATTAATATACCTCCTAGTGATCCTTCCCTTAAAAACAACGGTGCGCCGTACCGTTGCAGCGATGTTTCGATTTGCGTCGCACTCCTCTTCCGCCTGCTGGGCCGAACTGACCCTTGCTGGTCAGCCGCCACAGGTTCGGCTTCCCGCCTCAAAGGCACCTCCTGCGATGCACCATCAGTATAGGATGGTCAGAATTGAGCATGGATCAAATGATGGTGTCAAGACCTCGGTCATAGTCACCTGGGAGGCCGGAAACAAACCGGGGTAGTCAGCCGTAATGGCGACTAGGGCATTATCCATGCTAAGTTGGTGGAACACCCCGTCGATCAGCTCCACCTTTATGTCCGGATCCTCTTCGGAGGCCGGATCAAGGGATCGTTCTGGATCCTTAGGCTGTGGAGTTAGGCTTTGTATGCCCTCCACGCCCGGCGCAGCTCCTGCGTCGAAATCACGAAGTAAGATACTTGACTTTGGAAGTATGGATCGGGTAGATAAACGTCCGCTTACCCAGCTCCGAGGGTTATTCATGGAGAATCCATTCAATGGATTCGTGCGGAGGAAGTCCTCCTCCTCCCCCTTGTACAAGCCGGACAGGATCTTTGCCAGATCGGCTGCCGAGCCCGGCCCTCTGCGGCCATGACGGGTGGCGTCATCTTCCCCGTTGAAATCCCACATAGGGTGGCCCCTATATTGGAGTGGCTGCACCCCTCGCATAATGCACGTGGCCATGATTCCAATCATGGTCAATCCGGAGTGGGCCAGTAACCTAATCCGGCCCATCAGATAATGGACGCTCCCATCATCCTCCCGTTGAGGGCTCCGCGGGCGCCAACTCAGGCGTTTCTTCAAGGGAGCATTGCTGAACTCCGGGAGGCCGATCCGAACTGGATCCGGCAGAGGGGCGTCCTCCATGTAGAACCATTCCGAAGGCCAGTCTTCGGACGCCTTCTTCGGGGTGCCGGATAGATATCCGGTCCCGGCGATGCGCCATATTTCGGCTCCGCCCACTTGATATATCGACCCCTCGTAAGAACGGGGTACGAGGCAAAACAATCTCTTCCACAGCGCAAAATGGGGCTCGATGCCCAGGAACAGCTCGCAAAGAGCTACAAAGCCCGCGATGTGCAAAATGGAGGCAGGTGTGAGGTGGTGAAGCTGGAGTCCGTAGAACTCCAGGAGCCCCCGGAGAAACGGATGTATGGGAAATCCGAGTCCCCTTATTAGATAAGGGACGAAGCATACCCGCTCTCCTTTGGAAGGGTTGGGGACGCTCTCCGCCTGCTTTCCACCCCTGAAGGTGGCCAGTCCGGCTCGAACCGGAACCATGAAAGCTGGGGGAAGATATCCCTCGGTTTGGAGCGCCACTAGCTCGCTGTGTGGAACTGAGCATCTCCCCCAATCTCCTGGCTTAGGGCTGGGAGCGCGAGAGGAGGAGCCGCGTCGACTATCCATGATGGAATGGATTTTTGTCAGAGGCGCTTCGATGAGAACTTGCGGATGGAGGATGGTGTGAGCTGGATCTAGATCCTCGCCTCTCTTATAGGCGGCTCGTTCGCACGGCTAGGGGGTAAAATGTAAAAATACCCTAGCTTTTCGCATTCATACGACACGTGGAAGAAGGCCATTATTGGGCGTAGAAGCCAAGGAGCGCAACATTTATAAGGAAGCCGGACACTATTCGACAGGAACATGAAGTTTGAAGGAGAACCCGCCTTGCAACGCCGAAGACAATATACGCGCCGGACTCGTCGTCGCTGAAGCCCGGTTCGGGGGCTACTGAGGGAGTCCCGGACTAGGGGGTGTCCGGATAGCCGAACTATCATGGTCGGCCGGACTCCAAGATTATGAAGATACAAGATTGAAGACTTCATTCCGTGTCCGGATGGGACTTTCCTTGGCGTGGAAGGCAAGCTTGGCGATACGGATATGTAGATCTCCTACCATTGTAACCGACTTTGTGTAACCCTAGCCCTCTCCGGTGTCTATATAAACCGGATGGCTTTAGTCCATAGGACGAACAACAATCATACCATAGGCTAGCTTCTAGGGTTTAGCCTCCTTGATCTCGTGGTAGATCCACTCTTGTAACACACATCATCAATATTAATCGAGCAGGATGTAGGGTTTTACCTCCATCAAGAGGGCCCGAACCTGGGTAAAACATCGTGTCCCTTGTCTCCTGTTACCATCCGCCTAGACGCACAGTTCGGCACCCCCTACCCGAGATCCGCCGGTTTTGACACCGACAGAAGATTTTAGCAACTTAGCACGGTTCAAGCAATCTTAACACAATTCAAGAAAGCATGCAAAGAGTATATGAGGAACGGAAAGTGAAGCATGCAACTTGCAAGAATGTAAATTGAATGGTTTGGAGAGTGCAAACACAATAGGAGATGCAGATGTTTTTGTCGTGGTTCCAATAGGTGGTGCTATCGTACATCCACGTTGATGGAGACGTCAACCCACGAAGGCTAACGGCTACGTGATTCCATGGAGGGCTCCACGCACGAAGGGTCCACGAAGAAGCAACCTTGTCTATCCCACCATGCTCGTCGCCCACGAAGGACTTGCCTCACTAGGGGTAGATCTTCACGAAGTAGGCGATCTCCTTGCCCTTACAAACTCCTTGGTTCAACTCAAGAATATTGTCGGAGGCTCCCAAGTGACACCTAGCCAATCTAGGAGACACCACTCTCCAAGAAGTAACAAATGGTGTGTTGATGATGAACTCCTTGCTCTTGTGCTTCAAATGATAGTCTCCCCAACACTCAACTCTCTCTCACAGGATTTGGATTTGGTGGAAAGAAGATTTGAGTGGAAAGCAACTTGGGGAAGGCTAGAGATCAAGATTCATATGGTAGGAATGGAATATTTTGGTCTCAACACAAGTGTAGGTGTTTCTCTCTCAGAAAATGTATGTTGGAAGTGTAGGCATGTTATGATGGCTCTCTCCATGAATGAAGAATGGGTTGAAGGGTATATATAGCCTCCACACAAAATCTAACTGTTACACACAACTTACCAATCTCGGTGGGACCCAATTGAGAAACTTGGTCGGACCGATTTAGGAAATCATGTGACTATTAGGATTTTCGGTGGGACCGACATGCAACTCGGTAGGACCGATATGATTAGGGTTAGGGCATAACGTAATCTCGGTGAGACCGATTACACAAACTCGGTGAGACCGATTTTGGTAATGGACACACAGAGGGTTGGTCAGGCAAACTCGGTGGGACCGATTCGCTCATCTCAGTAAGACCAAAACGTTACGAAAAGGAAAAAGAGAGTTTGCATTGTAATATCGGTGGGACCGGTCGCTCATCTCGGTTTGACCAAAACATTACGAAGGGAAACAGAGATTACAACCCCATCTCGATGAGAAAGAGATCCCTATCTGTGAGACTGATTTTCCTAGGGTTTGTGGCAGTGGCTATGACATCTGAACTCGGTGGCGCCAGATAGAAAGAATCGGTGGGGCCTAGTCAGACTTTTGGTTCAGGTCATATGTGGATTTGAGAAAGTACTTGAGGGTTTTGGAGCATATCACTAAGCATTTTGAGCAAGAGCCTCATTAAGCAACAACTCATCCCCTCTTGATAGTATTGGCTTTTCCTATAGACTCAATGTGATCTTGGATCACTAAAATAGAAAATGTAGAGTCTTGTGCTTTGAGGTTGAACCAATCCTTTTGTCCTTTGCATTTTGAGGGATCCACTTTTCCCATCCATGCAATGCCAATCATTGAGCTTTCCTGAAATATTTATCTTGAAGTAGCATTCGCTCAATGAGATATATGTTGTTAGGAATTACCAAAACCACCTAGGGATAATTGCACTTTCAATCTCCCCCTTTTTGGTAATTGTTGACAACGTATAGATCAAAGCTTCAACAAATGATAATAAGATTGAAAAACATTGTTTCTTTAAGAAGTATGTGAAAAGTAAGAGCTCCCCCTAAATTTGTGCATTATTTAAAATTTTCTTTGGACTGCAAATGCGCAAAGAGTTAGAATCATGGGTTACTCCTCCATGTCACATACATCTTGGTGGAGCGCGCAAAATGATAATAGTTAAACACATGCACTCATTACCAAGCAAAGTGAATGATCATATAAGGATATAAAGGATAATGTCATCCAACAAGTATTAAGGTAGCATATGATCAAACACATGATCATCCAAGTATCTCACAAAAGGCATAGAGTATCAAGAAAACAAGCAAGTAATGAAGTTCAACAACCAAAAATACAAGAGAAAACAAAAGCAACACTCTGTCTCTAAGCCTACGATCTATACATTTTCTCCCCCTGTGGTAACAAGTTTTCAAAAAGTTCATAAAAAATGCATAGTGCTAAACGACTCTTAGGATTGGTCTTCATGGGATGATGTAGAGCTGGCTCCTTGGATGAACACTTCTGTTGATGTAGCTGGAGCTGGTGGAGTGGGTGCTAGAGCTGGATGCACTAAAGCTGTAGCTGGTGCAGATGATGTAGCTCTAGTGTCTGCCACAGGCAATGCAGCAGATCTCTGTCCTCTGGGCACTCTAGCAAAAGCATCAGTAGTTGACTTGGCCTTCTTCTCCTCCACATCGTCCTGAAGTTGCTCAACTGCAGTCTGGATCTCAGTCAATTTAACATCAAGAGCATAGAACTTCTTCTCTATGATTCTCTCAAAGTTCTCCTGGTTTTGACTCAGGGTGGCCAAGCCATTCTCATTCCTCAGAGTGGAGGCAATCAAGTAGCCAAGCTGATATTGCTTGCTCAAATCTGAGATGCCTCTTCAGTAGTTGGCATCTTAACAGCCTTCTCAGCCCTTGGCTTCTCCTTCTTCTCTTGTGCTTGCTCAGAAGATGGTTCATTCTCATCCATCACAACTATGTTGTCCTCAAAATCAGGGTAGATGGTCAAGTGTTCCTTGTCAAAGAGATATGTGCCAGTTCCCATCTTGGATTTTATAAGCTCCTGAATCTGTGGGGCAGACCCACAACTCCTCTTCTGCTCAGCAGCAGTCCTTTTGATTGTTTCCACAATCAGGCTCATCACTTTGAACTTCTGAGGCACCTCCAATATGTGGAGAAAATTAATTGCATGGCCTCTGATCATCTTGTGATCACCTGACTTGGGAAGCAAAGTATGCCTTAAAATCCAGTTGATAGTGGGCAGTCCTGACAACAGATAGTGTACAGATCCAAACTTGTGTGTCTCAAGTGCAGCATTTGGGATCTCTTTGTACATGTGATCCATGAAGTTGTGATCTTTCTTCTTGGCATAGACATCCAAGTCATCCTCATTCTACTTTGGAGCATTGATCAATTCAGACCATTCCTCAATTGTTGACTGGTACATGGTACCCTCAGACATCCAGACTATCCTCCCATCTGTGTAGAAATGAGCTGTGGAGTAGAACTACATAATGAGCTCATCATTCCAGTTTGTGAGCTTCTGCCCAACAAAGTCTACTACTCCACAAGACTTGAAACTGTCATAAACTCCTGGATAATGATCTTCATTTTTCCTGATGTACTCCCAATCAACCCATCTCATGTCACAGACTATGGACTTCTTGTCAAGCAGCACTGGCTCATAGAAATCCTACTGTTCCTTAGTATGGAACCTGTAGTCCACAGCAGTTCTTCTGCTGATAGTATAGGGGTCAGTCAGTCTCCACTATCTCAAACCTGCATCCTTCTTGAGCTTCATGTCTTCTGCAACTGGTGAGCATCATTATGATATGGAATCTTGGGCTTCAGCTTTCTCAAGACAATTGAGTCTTCATCTTCGTCTTCAGCAGCTTCAGGCACTGGGGCCTTGTTCTTCTCTGCAGCTGGAATACTCCTGGTGTTCCTCTTGGGTGCAGACTTGGGTTTTGGAGTAGCAGCCTTGGGAGCATCTTTGGGCTTCAATGGAGCAGCATCTGACCTTATAGCATTTCCCATCAGCTTTTGAGCTTTAGGTGCTGGTGCAGCAACCTCTTCCTTTTCATCTTTAGAGTCTCTCCTCATAGAGGGCTTGCCAAGTACCTTGGCAGTAGTGGTTCTAACTCTCTTTTTCTTCTTTTCTTGCCCAGAAGCTTCATCTTCAGACTCAATGGTGAACTTCATGGTTTCACCAGTGGCAACCTTCCTAGGTTTGGAAGTTGAAATTCTCCTTGCAGGTGCCTTCTTCTACATTCCTGGCTTAGTGGTGGCAGTTGTGTCATATTCCTTCTTTAGCAGTTTTTTATTTGAGGTGGCCTCATAGTCACATAGTACTCATCCTCAAAATCTGAGGTCTTCTTCTTTTTGGCGCTGGTGGCTGCCTTTGGCAAGTTGCTGGGTGTGCTCCTGCTGCCATCATCATAGCTGCTAGAGGGACTAGTGCCCTCACTCCTCTGAACTTGCTCCTCAGACTTGTTCTGACTGTCACTCTGATTTGACATGATGCAAACTCTGACAGCAGACCCTGTGAATTGATATAGATGAGGTAGAGTGGATGAGCATCACAAAGTATAGAGGTTTTTGCAAAAGAATTGAGTCAAAAACTTAGTTTTAGGTTTCCACAGAAAGCATTTCGGAACTACCAATTTGTAGACTCGGTGACACTGAAGCAACTTTTGGAACCTAAACTAGTGAACTCGGTCGAGTAACAGTTTGGTGGCACCGAGACTGCTAGGGTTTCACAAAGTCTTGAACTCGGTCACACCGATTTGCAATTCTCGGTCAGACTGAGAATCACATGTGCACTGGCCTGAACCAAATCGGTGGGACCGATTTCTACAACTTGGTCGGTCCGAGATGAGTTTGGGGAAACCTAACCCTAAATTTTAAATCCAAAACTAATCTATGGAGTGTTTTCACTGGATAGGAAGATCTCAATCGTGGCAAGATACATGGCAATGCAATGTGCTAGGAATCGGAGTGAGGAATATCACAAGGTTTCAAATCCATACCCTAGTTTGGAGATGGATTTGCTACGGCGGCAACGGAGGAGTTGAATCATGTTGACGATGGTGGAGACCAGCGGTGGGAGCTCGCTCGCAATGAGGAGGATGATCCGGAGACCTGAGGAGGCACAGCAGGCAGTGCGCGGGCGAAGAGGTTCGGAAAAATTTCCAAATTTTGGCCCGGGGGTATATATAGCCTGGCCCTGTCGGTGTGACTGAGTGGAACAACTCGGTGGCACCGAGATGCATAACTGCAAGCAGTTACGGCAACTCGGTGTGACCGAAAAGTTCAAATCGGTTGCACCGAGATTGAAAACCTAGATAAACTTAGTGATCTCGGTGTGACCGAAATGGATGAATCAGTCAGACCGAAATGCACAAAGAGGTTTGGGAAGTTTAAGTCTATGACAAATCGGGGACTCCGAGTGCTCCTCACACAGAGTGGTTCGAATCTGACTTGATCAAACTTTGTGATGTAGCATGAATAGAGTTTGAGACAAGAAAAGCAAATATAGATAGAGAAGGTTCTTAGGCATTGTTGTCCATCCACTTGGCAAAAGAAAAGAAACCAAACAATCAAAACTACAAGTGGATGTCCACGAATGAGTAAAATATGCAACCAACATGCTCACACAATAAAATGACAAATGAAATATGTGGCAAAGCATGCACAACCATTCTAGCATCTATCAATCAATTAGAGATGACTAGGTCATCTATATATGAGTATATTGACTTAGGAGTCAAATGAGAATCATTTGATCATAGGTCATACTCATTGTTTAAGCACAAGTGGGGTTACCACTTTTACATAAAGCATTGTTGTGTTCACACCATTAGAGTTGCTTTAGCTCAATTCCTATAGTAAAGCTCCCCCTAGATGTGAGATCCCCCCAAAGAGGGATGAACTAACCTTGGGTTTTGTCGATGATGACTTCATGTACGTGTTGAAGATGTGGATGCTCAATGTTGATGTAGATCATTTGGAGCAATCCATTGGAGTGAGTTGCACTTTCAATACCTACACGGGTTAGTCCCACAAGGAACAAACAAGGATATCCTTAGACATAGAGTGATGCACACACAAGATGATGTCCATGAAAGCATTAGGTTACCTTGTCCCTTGTCTTACCAACAAGAGGGTTTGTGACTCCTTGAACTAGTGCAAGATGTGGAAGTTGATTGCACTTGTCCTTGCCAAAATAATATGAGTGAAATATGTTGGGGGAGTCACCCTCAAGAACACTCTAGTTATTCTTCTTTGGGATCCACATCATCTTGATGGGAATCCTTTGAGTTGTAGTTGTACTCGATGAAGTAGAACTTGACGTAGTCTTTGGAACCCACTTGACCAAGGCCTTAGGAGCTTCTTCGAATGCATCAATCTCCTCTTGAAGCTTGTCCTTGCCTTTTTGCTTGTGGTCTTGTGGTGGAAGATCATCTTGACCTTGTGTCCCTTTGAAGGAAGTAGGATCATACTTCTCTTATTGAGGAACAAACTTCGTCTTGGGGTATTGATCTTCTTCCCAGTCAACTCCATTTGCATTGAACTTTTGTTCAAAACCAACACCTTGGTTCTTCCGGTGCCTTCCTGCTTGCATACAATTTCCTCGAATTGCTTACTTCCGGCAAGGCTCTTGTAAAAACCTTTCTCTATAATTCCCTTCAATAAGCTATTTTCTTGCTCAAGTGTAACTTGGGTAAGAGAATCATTAGTGGAATCAAGAGAACTACTAGAAGCAACAACATTGGATTTAGCATGATTATTGTTACTACTACAGGAAGAATCTTTCTTGTTCTTGTTACTAGACTTGACTTGAGGCATGTAAGTGGATAAGAGTAAATGCTTGGCAATTTAAGAAGAACCTTTCTTACGAAGATCATCATTGATTGCCTTTAAGAACTGATGCTCTTGTTCAAGGTTGAGCTTTTCGAAACGTAACTTTTCATGAGTCCTTAAAATTTCTCGATGATCTTCTAAGGTAGTTTCATGAGTTAACTTAATAGTGTTTAGTTCTTTATTTAGGTGCTCAATCTTCTCCTTATCATTGTCATTCCTTTTATCTTGATTAGCATGATTAATTGACATTTCATCATAGTGTTCATCACTAGAGTTGTCAACAAGTAAATCATCATCACCTAACAAGTCATCTTCATCACTATTGAAATCAACATACTCGGGGTGCGATACCTTTGGGACTTTAGCCATGAAGCATCTTCCAAGTCCTTCATTTGGTGAATCAAATATGTCGTAGGACTTGGTTGACACAAGTGCTAGACCGGCAACACCTTCATCTTGAGTATATTCGGATTCAGAGTGATAGCTTCTCTCAGAGTGATTGTCGGAGTCGGAACCGGATACCCATTCACCAACATGAGCTTGATGTCTTCGTTTTATGTAGCTCCTTGATGACTTGTCCTTCCTTTCCGAATCCTTGCTTCTCCGGGATGTTCTTCATTCATAACGATCATCTCTACTCCTTCTCTCTCCTGATGGTGATTCTTCTCTTCTACAACTGCTTTTTGGAGAATCTTCTCTTCTTTTGTAGGGTGTCGTACACTCATTGGAATAGTGTTCGGGTCTTCCACAATTGTAGCAATTACGCTCACGACTAGAAGATCTTTTGTCATTGTATGACCTTGACTTGGAACTTTTCTCCTTGCTTCTACTCTTGTAGAACTTGTTGAAGTTCTTCACCATTAGGCTCAATTCTTCATCGAAGGTTTGTTTCTCACTTGATGATGTGGGGGTTTCACATGAGGCTTTATAAGCACCACTTGACTTGTTGTGGAGCTCCTCCTTATCCTTGAGTGACATCTCATGAGCAACAATTCTTCCAATGACTTCCGTTGGCTTGAGATCTTTGTAATTGGGCATCATTTCGATCAATGTGCACACGGTATCATATTTTCCGTCCAAAGCTCTTAGGATCTTCTTGATGATGAATTTGTCGGTCATCTCTTCACTTCCTAAGCTGACAATATCATTTGTGATAAGAGCAAGCCTATAGTACATTTCAGCGACACCTTCACCATCCTTCATTTTGAACTTGTGAAGCTGACTTTGAAGCACATCCAACTTGCATTTCCTTGAAGGAGTCGGTACCTTCATGCATATCAATCAAAGTATCCCAAATTTCCTTTGCATTCTCAAGACGGTTGATTTTGTTGAATTCTTCGGGGCACAATCCGTTGAAGAGGATATCACAAGCTTGAGTGTTGTATTGCAGCATCTTCAACTCTTCTCCGGTAGCTTCACGGTTCGGTTCTATCCCATCAAAGAATTCACCTTGCAAGCCAATACACACAATTGCCCAAACGGCAGGGTTATGTCCAAGAATATGCATTTTCATCTTATGGTTCCAACTAGCAAAATTAGTACAATCAAAGTAAGGACCTCTACGGCGGTAATTTCCCTTGCTAGATGCCATACTCTCCTAGGTTGTGAAACCGAGGCTATGACCACCAAAAGCTATGGAGATCAAAGATAATGGAGACCAAAGCTCTGATACCACTTGTAGGATCAAAAATATGTCTAGAGGGGGGTGATTAGACTACTTGACCAAATAAAAATCTATCCTTTTCCGAATTTTAGTTCTTGGTAGATTTTAGCAACTTACCACTGTTCAAGCAATCTTAACACAATTCAAGCAAGCATGCAAAGAGTATATGAGAAGTGGAAAGTAAAGCTTGCAACTTGCAAGAATGTAAAGGGAAGGGTTTGGAGAGTGCAAATGCAATAGGAGACATGGATGTTTTTGTCGTGGTTCCGATAGGTGGTGCTATCATACATCCATGTTGATGGAGACTTCAACCCACGAAGGGTAACGGCTGCGCGAGTCCACGGAGGGCTCCAACCACGAAGGGTCCACGAAGAAGCAACCTTGTCTATCCCACCATGGCCGTCGCCCACGAAGGACTTTCCTCACTAGGGGTAGATCTTCACGAAGTAGGTGATCTCCTTGCCCTTACAAACTCCTTGGTTCAACTCCACAATCTTGTCGGAGGCTCACAAGTGACACCTAGCCAATCTAGGAGACACCACTCTCCAAGAAGTAACAAATGGTGTGTTGATGATGAACTCCTTGCTCTTATGCTTCAAATGATAGTCTCCCCAACACTCAACTCTCTCTCACAGGATTTGGATTTGGTGGAAAGAAGATTTGAGTGGAAAGCAACTTGGGGAAGCCTAGAGATCAAGATTCACATGGTAGGAATGGAATATCTTGGTCTCAACACAAGTGTAGGTGGTTCTCTCTCAGAAAATTTATTTTGGAAGTGTAGGCATGTTCTGATGGCTCTCTCCCCGAATGAAGAGTGGGTGGAGGGGTATATATAGCATCCACATAAAATATAACCGTTACACACAACTTACCAATCTCGGTGGGACCGAATTGAGAAACTCGGTCGGACCGATTTAGGAAATCATGTGACCGTTAGGATTTTCGGTGGGACAGACATGCAACACGGTAGGACCGATATTATTATTGTTAGGGCATAACGTAATCTCGGTGAGACCAATTACACAAACTTGGTGAGACCGATTTTGGTAATGGACACATAGAGGGTTGGTCAGGCAAACTCGATGGGACCGATTCGCTCATCTCGGTAAGACCGAAACGTTACGAAAAGGAAATAGAGAGTTTGCATTGTAATCTCAGTGGGACCGATCGCTCATCTCGGTTTGACCGAAACGTTACGAAGGGAAACAGAGAGATTACAACCCCATCTCGGTGAGACCGATTTGCCTAGGGTTTGTGGCAGTGGCTATGACATCTGAACTCGGTGGCGCCGGATAGAAAGAATAGGTGGGGCCGAGTTGGATTTTTGGTTTAGGTCATATGTGGATATGAGAAAGTACTTGAGGGTTTTGGACCATATCACTAAGCATTTTGAGCAAGAGCCTCATTAAGCAACACCTCATCCCCTCTTGATAGCATTGGCTTTTCCTATAGACTCAATGTGTTCTTGGATCACTAAAATAGAAATGTAGAGTCTTTTGCTTTCATCTTGAGCCAATACTTTTGTCCTTAGTATTTTGAGGGACCCACTTTTCTCATCCATGCCATGCCAATCACTGAGCTTTCCTGAAATATTTATCTTGAAGTAGCATTAGCTCAATGAGATATATGTTGTTAGGAATTACCAAAACCACCCAGGGATAGTTGCACTTTCAATTCCATAGATAATTTGACTACTTTTTATGTTTTCATGAATCTCAGATTCTGAACAACATCATAATGATTATGAGCTTGCGCGCATGAAAAGAATAAAGCAGAACAATGCCATGGCTGTCAAACATGGCATTAAGGGACTGAAATCAAGTGTGGATGCAATGTAATGCAAACGCTCTCCACCTACAGATTCATGCTTAGAATATGATCCTAAGAGTGATTCTGAGCTAGAGGGAGACCTAAGTCAATGTAGCTCCCTAGTGGAGGAGTCAGAGGAAGATGCCCTATCTTATTCACCCATCAAGGTGCTTGCTCTAACTTTCCAAGGTTACATTGCAGGCACATATCTTGCAACTGATGCTTTGCATTGCTTCTACTTTGTTGAACTGCCATTAGCTTAGTTTACACATCGTGTACGTGAATACGCCCTGCCTATCCATTTTCAGTACATATTTCATCTGTCATCATACCATATTTATCCATTCAAATGCTATTCTTGTGTATCAGACATTCAAAAGGAAGAGGGCGATTGCTGATCATGGAGGAGCACAAGCAAAGTATTTGGAAAAGGTAGTGCCACCTGATCAATCAAATAGCCCATTAGGTGTAGTTGCAATATCACCTGACCCACAAAACACCCCAACTCTAGCAGACTCTAGACCTACTACACTGTTCATTTCTGATGCCCCAACTCAGCAGACCCCAACTGCAGCAAACAGTATGATTATGCCAGTTGATGTAGCACCAACTCTACTACGCAAAACCCCCATTCTAGCAAACAGTATGATTAAGACACAAGATTTCATTCTTTTAAATAGGCGAGGAGCAAACTGGATTGTGAAGACGAGCAAGGGTTGGTTGCGCTTTTCAAGCACTCGTTGATGAAGTATTGTTCCTACCTGAGGCAAGCACACTTCGATGGCAAGCCTCTGAACGAAATTTCTGTAAAGTCTCATGTGCTACATTTATTTGACGGTGACTGGAATAATCTTGTTACACATTGGTCTCGGCTGCAGGGTAAGGTACTGTCTATGATATCACATCACAATTTGAACTACATTTCTGCATTTGCCTTAATGTCTCACTTGTACGAAAACTGTTAGCAAAGGAACATTCGTTCCCAAGGGACCACAGAATCTCGCAACTATACTGCACACTACATTGCTCTTGTGAGTACCTCTTGCCCTATATGACCATACTTACTTTCATAGCTATTTGATTATGTAGCCTCACTGCACATGTTAGCCTCGTAATCGTCCATTTGGTGGACATTATAAGATCCGTATGGACTCTTACTTAAATTTAGAATCAACCCAATGCTTTTGAAGAGGTTTAGCTCTGCAGTCCTCTTGTAAGGACCGAACATGGTCTATCACTGTACTTACATTAACAGCTACTACCTCCGCCCCATACTATAAGAACATTTTGTATAGTACACCAGTGTTCAAAACACTCTTGTATTTTGGGAAGAGGGACTGGTTCATTGTGTAGCATTCTGCATCTTATCTCCCTCGCCCACCATTTACTAGAAAAGATCAGATCTATATTTAATCTTACCAACAAGTAGAATACACAAACAATGCCAGTGCAGAAGTGTAGCCCATTGCTCTTGTTAGTACATTTTTTCGTGTAACGCTTGTACTTCCAGGGATTGGTAGTTGATTATGTAGCATCAGTGTTCACCTTATCTTCATTATCCGCTATCCCTTCAAGTATTATCATATCTATAATTACTCTCTACAAAATGTAGAGTACAGGCAATGCTTATGAAGAAGATTCTGTGCTGAAATTCTTGAGTTATCCTTCCCTTGACATGGAGAAGGTCATTATAAAGCCGGTGTTAACTGTTAATGTAAGTCAGTCCTTCTAAAGCCTTTATCCTTAACTGTTGTTTAATTTGCTCATACTCCCTATCGTTTACTACTGTTTAGTTTGTTGTTTCTACCAAAATGCATGTTCGCAAGAACAGTAAGTTCTAAGTTTTACTTGTAAAACCAAATTCCTTATTCATACCATGCACATTACTTAATACTCCCTATATGTCTACTTGTTTTTGTGGATCTATAATCCAGTGTGTGGTGAAGCAGCCCACATTTGCACCTTGTCATCTGCTGTTTTATCTTACTGATGTGGCTGATGATATGAACAACTTGCCATGCACATTATCAAAAATAGATACAATGATTTTCTTTGCCCTTCATCTATGCTTGTTATGTTGACATGGTAATCTAGTAGTGTGGTGAAGCTCCCCGCATTATGAACAATGCCAAATTATGCTATTGATATTTTGAACTTACTCTTTATTTTCTAATTTGAAATTGGATGGAATTGACAGCACAGTTATCATCTTTGTTTATACATGTGCAAAACCTGTCATCTCTCTGCTTTGTTTTAGGATGATATGCCTGATGGCATGCACAAGTCTACTGAAGGCTGTGTGACAAACCCAACATATATTGCAGCAAAGAAGGCAAAACATCTTGAAGATAGCGAGACAAACCAAAAGTCTTGTCTTGATGCAGTGTTCAAGTTACTTGAGACTAGCAGTGAGATAAGCTCACATAATTCGTTGTGTGAATCAGTTCGAGTTCTTTAGTCCCATGTTCTAGTAGAAATGCATTCTGCAACTCAACTTTGACTTGAAGTCCTATCTCTATGAAGGATTGCGAAGAACACCAATGAGAACCTCATTGCTAAATAGCTACACCTGGAAGCTATGCCGACATACTAGGCCGGTCTCACAGCCTTGCTCATCAGCTTGCGCAGCAGTTCCCCGCAAGGCTAACCTTTCTTGAACTGTCTTGGAAGTGGTCTCGTTTCAGTATTATTTTGTTACGCTGCAATTGTGCCCAGTTTTTGTAATTTGCTTCTTCGTTGCGCTTGATGATCACTGGTGGCGAACTTTGATGCCCACTAGATGTAATATACCTTAAATCCTTTATTGTATAGTGTAGGTTTATTCTTAGTTATTATGCCATATTTTCTTTATTGTATAGAGTAGGTTTGTTCTTAATTCCTACTAGTTACTGCCATCATTCGCTATCTGAAATAAATTAGATGTAGTCGACTGGGCCGAAACATTCTACTCTAATGGGCCTGGTTCTTAGCGGTCCAGAATTGGGCCGGCCTATGTCTTTCTTGGGCCCGAATGATTGGGGCCTTCACACATTGCGCCAGGCCCACAACTTACGTCGGCCTATATTTTAGTTAGGACTTTTGTCGACTCGGCGCTTAGTTTAGCCCAGGTAGCATTGGGCCATTAACAGGCTGAATATTGTACTGGCCTGTTACGGCCGAGATGAAACCACGGGCCTTTAGCAGGCCAAAATGCATGTTGGGCCTCAATTTTCCCTAGTCGTCGACGGGCCTTCAATGGGATGAAATGTAGATCAGGCCTTTTTGGGCCCAGTTAGCTCACGGGCCGTTACCACGCCGAAACATATCTCGGGCCTTAGTTGGCCCACTATTATCATGGGCCTTTAAGAGGCCGAAAGCTTAGTACAGGCATCAACGGGCCGAAGTAGGCAACATGCCTTTAACAAGCCCAATGTCACGTTGGGCTTAACTGTTGCCACCTTTAGCACGGGCCGATAGTGGGCCCGAAGTCCTGTCGAACCTTATATGGCCCATGGGCAGCACGGGCCATTCCTAGGCTGAAAGTCACACCGGGTTGAAATGGGCCCATGTCTACATCAGTCCTCTAACAGGCCGAAAGTCACTGGGCTGTAGTTGGGCCCAAATATTCGACGAACAATTAACGGGCCAGATCTGGCTTCTGGCCGCAAATGGGCTCAAATATTGGGCGAACAATTAACGGGCCAGATCTGGCTTCGAGACGTAAATGGGCCCAAATATTGGGCGAACAATTAACGGGCCAGATCTAGCTTCGAGCCGTAAATGGGCCTTTATTAAGCAGGCCGTTATTGGGTTGGCCCACTAGTACCTTACTAAGTACTACGGGACTTTGACTGGGCCGACCTTTTTAACCTATATGGGCCTCTGTTGGGCCCAGCCACGTGTCGACGTATCATAGGCATGTCTCCTCCAATGGACGAGCGACATTTGGCCCATTGACGAGCTGACAGGTGTTCCCTTCGGCCAATCAAAAATTTACACGTGGGAATATCCCATTAGTCCGGGCTGTTAACGGGTTATCGGATCCAAAACCCGACCCAATAGCTTAACGGCGCTCCGTTGTGCTGGATGCCACGTGTCGGTCACCCTTGACGAAAGCACTTCTATGACGCGCGATTTATCGTCATGGAAGTGGACACTTTCATGATGATAATTTTGGTAATGTCATGGAACAATTCTACGACAGCACAGGTATGACTATCTTGATTCTGTCATAAAATCGTCATGGATGTACATGCATGACAAAAAACATGACCTACTGTGACAAACACGTATCATCATGGAAGTGTTTTTTTTGTAGTCCGGGGTGGTATTCTCTACCGCTAACGAGCGCCAGACTGGCCGCGGTTGAGCTCGCGGCGGGAAGGAGCTTTGGTCGCCGGTGAAGTGGTGTCTACGGTGGAGGAGAGGAGAGGCCGAGGCCACGGGGCGGCTCGTCGGAGCATGGGGGATGCAGTGGTGGTGGAGGAATAGCGAGGGGAGCTCGGGAACACCAAAATCGGGCGAGACCCAAGGCGGCGACTATGGCGATGGTGGTGGTCAGAGAGGGGCTTTGGGGAGAGGCTCGGGGAGGGATGGTGTACTGCGAGAGATCTCGGGGACGCTACTTATAGCCACGGGGAGAGCTCGGGAAGAAGGGGAGGAGGTGGCATGCGGCGACGGCGTAGTCTCGTCAGGCATGGCCAAGGCTCACAGATGCAGCGGGGAGGCAACGAGGAGGATGCAGCCGAGCAGCAGAGGCTCACGGAGGCGAGAAACGCTTGCGGACGAACGGAGGAAGAGGACAAGGGCGAGGAAGAAGGCGAGCTCATGGAGCGCACTCCTCGAGGTTTGGCACGGCTCGCTCGAGAATAAAACGAAGGGGGCTGGAGGTCCAGGGGGAAGAGGACGCCGCGGTGGTGCTGTAGGATATTAATGGCGAGGTCAAAGACGGTCGGAGCAGCGCCGCCGACGAGAACAATGGCTAGACCACCATTTTGGCTGGCTGCCCTTGTGGTCACCACGGACAAGGCACACTCTGGAGTTTTCACTGGTGCCATCTCATATCTACCGCGTAGTCCTTCGAAGAGAGATTGTTCCTACGGTAAAGAAACGGGTAGTAACAAATTGAGCTGAGTAAGCCAAGCTCCACAAGTTTGCTGTTGCAAACTTGGCCACACTCTAGAGAGTAAACCAGAGAGGGTAAAAGGTAAAATTGATGTCTAGGACGCTAAGGGTAACAAGGACTACGGTCCTGGTAATTATGAAATCATTAGGACACAGATTTTATATAGTTGCAGTGCAACTACCAATTCTGGTCCAGAAACTAGATGATGAACAAGAACTCACTAGGACTGTTGGATTGAGCTATAACTTGGCAAATCCTCAGGATTTGGTCATAAGTACATCATGTAAAAATATCACACCAAATGGACTTGCCAAATTGGTACTTGCTTCACAACCATCACTTTTGACCAGAAACTTGGAAACTTCTAGGAAAATATTGGCTAAATTAAATGAGCCAATCTCTTGGGTCGGTGGGTTATAGGGATAGTAGAAGGATTGGAATTAGTTTAATCCATAATGGACCAATATAAAATATACTTGCTTCACAAACTGAAAATTTGGACAGAAAACAAGAATTGCTCTTGTGCTCAGATAGCTCAATCAAATGAGCTTAATTTGGGTGGAGGCTAATGATTTGGGGTACTTGAGAGGATGGCAAAGTTTAATCCCATTTGGAAACTCTATGAAGGTACTTCCTTCACAAAGTGACAATCTAGTCAGAAACTTTGAAAAATTGCACAGGGAGCTGGGATGGATGGATTGAGCTCCTATTTGGTATCCTTGGGTGATTTGTCAATATTAATCACCCTGCCAAATTGCAGCTCAATTCGAATTAGGAATAAAGCACTTCCTTTGCAAAATTTCAGAGAAGGCGGAAACTTGCATTGGATCATGTGCCCAATTTTTGATCTATGGTGTATGAGATAAAGATGCAACCAGTGATTATATAGCAAGGACAAGCTCCATAGTTTATGTGGGAATTTTCTCTACTATAAAACTAGTAGTTCCTTTAGAAAATGGCAAAAATGCAATATTGGCTTAAAATAGGAAAAGGCAATTTTCCTTATTTAATTATGGCCAATATCTTTGCGAGAGCTTGGATTAGGCATAAATATCAACTCCACCAATTCACATGAATTTAGGAGCTGGGTAGATATGCCTTTGTATTCTATTCCTTAGAAAGGCAAGAAAAGGAATAAATCATAATTCAAAAATATTTCGTGGGACTTGGCAATATTTTTGCATATCCAACGTTGAAAAGGATAGGATGGTCTCTAGGAACAGATGGGGTGAGCAACATATCAAGGAAAATGATGGCTCCTTTGTAATCACAAAGGGCACATTCAAATTCCAAAAATTTGGAATTAGGGTTTAAGAGAGTTTAAGATGATGCAACTGAGGTCTTTCCCACTGAAAATAACATGAGCCAGTTTTGAAAGGTTGGAAATGAAAAGATATCTCAGAGTCATCAGCAAAACCCAGGAGAAAGATTTTGAAAATGAGTGTCAGGAAGGAATAACAGCACAAAAATTGATAACCCAATTTTGGGGCTGTTACAACTACTAAGAGATAGGTGTGTCTCGGGGGGGGGGGGGAATGTGTGTGACAGAGGCCTAAAGATAATGTGCGTGCGGGAGACACATAGGCACATATATGTGCGTATAGAGGGCTGCTAGATACCATGCGTGTGTATATATGCATGTGAGAGAAATAGTGTTTTCCAACTGAGATTAGTGAAAAGAGTGGTACATAGTAGTCAGAAAGAGAAAGAGAGAAATAGAAAGAGCATGTGCGTGAGACACCCTGAGAGAGATTGTGAGCATGTGTGAAAGAGAAATGCCGATGCATATAAAGTGTGTGCACTTATGCGTTAGATAGAGAGATATATACCGCGTTTGTGAGAATGGGCCGATGCATAGAGCATCTATGTGTAAAAGGCGGTTCTATCCATTAGATTAAAATATAAATGGCATTTTTATTTTTGGATGAGATCATGAATTTTGCAAATTGCGTATTGACGAAAATCGATCTATCAGACACCCATACTCTATTGAATTCTATCATGTGCATGTGTTTATTTCATATTATCGATCCATAGAGTGAGGGCGGTTTGAAATACAGGCATGGATGCTTTCGCAATTCATATATAAACATTAATTAGTGGACTCCATGTTGTTAGTGTGAAGCACTTTATACATTTGTCACTTTCATGCATACATTCCAAATTGCTAGCTACGAAACAGAATACATGTCGAATTCAACATAAAGGGGGTTTCGAAGATTCGAATTCATAGGAAGTGCATTCATCTATTTGAACCCGAGATAATGGCATTTTTGAATCAGATGTAAAAGGGGGCATCAATCTTTGTTGTGTGTTTGAACATGCTATATATATTCATACGCATATCTAACTTTTTTTTGCAATCAAGGAGATTATATCTGGAACCATGCATGAACTGAGGTAAGTTGCATAATTTTTAATATATATTCATGTACAATGTATATTCAAATGTACCCCGTCCATTCCAAAATAATCGTAGCTTTAGGAGTTTCAAGAGTAAAGATTTGTGAAGTTTGACAAATCCTGAAAGTTCAATACAAGACAACCGAAAACGTTAATGCTTCTACTCCCAAATATTGAATGAAGCTCCAAATAGGCATGTGGTCACCCGAAACAGCACGAGACTAATGTTTGGTGGTAGGAAATTACTGTCCAGACTCTGGCCCCTATAGCCTATCGGCCCAATGTCTAAAGGTCTAAACCGGGGTAGGTTTGTAACTTCACCAAGACGCCAGTCTCAAGCGCCTCTAAGAAGCATTCGTACGCCGTGGGCGCCTAAACACCCATGCGCTCGGTCGAAATCTATCCCACCCACATTTGGACACCTCAGATTACTGTCCTACCCCCAACCCGCAATATGTCCGAAATTTTAGATGGGGGCAAATTTTGTAACTTTCCCCAATTCAAGCAAGCGCGTCCCAAACCGAAACAATGTTCCCCCTTAGTTCCCCGCCTCCCTCCGTTTCCTCATTCATACTCTGTGGGCGCCAAAACGCCCTCTCCGCCAGCCACGAAACCCCAGCCTTTTCCATCCTCCACCCCATAGTGGCCAATCCACCGTCGCCCTCCTCTATCACGCCGGAGCCGGTACCCCGATGTCGTCGTCCAACGCAACTGCAACCGCAATGCCCTCAAGGACTTAGCAGTTGAAGCCGAGGCAGAGCTGCCTCCACGACACCGACGCCGACGTGCGTGATACCAGAACCACTCCGACCATGCCGTCCTGCACCTCACTGCTGTCGCTCCACTATCGCAACCGTCCACCGCACCGGACATGTTCCCGCTATGCCGTCGTTCACCGACAGACGGCCACCGCATAACACTCAAGAACTTGGCCATGGGTTCGTCCAAGGCTGTCGGGGAAGCTGATCCACGAACACCTATGGGGCCGGCGGACCGGGCCCCTTTTGGTTCGGCGGGGGGGCGGAGATCACACGAAGAGCAGATCGAGGCGAAGAACACGAGCGGTTTACCCAGCTTCGGAGCTCTCCGGAGAGATAATACTCCTACTGCTGCTTGTCTGATTGTATTGTGTTCTTGCTCGGGACCGCTGAATGCTACAATACACTCTAGCTGCTAACGAGACCGAGTGTGTGTCTTTTCTGGGTTCCAAACCTCCACTACGTTGCGCATGGGCCTCCTTTTATATGCTCAAGGGGTCACCGACAGGTGGCAACGCAGACGAGGGTAAAAATGGAAAAGAAGTTGCGGTTGGTACAACCACCTGCATAGTGCATCCTACCTAACCCTGACGGCAGGGGACAAAGGCATTAAATGCCCGTCTGCATCGCCCAAACAGTGTAAAAAGGGACCGTCAGGGGCGCCACCGCCCGCCACGATGGCAGTCTTGTCAGCTTCGCATGACACCATGCACCGCTGGCTGCACGGCCTCTCGCCACGCGTGCCTGGAAAAGCCCCCAGAGCGACACGTTGGTGGATGTGCTGGAGCGTGGGTACAGAGTGGTAGCCTGCCGCGGCAAGCGCCTTGCCGCGGCTGTTGTCTTGTCGGGTCCGGAAGCTGGTCGCTCACCGGGCCTTGCCGGGACGCGTGGCGCGTCGCGGCAAGTTCCTTGAAATGCCTTGGTTGGCCTTCCCGGCAAGCTCCTCTTGCCGGGGCCTTGTCTCCTGAGCTTAAATACTTTGTTCTTGAATGGCTCCAAAGGAACCATGGAGGGCCTCGGCGGTCATCCGGCAAGCCTTGCCGCGGGGCGCTGCAACTGCCCGTGCACAAGTTCGGGATACTAGGGTACCCCTACTCTAGTACACCGACAGGAGCCCCCGGGCGTGGGCCACACACGGTGTCAAGCGCTGTTGGGCCAGGCCCAAAACAGGGCACGGGCACGCGTGGCCTGGATTACGCCGTATCTTACTCCGTATCCACCGCACCCTCCCCAACGGCACGCGTCGAATGCGGCATCGTGGGAGAGATCATGGGTGGTTTCTTTATTCGGAGGGGCGAAACGTCCGCCCCCTCCCTCTTTATAAGCAGGGGAAACAGGGGGCAGTTTGCCTACTTCGCCGGTTGCTACTTCATTCTCGAAAATCTCCGCCGCTCCCCCCTTCTTCCCGAAGTCGAAAGAGAGCAGCGCTCCGCCCCCCATTGCCACCAGCCCCACCGACGCCGCCGATCTCCCCCGCCACCTCCGCCATGGCTCCGAAAGCCGACAAGGGGAAGGGCGTGAAATTGGACGAGGCGCAGCGGCTCGCGGCGCTGTGAAAGGAGCGGGCCATTTCCCCCCCTCAGCTTGATGCGAAGGAGCTGAGGGAGTACTACTACCTCTTCTGGTCGACGGAGACGCGAGCGCATCCGCGCACGAAGGTACTCCCGGCCAGCACTTCAAGATTGGCTCCGAACGGGTACCCCTTCTTTGCGTTATTCTTCTACTGCGGGCTCTGCCCGCCCTTCTCTTAATTCTTCTGCGATATCATGAACACCTACGGGTTCCGCCTCCTTGATTTCACCCCCAATGCCGTTCTGACAATGGCAGTTTTCGCACATCTGTGCAAAAACTTTGTCGGAGTCCACCCAAATGTAGCCCTTTTCCGCCACTTCTTCATGCCTCGAGTCGAGAGAGGAGAGTGCCTTGCCGGAGGAATCGCTTGGATCTCGAGGGTCGGCAAGAAGGAAGCCTATCTGGAGGGAGAGCTCCGCAGCAAATGGGAGGAGTGGAGAGCTGAGTGGTGCTGGATCGTCGAGGAGAACCCGCAGCCATTTACCGCCCTGCGCCAAGCCCCAATAGTGCGCGGCAACGATTGGAGCAACGTGCCCCGGAAGACGACAGGCTGAAGATCGCCGTCACCCGGATCCTCCGCCTCAGGCTTGCCAGGCTCACTATGGGCGCAGTTGGCGCAGATTTCCTTCGCCGCCGCATCGCCCCCCTGCAGGAGAGGGGGAGACCCGCCTGGGAGTTAAAGAACTCGGCGGATATCATGAGGCTGCGCCTGGGCCTCAACTTCAACTTCACTGTCCTGGAGCTGGATGCGATGCTCCTGGAGCTGTTCAAACGCGATCCTCAACATCCATTCACGTTTCCGAGGAATGTTGTTCCGTTGTGCAACAATTCTTCGCTCGACCAGATCCGTGCAATGATGCCGTTGTGCGATTCGCACGGAATCGCCCCAACTTGGCAAGAACCTGCGGATGACGTCGTGCGGGCGTTCTTCGACGACTTGGTAGAAGTGCCAGTCCGCGCTGATGAGCAGAAGAGCCTCACCCGCGACACCACTGATGACGAGATGCAGCGCATCGCCACCAGGCTGGAAGAGGTGGCGGTAGCAGTTGCTGCGAGCGAGTTCGGTTTAACCGTGGAGGAGGCAGAGGCAGCAGAGGCGGCAAGCCTTGCCGAGCACGAGGAGTTTTCCGGCGAGGAAGATCTTGCCGGCCCTGAAGCTGAGCCGAGCGAGCCCGGCGTGGAAGAGCCCGAACCTTCAAACAGCTTGCCGCAGGCGGAGCCCCCGACTCCGGCAAGGAGGCGTCTCCGCAAGGCCGGGGACGCAGCGGGGCGGCAGACGAGCCAATAGCCGCCGAGCCGTGCGACACGCTATACCGCGGCAAGCACTATTGCCGCGGGAGCGCCTCACGCCGCTGCGGCAACTGGAGTAGGGTCTTCCCGGTCCACCACCACTGCTCCTGCCAAGCGGGCGAGGGAGCCTACTCCTCCGCCTCGTCGCACCGGAGGCGAGCCGGACTTCGATCTCTCCGCGCTCAGCTCCGATGAGGAAGAAGAAGAGTAAGATCCCTTGCTGTTCTTGCTGTTCTTCGATCTTTGTTGGCTTTCGTCTTGTATCTGACTTGCTTCGATCTGAATCCATTCCTTTTCAGGACGCTGGCCCAGAGAGCGGCGAAGAGAGCCAAGGCCCGGCGATTGTCATCGAAGATGATCTCACCGTGTCAGCAGGGGGTGTGTCTAAGACCACCTTGACGGACCCGACAACTACTCCCCAGCGCAGCCCCCAGTGTAAGTTTATAGTTTACTTCCTGCCGTCAGGCGCGCATGGGTGCTCTTTTCTCTACTGATATCTTGACTGTTGGATTTGTGTAGGAGCAGAACAGCCTCACTAGAAATGCCCGGAAGCTGCTCCCGAAGTGCCATCTGCTTCGACTATGCCGCCAAGGGAGGAGTCCCCGGCAAGGGAGCGCTCTCCGGCAAGGGAGAACTCTCCGGCAAGGGACAGTTCTCCGGCAAGAGATGGCACCAGTGATCCTCCGGCGGTTGAGACCGCGACCGCAGATCCTAGCACAGGTAATTTTCTTGCCTGAAAACTTCCCTTGGGATCTTCTTCTTCTGATTTTCTTCTTGTATATTTGCTTGACTTCTCTCCCCTTTCCGTTCGTCAGATGCCCCTGCCACAGAGCCGATGGAGACCGAGGACGCCGGCGAGGAGGGCGCGCGTGGCAGTGCCGACGACGCCGTCGCCACCGAAGGAGAAGCTGGTGCTGATGAGACTGCCGGCGAAGAGGCCGCCGAAGCTGCCACCGCAGAAGCCGGCAAGGGACCCGGCGATCGTACTAATGGTCCTGAGGCCGCAGGAGCGCCTGGCGCTACAACCTATGGGGCCGACGGACCGGGCCCCTTTCGGTTTGGCGAGGTGCGGAGATCGCACGAAGAGTAGATTGAGGCGAAGCACACGAGCAGTTTACCCAGCTTCGGAGCTCTCCGGAGAGATAATACTCCTACTGCTGCTTGTCTGATTGTATTGTGTTCTTGCTCGGGAGCGCTGAATGCTACAATACACTCTAGCTGCTAACGAGACCGAGTGTGTGTCTTTTCTGGGTTCCAAACCTCCTCTATGTTGCGCATGGGCCTCCTTTTATATGCTCAAGGGGTCACCGACAGGTGGCAACGCAGACGAGGGTAAAAATGGAAAAGAAGTTGCGGTTGGTACAACCACCTGCACAGTGCATCCTACCTAACCCTGACGGCAGGGGACAAAGGCATTAAATGCCCGTCTGCGTCGCCCAAACAGTGTAAAAAGGGACCGTCACGGGCGCCACCGCCCGCCACGATGGCAGTCTTGTAAGCTTCGCATGCCACCGTGCACCACTGGCTGCACAGCCTCTCGCCACGCGCGCCTGGAAAGGCCCCCAGAGCGACACGTTGGTGGATGTGCTGGAGCGTGGGTATAGAGTGGTAGCCTACCGCGGCAAGCGCCTTGCCGCGGCTGTTGTCTTGTCGGGTCCGGAAGCTTGTCACTCACCGGGCCTTGCCGGGACGCGTGGTGCGTCGCGGCAAGTTCCTTGAAATGCCTTGGTTGGCCTTCCCGGCAAGCTCCTCTTGCCGGGGCCTTGTCTCCTGAGCTTAAATACTTTGTTCTTGAATGGCTCCAAAGGAACCATGGAGGGCCTCGGCGGTCATCCGGCAAGCCTTTCCGCGGGGCGCTGCAACTGCCCGTGCACAAGTTCGGGATACTAGGGTAACCCTACTCTAGTACACCGACAAAGGCTCCACCATCCTCCACAACTTCTCGTTTCCAGCGAACCACCAGAAGATCATTGGAAAAATAGAAGGAGGACACAACACTACCAAAATAAAGAGGTACTCTTGCTCCCTTATTCATGCAAATCTTACGTCTCTGCTCACACCGTATTCATCCCACGAAAGAAACTAGTTGAGCGCTTCTTACTACATCTTCTTCAAGATACTAAATGCATAAGGTTTACTCCCTTTACTATTTCACCTTTGCTAGAGGTCAGTAGCCCGCCTGGATTTCAATTAAGGGTCAGTTGAACCGCAATTAAAAGAAGCAGCACCCGCTTAGGCGCGTGGAGCACTTAGTCCGCATGTTCCTCTGGGAAGCAGCTCATCGGTGTCTATCATAGGGGTGTGGGGCGCAGGAGCTGCTTGCGCCCGATCTGGAGGTCGGCGGGGCTTGAATGGATGGCTAGGGGGCGGTGCCAAGCACGGCGGTGCGGTGAGGTCGAGGGGAGGGAGCAGGCAGGGGAGCAATACTGGGCCGGGGGTCGCTGGCATTTCGAGGAAGATCGTCAACACGGACTGGCTAGAGGTAGATGAAGGCGATCTGCCCGTTCTTTGTACATCGGACGGTGCAGAAAAAATGGACTGACCTATTTGTTTTCAGTCGAATGTTATTTTCATAGAATCCTGTAGTAATTTAGTGTGCCATCCATGTTGTAGAGCTATCATATGTCTCCCGTCATTTATTTCTCACCGACCTGCTATCTGCTACCTTTACACTGTACTAATTGTGTACACACTTCACCCATACTCACACTATTGTTTTTTATGCACGGGTATTTCAGACTCTAACGCAGTGTTGATGAATGCAGAAAAGAAAAGACAGAAGTCGCTCCAGTGTAATTTGAATATAAGCACTAAGCGTTTCAACGCTCTAAAGGGTGCAGTATCAGTAGTTGGAGACAGTAAACGTAGCTCTGTAGTTGATGATCTCAATTTCCACACACAATCATCCCAGGTTCTTTCTTTAACTTCGCGCTGTCAAATGTGGTTGCATGTTGCATATGGTGTCTAGCTTGTATTGCTTCCAATTTTGTTAAATTGCATCTGCTTACTTTACACGTTATACATTTGATAATGACATGCCTTCCTGTTTTTGATACATACTACATATGTCTATTAACCATGTTTGTACATCAAACTAATGCTCCTTTGTATCCCTTGTCAATCACTTATGATGAGATAGTCACCCCAGTGGGTTACTGTGAGACGCCCTACTCGTTTAAAGAGTGTAGTGTCATCCTCCCCACATGATTCTCAAGAAACAGCAAGGCTAAATGAAGATAGTCAACATAGCTCTCTAGTTGATCACCGCAATTCCCCCACACCACCATCGCAGGTGCTTCCTCTTACTTGGTAGTGTGATATGTGGCTGGATGTTGCATATGGTGCCTACCTTGTAATGCTTCTAATTAGGGTAAATTGCATCTGCTTAGTTAACACATTATACCTGTGAATATGACATGCCTTCCTATTTTTGGTACATACTACGTCTTTCTTTTAACCATGTTCTTGCATCAAACTAGTTTTCTTGTGTATCCCTCATCAATCACTTCTGACGATACACCTTCAAGTTGACAGCGTAATATTGGTTGCATCTTGCATATCATTTCAAACATGTATTGCCTCTAATTTGTTGAAGTGCAACTTATAATGAGACACATCTAACTTGGTAGAGTGATTTTGGTTGGATCTTTCATATTGTCTCTAGATTGCATTGCTTCCAATTTGTTGAAATGCCTTCTGCTTAGCATTTTTCATACATATTCCATCCTCCTACAATGTGGTTGCCATACATAAAAGTTGTGTTCATCTGTATCATGCATCAACGAATTTGGAAGTGCGAATTTCATTCCTTTTTCTTGTGTGTTTACTTGACAAGGCAAAATCTGAAAGGATGAAGGCAGGGAATGATGGTGGTCCTTTGGAGCAACCGAAACAGATGATCTCTGCAGATTCTTCTGCTACTCGTACTGCAGTGCTAGTTCCAAATCTCATCTCCCCTACTCCACAACCCAAGGTGCTTGCTCTAACATGGCAGTGTGATATCTGGTTGCATGTTGCATATGGTGCCTATCTTGTATTGCTCCTCATTTGTTAAATTGCATCTCCTTAGCTTACACATTATACATGTGAATATGACACGCCTTCCTATTTTTCGTACATACAACATCTGCCTATCACACCAAGTTCTTACATCAAACTACTGTTCTTGTGTATCCTTCATCTATCGCTTATGATGAGACAGTCACGCGCGTGGGTTAATATGACACGCCCTACTCTTATAAAGAATGCGATTTCATCCTCTCCACATGATTCTCAAGAAACAGCAAGCCTAAATGAAGATATTGAACATAGCTCTGTACTTGAAGACCGCACTTCCCCTACACCACCATCACAAGTGCTTGCTCTAACTTCGTAGTGTGATATGTGGTTGCATGTTGCATACGGCGTCTAGCTTGTAATGCTTCTAATTAGGGTAAATTGCATCTGCTTAGTTTGCAGACTATACCTGTGAATATGATATGCCTTCCGATTTTTGGTACACACAACATCTATGTGTTAACCTTGTTCTTACATGAAACTACCTCTCTTCTGTATCCTGCATCAATCACGTACGATGAGTCACCTTTATTCGTTGCATATTGCATATTATTTCTAGCCTGTTGCCATCTATTGCTTATAATTTGGTCAAATACATTTGTTAGGGCACCCTTTTAATTTGGCAAAGTGATGTTGGTTTCATCTTTCATATGGTGTCTAGCTTGCATTGATTCTAACAAGTTCAAGCACCTTGTGATTAGTTTACGCTTTATACATCATACATGTCAATAAGTCACGCCATCCTGTTTTTCATACATATTCCATCCTCCTATCATGCAGCTACCTTACATGAAAGTAGTGTTCATCAGTATTATGCATCAATGAGTTCTAAAGAGCAAATTTTATTCCTTTTTCTTGTGGGTTTGACTTGACAAGTCAAAATCAAGAAAGAGGAAGGAAAATGGTAAGGAAGGCGATGATGGTGGTCCTATGCAGCAACATAAACGGAGCATCTGTACCGATTCTCCTTGCACTGATAGTGCATTACAAGGTCCAAGCCTCCGCTCCCCTACTCCACCATCCAAGGTGCTTGCTCTAACTTGGCAGTGTGATATCTAGTTACATGTTGCATATGGTGTCTAGCTTGTACTGCTCCTAATTAGTGTAAACTGCATCTGCTTAGCTTACACGTGATATGTGTGAATATGACACGCTTTCCTGTTTTTGGTACATACTATATCTGTTTATCACACCATGTTCTTACATGAAACTACTCTTCTTGTGTATCCTGCATCAGTCACTTATGATGGGACACCTTTAAGTTGGCAGTGTGATATTGGTTTGCGTCTTGAATATGATTTCTAGCATGTATTGCTTCTAGTTTGATGAATGCCACCTATGATGAGATAGTATTAACTTGGCAGAGTGATATTGATTCCACCTTCCATATTGTGTCTAGTTTGCAGTGCTTCTAATTTGTTGAAGTGCCTTCTGCTTAGTTACCACATCATAGGTGTGAATATGTCAAGTCGTCCATTTTTTCATACATATTCCATCCTCATATCATGACTTTGCCTTTCATCAGAGTAGTGTTCGTCAGTATCATGCATGAATGAGTTCTAAAGAGCAAATTATATTCCTTTTTCTTGTCGGTATGACCTCACAATGCAAAATCAATAAAGATGAAGGAAATTTGCAAGGCATTGGATGATGGTGGTCCTTTCGAGCAACTAAAACAGAGGTTCTCTACAGATTCTACTCCGCCATCCTCCCAACAAGATTCGCAAGACAACGCAAGGCTAGACAGTCAACGTAGTTGTGTAGATGATGAGCACATCTCCCCTACTCCACCATCACAGGTGCTTGCTCTAACTTGGCACTATTATATGTGGTTGCATGTTGCGTATGATGTCTAGCTTGTATTGCTTCTAACTTTGTTGAATTGCATCTGCTTACTTTACACATAATGCCTGTGAATATGACATGTGTTCCTGTTTCTACATCAGACTACTGTTCTTGCATATCCCGCATCACTCACTTATGATAAGGCACACTTAAGTCGCCACTGTGATATTGGTTGTGTCTTGCATATGATTTTTCACATGTGCTACTTCTAATTTGTTGAAACGCCATACAGTTTGAACTTGGGAGAGTGATATTCGTTGCATCTTTCATATGGTGTCTAGCTTACAGTGCTTCTAATTTGTTGAAATGCCTTCTGCTTAGTTACCACATCATAGGTGTGCATATGTCACGCCATCCTGTTTTTCATACATATTCCATCCTCACATCATGTGTTTGCCTTTCATCCGAGTAGTGTTTGTCAGTATCATGCATGAATGAGTTCTGAAGAGCGAATTTTATTCCTTTTTCTTATTGGTTTGACTTCACAATGCAAAATCATTACAGCTGAAGGAAATTAGTCTGGCAGTGGAGGATGGTGGTCCTTCGGGGCAACTCAAACAGGAGGTCTCTTCAGATTCTACTCCGCCATCCTCCCAACAAGATTCTCAAGACAACACAAGGCTGGACAGTCAATGTAGTTGTGTAGATGATGAGCACATCTCCTCTACTCCACCATCACAGGTGCTTTCTCTAACTTGGCACTATGATATGTCATTGCATGTTGCGTATGATGTCTAGCTTGTATTGCTTCTAACTTGAATTGCATCTGCTTACTTTACACATAATGCATGTGAATATGACACGTGTTCCTGTTTGTAGAACATACGTGTACATGATGAGCACATCTTCCCTACTCCACCATCACAGGTGCTTGCTCTTACTTGGAACTGTTATATGTGGTTGCATTTTCCGTATGATGTATAGTTTGTATTGCTTCTGATTATGTTGAATTGCATCTGCGTAGCTTACAACTTCTACCTGCAACGATCACTTACCTATAAGACACCTTTAACTTGGGACCGTGATGTAGGTTGCATCTTGTATTGTCTTCTAGCTTGTACTGCTTCTAATTTCTTGAAATGGCACTTACGATGAGACACTTTTTACCTGATAGAGTGATATTGGTTGCATGTTCATATGGCGCCTAGCTTTCATTTCTTCTAATTTTGTTGAAATGCCTTCCGCTTACTGTTGTTTTCATACATATTCCATCCTCCTAACGTACGTGTTAATATGAAATGCTGTCTTTTTTCTATATATTCCGTCCTCCTATCCTGCGCTTGCCTTACATCAAAGTAGTGTTCGTCTATATCATGCATCAACCAGTTATGCAGAGCTAATTTTATTCATCTTCTTGTGGTTTTCACTTCATAAGGCAATATCAGAAAATAGGAAGGAAAAGAGTAAGTTAGGGAATATTGGTGGTCCTACGCACCGACGCAAATAGAGACTCTCTAGATTTGCCACTTCTACTGCTAATGAAGTTGAAGTCCCAAGTCTACATGATGAGTTCATCTCCCATACTCCACCATCGCAGGTGCTTGCTCTAAGTTGACAGTGTGATAATTGGTTTCGTGTTGCATATGTTGTCTAGCCTATATTTCTTCTATTTTGATTAAATTGCACCTGCTAAGTTTATACGTTATACATGTGCATATGACATGGCTTTCTGTGTCTAGAATACACTTCATCTATCTATCATACCATGTTCTTACATCAAAGTACTGCTGTTGTGTATCCCGCATTAGTCACTCATGATGAGACACTTTTAACATGGCAGTTTGATAGTGGTTGCATCTTGCATTGATTTCTACGTTGTACTGCTTCTAATTTTTCGAATTGCCACTTATGACAAGAAACTTTTAACTTGGCAGAGTAATATTGGTTGCATCTTTCATATGGTGTCTAGCTTGCATTACCTCTATTTTCTTGAAAATCCTTCTGCTTAGTTTGCACATTGTAGTTGTGAATATGTCATGTTGTCCTGTTTTTCTTACATATTCCATCCTCATACAGTTGTCTTACATCAAAGTATTGCTTGTATGTAGCATGCATCAATGAGTTATGAAGAGTGGTTTTATTGTTTTGTGTTGTAGGTATGGCTTGACATGGCAAAGTCAAAAAAGAGCAAGGAAAATAATATAGTAGGGAGTGGTGTTACTCGTCGGGTGAAACGGAAAAGGATCTGCCGTCGAGATTCTCCTAGTACTTATAGTGCATTAGAAGGTCCAAGTCCACCGGCTAAATCTACAAACACAGTATCACCTGCTACACCAGCTGCAGCATCTGCTTCAACTATACCAGCATCTCAACGAGTTACTCGTTCGTTTGCTCCGGAACTGGCCAGTTCCCAAGCTACCTTCACACCTAACACTACTTCCGAAGCACTGCTGACACAACACGACTTGGCAAGATCAGATGAACCTCATGAGCATCAACACCAAGACGGTACCTGACCGAGTCAAGTTGCAGTTGCATGCTCCTTTATATGTACTCTCACAGTTTGATGTACACTAACACTTTCCATATTCATTGTTGAACTAGCACCAAGGTGCAAGCGGAAACAGACATCAGGGATATTCCTTGAAAAATTAGCAAAATCTAAAGGAGGAAGAATGGAGATCCATTTTGAGGGAGGTTTAAAAAGGCCACGTGATGCTACAGAGTCAGCCAAGTTAGTATCAGAGGCATCCATTGCTGTTAGGTGTCATGCACGTATCCTCCCAACGTGGATCCAGTATAGGAATGAGAAAGACAATACCCAGTTTAACACCTTCCTTGACCATTTAAAAAAATCCATAAGTAATGTTACTCATCGCAATTAGTAATATTGTCTTGCTCTGTCCCATACTTTCTAGCTTCCTCCTAATAAGACTCACATTCTTTTTTCAACAGATGAGGTTCAAGTTGGATCCGAAAGATGATGCAACTAAACAAGCATGCACTCATGTTTTTCAGTCTGCTCTGCGACAGTATCGCTACCACCTTAGAAAATACAACTTTGAAGGCAAGGCTAACAATGAAATCGCCCAAACATCTCCAATGGAATATATTATAGATGAAGACTGGACAGCCCTCGTTAAACACTGATCTGATCAAAAGTATCAGGTAGGCTATATATATTTGATCAGACCACATATTGAACTTGTATTTATGTATGTGCCTTACTAGTGTATCTTCTTATAGGCTAACTGTTTGAAGAACAAAACCAACCGTTCTAAAGTGAAATTCCAACAGACAATAGGATCTCGTAGCTATATTGCACACTGCGAGGCTCTTGTAAATAGCTGCTACTTCCTTCTTTTTTGTGTGTCATATTATCGTATCTATATTGACTTGTTCCAAATACAGAGGAAAGCCCGTGCGGACCAAAAAGAACCTGAACCAAATGCAGTGCAAATCTTCAAGGATTGCCACACCAGCAAGATGAAGGGCATGAGCACACCAGTTCAAGCCGATGTTGTAAGGGCTTACTCCTCTTGCCTTTGAGCTGATTGGTACTGTGATGTGTTCATTTAACTACTTGGTTTGTAGCCAATGTCAGTTACTCTGTTCACTTTTATACACAGTTGTCTTAACGTATCATTTCACCTTATATGGTTTAAAAGAGATGAAGGATATTCTTTTGGTCTTGATCTGTAATCTAGTTGTTATGTTCACGTGCGTACACAATGATAAAATAACATGTTTGTTTTATATCTGTTTGCCCATGATATGAATGATGTCATACTATGTTCATCCTACTTTAAACCATGTCTCTTTATCCTTAGATGTCAATGAATGTGAGGAAATAGACAATACAGTAGGCATGCTACATGGACATATGTTCCGAAAGTGATTTTATTATGTAGTTGGCACTACAATACATGCTAATGTATTACAGTAGTTCACCAAAATAAGTTATGTATAAACGTTTAAGTTGCTTTATTTGTTTTTGTCTCATTAGTAACTTATCTGGTACACTAATCTACAAGTTCAAACTTTCAGGAAGCTATGGAACAAATGATTGAACAGCCACAACCACCTGAAGGTGACAAGGCTACCACAGGCACAATGTCACCTCTTGGTGCAGTGCGTCAGTATCTCTCCACTAACAGTGCAAAAAGCACCTTCCTGTGTAATTCTGGGTTGGTTGTTAAGGTAACCTCATCCAAATCGCCTACTGAACAAAATCTTCCTACTAGACAGAGTGATATATCTATGCTCCAGACACAAGTCCAATCACTAATGGACGTCATTTCGGAAACAAGAATAGGGGTTGACAAATGTCGTCAAGATATGAATGGTTTTGAAACTAGGCTATCAGACATTCGCTTCATTGTTAAAGAGCAATGGCAAAAAAAGGTGAAGATCGTGCTGCTCCATCAGATTATACAACCTGAAACATTAGCACTCAGATCAAATGATCCATGCTTCTATACACTGATGGTGCTTTTATCTAGAAGGACTGTAAACTTTATGCCAACATGCCTTTTGTTGTATTCTTGGAATTTATTCTCTTGTGATATAGCATTTATGATGCTGCCATAGGCTGCAGTAATTACGACGCTATTTTTGTATAGTGTAAGTTTATCTTAGTAATGTATTCGGCCGAAAGCTTCGTAGGAGCCCAACATGCCAACATTCGCCGGGCCCATTCCAATTGGGCTAAAAATGATTACGGGCCGAAATTGGCATGTAGCCCACTAAAAATATTTGGGCCTAAATCAGCATAAGCTTTCATATTTTTCTGGTAGGCATCTGCCCATAGTGGGCCTTTAACAGGCCTAAACATAATTTGGGCCCTCAGTAAAAATAGGCCGTTTACAGGTGTAAATATCCCGAGCCCATAAAAAACATGGGCCTTTCATAGACCGAAAGTGAGATTGGGCCCGGATTATGCCAAATAACCCACTGGTCTTAGCAGGCCGAAATGGTGGCCCATTTACAATGCGGATCTTAGACAGGCCAAAATTCAGACGGGCCGTAAATGCGTCGACCTAATACACGCGCCTTTAATAGGACGGAACTTCGGTCGTTCTAGATTATCGTCATTTTTATATGTGCTGTTAATGGGCCCGATATGATGTTGGGCCACATATGGCCCATGGTTTTCATCCAGCGTTAACAGGCCAAAAATGACAATAGCCCGAAAGTGGCCCTAATCTATACTGGGCCTCTAACAGGCCAAATGTCAGACATGGCCGAATATGACCGAAATCCTTCACGGTCGTTTATGGGATGAAAGTTTTGATGTCTTGTAAATGGGCCCAAATGAAGCAGGACCTTTAACAGGCCGGAAGTACACCGGGCCGTAATTCGGCCCAATTACTTAGTGGACTATTAACGGGCCAGAAGTGACCATGGGCCGCGATGATGACAAGTTTAGGACAGGCCGTTGACTGGCCAATTTGACAGTGAATGTTGGGCGTTTAGCTGGGCCGGCTCATTATGGTCTGTGAAATCTTCTGGGCCTTTAGCTGGGCCGGCCCATTGTGGTCCGCTAAATCTTGTGGGCCTTTAGTTGGGATGGCCCATTATGTTCTGCAAAATCTTGTGGGCCTTTAGCTGGGCTGGCCCATTATGGTTTACTAAATCTTCTAGGCCTTCAGTTGGGCTGGCCCATTTAACTTTATGGGCAACTTTTGGGCCCGTCCACGTGTCAACGTATCATAGGTCCATCTCGAGCGTTGGATGTGTGACACCTGTGCCAAACCGGAGCTGACCTGTGGATCCGTCAGCCAATGAGTACACGTGGAAAAATCGGCATTGGTCGTGGCTGTTAGCAGGTTATCGGATCCAAAACCGGACCCGATAGCTTAACGGCGGTTAACAGCGTCCCGTTACGGTGGATGCCATGTGTCGGTCACCCTTGACAAAAGCACTTCTATGACTCGCGATTTATCATCACAAAAGTGGACACTTTCGTGGTGATAATTTTGGTAATGTCATGGAACACTTCTACGACAGCACAGGTATGACTATCTTGATTCTGTCATAAAATCGTCATGGATGTACATGCATGATAGAAAACGTGACCTACTGTGACAAACACGTATCATCATGGAAGTGTATTTTTTTTGTAGTGCCTGGATGTCTACATAAAGCATCCAGCGAGGCGAAATTGATGGGATCATGGGAGCCATCTGCTGTAACAAAACAATACAGATGGCGACAATTAACCAAAGCTGCACGTCCTAGCTACTCTAGCAAATACTCCTACTTTATTGCAATACAAAAGAACATTGTGCTGCTATAGTAGGTAGATGAGTAGGAACGACATGCTGCCTGTGGGAAACTGATCCAAGGACGAACCTGGTGGCCGATGGGCTTGGACTGTGTTGCTCCGGCGAGGGGCGTCACTCTGGCGAGGAGGAGGCCCGTGCTGCGAGGAGGAGGCCTGATCCGAAGTGGCCGGACCTCCCGCGGACGGATCCGAGCGCGAGGCAGCATGGGGCGGCGGCGATGACGCGGGGACGCGGGCAGGGCACAGAGGAGCTCGGTTCTCGGCTCCCATGGCGGCTGCGGATCTCAAGGTCGGGGCGACCTGCGACGGGGCTTCCACGGTGGGGCGGCAAGCTTGTGGGGAGTTGGCAGCATGCGACGCGGTGCATGCGGCAGCGTGAGTTGGCGGGGCTCCTGGGGTCCGGTGAGGTGGCGGTGTGCACTGTCGGGCGGAGCGCGAGGTGGCGCAGCAACGCGGGGTAGAGGGAGGTGGAGTCGGGCGGCGCTCGGCTATGAGGTAGGGGCGGAGAGAGAGGGGATAGAGATAGAGGAGGTGGGGGCAACGGTTTTTTTTACTCGCAAAAAAAAAGATAGCCCCACTCTTTGCCATCCGCCAGCAGGCGGCAAAGAGGGGGGTGGACCGTTGTAGTGTACTGGCATCGCTGGCATCTCTTTATCGTCCGCTGGCAGATGGCAAAGATTCGTTGCCATCTGCTAGCTAACGGCAAAGAAATGATAGATGGCAAAGACCTTCTTTGTCGTCTACCAGTTCTTTGACGTCTGTTGTTTGGTAGCTGATGGCAAAGACCTTCTTTGTCATCCGCAAGCAGACGACAAAGAACTGGCAGACGACAAAATCCCTGATTCCGGTAGTGGTGGAGGCAAATGAAAATTTAAACAAATCGTTTGTCTGTATGCATGTGGGAGAAATTACAACATTGGAAATACAAGCATGATCTAGGCCCACATGCGAATGATACTCGATGGAATGTTCAAATGAGCCATGCAGGAGGATGGACTCAACAGGCGGACGACATGATCGATGGAGAAGATGGTTGGAGAGGAATGAGCCACATGATTATACTTGAACGGATCAAATAAACATTAAGTTGTCTCACTTTCCCTTCCGTCTTGGTCATGGAGTAAGATACTCCCTCCGTTTTTATTTACTCTGCATATTAGGTTTGACTGAAGTCAAACTTCTTAAAATTTGACCAAATTTGTAGAAAAAATATGAACATTTACGATAGAAAATCTATATGATGTGAAAGTATATTCAATAATGATTCTAATGTTATATTATATGTTACTATTTATGTCTCTAAACTTTGTCAAAGCTTACCAAGTTTGACTTTGAGCAAAGCTAAAATGTGGAGTAAATAAAAGCGGAGGAAGTAAACAGGGACTAATAGATAGTTACTACTGCCGGAACATGGTAAGTTGGACCCTTAAATGCGGGCACGGACCGGGCACACCTCAGTTATTCCTTCAAACAGTTGGCCACCTACATTAGCATACCATCCGGCTACTTAATCAAGTGTTATGCTTCACTAGTTGAAAAGGAAAAGGGTGGTACCGTATGCAAAACCACCACACTTGGGGCTGGAGCAACAACTTGGTGTTGTACAACATTTGAACCAGGGCACAAAAACCACATGGTCTGCGCCTAAGAGCATGGTTAATAATATAGCCAGCAGCTGGCTATATAAACATCACATGTAATCAAGAGTTAGCATTACTAATTATTCATACAATAGAGTTGGCTATAAGGTTGGCTATAAGGTTAGAATGTTTTTTTAACTTTGTGTCTTTCTCTTTCCGCTAATTAAATGCTTTTACCTAGGAGCACGCGTAGGTGCTGGCTCTTGCTTGTTAGCCTACTCCATCATTTTTTTGTCTCTCTCCTCCACATAGTCAAAAGTTCCATCTAAATGGGCTTATAGCCAACTATGGTATTTCCTCTAATGCCTAACGCGGAGCACTGATGCTCGAATTTGGTCGGAAAAACAAGGAAACCAACATGTGGGGCACACCTGTTGGGATGACGTGGCGCAGACTAGTCCAATGGAGCAACTGGCCCACGACCACCTCGCCACCGGTAACCATTCATGTGGGTCGTGGGGGCCAGCAACGTGGCTCAGCTCCCGCACTGCCTCTGGACACAGCAACCGTGGTGAGTGACACACTGATCGTCGCTGGACATGCTCAACTTCAAGGTGCCGAGTGTGGCGTTAGTGCTCTGGAATGACCAGCAGATCAACACCCAGCTCATCATGGATGCACGGGGTGATACGTCCATTTTTCATCATGCTTTCATATAGATATTTATTGCATTATGGGATGTTATTACAAGTTATATCACAATACTTATGCCTTTTCTCTCTTATTTTATATGGTTTACATGAAGAAGGAGAATGCCGGCAGTTGGAATTCTGGACTAGAAAAGAAGCAAATATTAGAGACCTATTCTGCACAACTCCAAAAGTCCTGAAACTTCACGGAGATCAGTTTTGCAATAAATAAAAAATATTGGGTGAAGAAAGCACCAGAGGGGGGCCACCAGCCAGCCACAAGGGTAGAGGGCGCGCCCCCTATCTTGTGGGCCCCCTGGCAGACCCTCGATGTCCATCTTCTGCTATATGGTGTATTTTTCCCTAAAAAATAGGAGAGAAGCTTTTGGGATGAAACACCGCCGTCTCGAGGCGGAACCTGGGCAGGACCAATCTAGGGCTCCAACGGAGCCGTTCTGCCTGGGAAATATCCCTCCAAGAGGGGGAAATCACCGCCATCGTCATCACCATCGATCCTCTCATCGAGAGGGGGTCAATCTCCATCAACATCTTCACCAACACCATCTCTTCTCAAACCATAGTTCATCTCTTGGATCCGATATTTGTATCAAAACCTCAAATTGGTACTTGTGAGTTACTAGTAGTGTTGATTACTCCTTATAGTTGATGCAAGTTGGTTTATTTGGTGGAAGATCATATGTTCATATCCTTAATGCTTATTAATACTCCTATTATTATGAACATGAATATGCTTTGTGAGTAGTTATGTTTGTTCCTGAGGACATGGGATAAGTCTTGTTATAAGTAATCATGTGAATTTGGTATTCGTTTGATATTTTGATGAGATGTATGTTGCCTCTCCTCTAGTCGTGTTATGTGAACGTCGACTACATGACACTTCACGATGATTTGGGCCTAGGGGAAGGCATTGGGAAGTAATAAGTAGATGATGGGTTGCTAGAGTGACCGAAGCTTAAACCCTAGTTTATGCGTTGCTTCATTAGGGGCTGATTTGGATCCATATGTTTCATGCTATGGTTAGGTTTACCTTAATTATTGTTTCGTAGTTTTGGATGCTTGTGATAGGGGTTAATCATAAGTAGGAGGCTTGTCCAAGTATAGCACCCAGGCACCGGTCCACACACATATCAAATTATCAAAGTAACAAACGTGAATCATATGAGCATGATGAAAACTAGCTTGATAATAATTCCCATGTGCCCTCGGGAGCACTTTACTTTATATAAGAGTTTGTCTAGGATTGTCCTTTGCTACAAAAAGGATTGGCCACCTTGCTGCACCTTGTTTACTTTTGTTACGTGTTAGCCGTTACAAATTATCTTATCACACAACTATCTTTACAGATAATTTCAGTGCTCGCAGAGAAGACCTTGCTGAAAACCGCTTGTCATTTCCTTCTACTCCTCGTTGAGTTCGACACTCTTAGGTATTGAAAGGACTATGATAGATCCCCTACACTTGTGGGTCATCAAGACTCTTTTCTTTCGCCATTTCTAGGTAGTGAAGCGCCTTTGGTAAGTGGAATTTGGTAAGGAAACATTTATATAGTGTGCTGAAATTTACTATCACTTGTTACTATGCAAAATAATCCTTTGAGGGGCTTGTTCGTGGTATCTTCACCTCAACTGGAAGAGCAATGAGTTGTTCCTCAACCTACTTCACCTACTGAAAATATTTACTTTGAAATTCCTTCGGGTATGATAGAGAAGAAGCTAGCTAATCCTTATACATACATCTCGTTATGCACCTAATCTATGTGGATGAAGTTTGTGGATTATTTAAGATTCTAGGTATGCCTGAGGATGTTGTCAAGAAGAAGGTCTTCCCTTTATATTTGAAGGGAAAGGCATTGACATGGTATAGGCTATGTGATGATATTGGATAAGGGAACTACAACCGATTGAAATTGGAATTTCATCAGAAGTTTTATCCTATGCATCAGGTTCATCGTGATCGGAATTATCCGCGGATCCTCTGGCTTGAATTCCCACATGGGGGAAGCCCAACGCTGGCAGGGAGAATGCGGCGGAAGAGCATGAGCAAACCGTGTTGGTTAGACCAACATTCTTCCCCAGCATGTTGGTAATGTGCATCTATAGCGCCGGCACCTCCATCTGCAACCCCAGTCAAGACCCTTTGCGTTCCAGGAGGTGAGCCTTATGGGGGTCCGGATCTGAACTCCGGAATGGACGCCCAGTTAGGGTGGTGTGGCTCGGTGATATAGAACCACTCTTGCTGTCAGATCTTCATGGTTTCCATGAAGGCCCCCTTTGTCCAAGTGGTGTTCGACAGCTTGCTAATCATGGCTCTGTCGCAGTCCGCGTGTTGCCCGTCGAACACCTTCGGCTTCACATGGAAGACCTTAAGCCATAGACCAAAGTGTGGGCGGGCACGGAAGAGAGCCTCACACATGACTATGAACGCCGATATGTGGATAAATGAGTTCGGGGCTAGACCCGTAGTAGTACATAAGTCCACAAACGAACGGGTGGAGTGGAAAACCTAACCCTCTAAGGAAGTGGGGAAGGAAGACAACCTGTTCAGTAGGGCTCCGGAGTGGGAAGGACTTCACCTTCAGCGGGAAGCTGGTGCTTGATATCACGGCGAGGTACCCCGCACTCCAGAGATCTGTTATGTCCTTCTCCGTCACGAAGGAGGCCTCCCACTTGACCTTGGAGCCAGCTCCGGCCATTGTCAGAGTAGGTGATGGTGGGGAGAAACACGGAGACTTTGCGGGTGTAGAGAGCTTGGCAGATTGGAAGGCTTAGGAGATGCAAAGGCGCGGGGAGGAAAGTGGGGGTCCCTTGCCCTCTTATAGGCAGTAAAAATACTAACCAACCCCCACTCGTGCCTTGAATCTCGCCTATTCCCAATGAAGGCATGCGCCGCAAATGGTTGGATTACCCAAATGTCATTGATATGCAATCCCGTGTTAAGTTGGCATGATCTCTATTTTGACAGGACGTGCCAATGGGTCTTGGCCTCGAAACACGAAACACGGGGCGTGAAAATGGTTCAAAATGCCTAAGGGTCAAGTTTGACGCTTCGTCGAAAAAGTTATCAGTAAAAGACACTACTCTTATTTTTTTATATCCCGCCTTCGTGGTTAAGGGTTGTATTTATTATGAAAAGCCGGATACAATTCTTTTACAGAGGAAAGTCGATGTGTATTCTTTAAGGAACCCGCCTTGCAATGCCTAAGACAATTTGAGAGCCGAATATATCATCATTGAAGCCTGGTTCAGAGGCTACTGTTGGAGTCCTGGACTAGGGGGCCCCGGGCGTCCGGTCTATTGATGTGGGCCGGACTGATGGGCTGTCAAGATACAAGATAGAAGATTACCTCTTGTGTCCGGTGGAGACTCTCACATGCGTGGATGACACGTATAGATGGACCTATATTTTATTCCTTTCTGTAAAACCGACTTTGTACAACCCTATGCCCCCCCGTGTCTATATAAACCGGAGGGTTAGATCGGAGGCAGGATCACAACATTGTTAGGCTAGCTATCTAGGCTTAGCCAAATCGATCTCGAGGTAGATCAACTCTTGTAACCCCTATACCCTCGAATATAATCAAGCATGAGTAGGGTTTTACCTCCATCGAGAGGGCCCGAACATGGGTAAATATTGCGTCCCTTCTCCATTGTTACCATTGATCCTCAAACACACAGCTTGGGCCCCCCTACCCGAGATATGCCGGTTTTGACACTGACAAGCACGATCTCCTCTCAAACCCTAGTTCATATCTTGTATCTGATCTTTGTCTCAAAACCTCAGATCGGTACATGTGGGTGGCTAGTAGTGTTGATTACTCCTTGTAGTTGATGCTAGTTGGTTTATTCGGTGGAAGATCATATGTTCAGATCCTTAATGCTTATTAATACTACTCTGATTATGAACATGAATATGCTTTGTGAGTAGTTATGTTTGTTCCTGAGGACATGGGAGAAGTCTTGTTATAAGTAATCATGTGAATTTGGTATTCGTTTGATATTTTGATGAGATGTGTGTTGTCTCTCCTCTAGTGATGTTATGTGAACATCGACTACATTGGGAAGGCATTGGGAAGTAATAAGTAGATGGTGGGTTGCTAGAGTGACCGAAGCTTAAACCCTAGTTTATGTATTGCTTCGTAAGGGGCTGATTTGGATCCATATGTTTCATGCTATGGTTAGGTTTACCTTAATTCTTATTACATAGTTGCGGATGCTTGTGAGAGAGGTTAATCATAAGTGCGAGGCTTTTCCAAGGAAGGACACCACTCAAGCACCGGTCCACCCACATACCAAATTATCAAAGTAACGAACGCGAATCATATGAGCATGATGAAAACTAGCTTGACAATAATTCCCATGTGTCCTCGGGAGCGCTTTGCTTTATATAAGAGTTTGGCCAGGCTTGTCCTTTGCTACAAAAAGGATTGAGACACCTTTCTGCACCTTGTTTACTTTTGTTACTTGTTACCCGTTACGAATTATCTTATCACACAACAATCTGTTCCCGATAATTTCAGTGCTTGCAGAGAAAACCTTGTTGAAAATTTCTTGTGATTTTTTTCTGCTCCTTGTTGGGTTCGACACTCTTACTTATCGAAAGGACTACGATAGATCCCCTACACTTGTGGGTCATCCTGGGCACCGAAGTGCGCGCATGCTGTAATGCATCAGCATAGTTTTCTAGCGCAGCCAACTGCATCCCCAGGACCTGAGACCATGCCAGGTCGTCTTGCTTTTTCAATGACATGTGGGTATCGCATGTGAGCAAAGGGCATCTCCAATGTTGCCACGACCGCAGTTGACTAACCTGGCACACCAAAAACCCTCATCCCACGCGCCGTCGCATGGTGCATTCCCAGCCGGCGCCAGTTGCCCGCATTCATGTCATCTGTCCGTATGTCGTCATTAAGAGGCTCGGTGCTTGAGGAACCAACTCCAATGACTTAATGACGTAGCCGGACGCTTGACCTCACTGGAATTCACTACTTAAAGTGGCAACGCCCAGCTAAACTTCACGCCTTACCGCATCCTCCTACTACCTGGCACCACATTCACCATGACCGTGAGCACGAACACTCTGCGGGAGAGCTTGTCTTCGGGGATGAAGCTCGAGGTCGCCGCCCTCGCTCAAGTCACCGCTTGCAATGTAATAGCGTCATAGTTAGAGGTGGACACGAGGGCACAAGTGGTGGCCCCGTTGGCGGCCAACGACGAGAGCACCATCAGCCATGCGTCCTACTTGCCGCCATCCAATGTTCGGAGGCGCATGTGGAAGGTGAAGCGACGCACCATCCACGTCCATCATCATCGACCTCACGTCCACCAGCACCACCAAGGATGACTAGGGCATGGGAGGTGGCAGGGCAGAGTGTGCCAACTAGCTAGTCCGTCTCCTGTGTTCTACTCTTCCTTGCCGGAGACCGCACCTTCACGTCACGGGTCTTGAACCCCGCCCCCCGTACATGGAGATAGCAGATGGAGGACGTCGGTCTCCGCCTTAGAATAGATTTATGGTCGGGTTTCTTTTATTTTTTGTCCTATGAAACTTTGAAATGTAATGAAAATCTGCCATGTTTGCATGAATCTCGTCCGGTGTCTATGAACATTCACAATAATAGTAAGATATATTGTAGGAGTATAAAAATATATGGAATGATCATTCGTTTTTGTGTGTATAAACTTAGAAGGTTTGACCCGAGACAAAGGTAACACGTGAAGTAAATTAACACATAGGGTGTACATACACAATTTATCTTAGGCACTCCAATAGTACGTCCACTACACATTCACGCATTTCACATAGGGTTAACTTAAATTGCCTCTCTCCCCCCTGATTTTCATGGTGGTTGGCCCCTCCTCCCCCCAATCTCCAATCAACAACCCACACATTTCACATTATGTTAATTACAAAACTGGGATTACGTAGGTGTAGAATTACTCGTCCTAAAAAAACCAACTACGCCAACCTCCCACAATATTGCGCGGGAAAAGACCTGGCCTCGCTATTTTAGTCGAGATTACTCGATTAATAGTAGTAGTATTAATGGATCGCGTGAAGCACCAAGTTTAAAAGGAAAAAAGGCAGTACACTCACAACACACGTGTCTCGGTCGCATTGCACCCCTCACATGGTCGGTCCTACACACGCCTCACGCAAACGGAACGAGCTTTGGCTTGCCTCTTCACTGACACATGGGACCGCACTTGGAGAAACCGACCATGCGCCAAAATCCCCCCAAATCCCAAATTCAACCGCTCTTTGGCCAACTAGCCAATAATATTCCCCAAACCCACCTCCCCCAGCCCCCTCCACTCCATTTGCTCCGCCAATATGCTCTCATAGACTGTCATCCTCTAGCTGCACCGCCACCGCTGGCGACATTCTTGTGGAAACGCACGGCGGTTAGTTTCTCCGATGCTACACGCGTTCTAGACTGAGGCTCCGTACATGTCAGAGTAGCACTGAATGTTAGTTGATAGACGTTGTTAATCTCATTGTTTGCCGAAATAGTTTACAGCCAATATGCCCTGCTTAAGAAGCTTTGTTGCCCTACTCTGCACTCAATATCATGGTCTAGTGGCCAATCTGTTAGGTGAAATATCTCTACACCGTTTTATACTCGATCTTTGTTGCTGAGATGGCCTTCGATGGTTGTGTGCTTGGCCTCATTGACTACTGAAACAGCCTGCCATAATTTAGCACTTAATCTGTTTGCTGAATTAGCTTTAAATATATTTCGTTACTTAGATGTGCTTGTTCAAATATCATGCCATAGCTTTAGACATTGACCTAGGTATTTTTTCTAGACTTCATAAAAAAGCATATATGTTTTTCCTGTAATATCTTGTAGAAGAACTAATTTGTATGTCTAGCAGATGGACATGACTTGGATAACTTCTGCTCGAAGATTCTCCACTGCATATGTCGAGGGGGTTGAAAACTTCATGAACTTTATCAGAGCTGAGTACGGTGGTCCGAAATCAGATGTGCTCTTCCCATATAGTAGTTGTATGAATTTAGTTTCAAGACCCTATTCAACAGCGCAAAATCATCTACACTTGTATGGGATGTCGGTCACATATACTAGGTGGGTTCATCATGGTGAAGCTATGAACGTTAATGTTACTGACTATGTGGAAGCAGCAGATCACCATCTTGATCTGCCTGATGCTCAAGTGGAAGAGGAGGAGGAGGTGGTGGTGGCGGAGCTAGTGAGTTTGTCCAACATTAAAACAATGCTATGAAATGCTCACGCATTTCATGAACTTTCACCTACAGAAGAAAAATGGTGGGGTCGCATGTTGGAACAATGCAACGTGGTTGTCACCCCAGGAAATAAGCTGTTAGTATTCTCAGCTATGGTCACCTTTATTCAGGTGAAGACATCTGAGTGGATGACCAAACAAATCATTCAATGCGATGTTGGTTGCTTTCCGCAAATCTTTCCCAGATGCGTCTCAGATGCCACACACCTACAGTAAAATGAAGAATTTCCTTCGTGCAATTGGAATTGGATATGATATGATCCATGTTTGTAAGAATTATTGTGTTCTATTCCAGAAGGACAACGACCAGACCAAGACGTCACAGAACCCCATCTTGATCAATAAAGCTTTCATCTTATATTCACAATATCCAGATTGCAATCTCGGTTTCTTGCTTGTTTTTCGTGTGCTCGCAGGAAATAGACCCTCGTGGTCAGGGTGATCGTGCTCCGGTGTGGTTAATAACCCCTCGGAAGTTGGTTTAGCGATTTCTAAGGCACGATGTTTTCGGACGCTCGTAGTCGGATTGTCAAAGTCCACTCCCACAGAAAACGATAGCTATCTCATCGAAACATTGGGGCACCTTCGCCTCTATCAAGTGGTATGAATGCCCAAAATTCAAATCATCAAGATGCAAAGATGGCGATGCCGTGAAGAGAATTCCTCGTAATGTTCTGAGACATTTTCCAATTATACAAAGATTGCATACGTTGTTTTATGATGCTGAAACAAGAGAGGATGTACTGTGGCATTCTAGGAACCAGCAGTACAGAAGATCAGAATGTAATGATCCATCCATATCATGGTAGTGACTGGAAGAGCTTCAATCAAAAACACAAAAAGTTTGCTGCTGACCCAACAAACATTATACTTGGCTTAGCTACAGAGGATTTAACCCATTTGGCTATCAGAGCGCCACATATAACATGTGGCTAGTGTTTTGTATCCCTTATAACATGCCTCCAAATGTTTGCACGAAAGAATCAAACTACATGATGACCTTGCTCATCCCAGGTCCAAAAAGTCCTGGAAAGGATTTTGATTTATTCATGGAGCCTCTTGTGGAGGAACTTCAATAGCTATGGAGGGGTGTTCTCACTCGAGACCTATATAGCAGCCCACTAGCTGATTGCTTTCTGCGTGCTATTATAATTTGGTGCATCCATGATTATCCAGCTTTGGGCACTATGCCAGGGCGAACGACACATGGTTACAATGCATGTGTTCACAAAAAGAATCCGCTGTTATACACAATAGTTAGCAAGATCGGTTACTTTGGACACCACTGTTTCCTTTCCAAGGACAAGACGTGTCCTACAAAATACCGAAGTCATGTGTTCAACGCAATGCATGAATCGTGATGCGCCAAAGAGGCTGACCGGGGATGAGTTGCTAGTGGAATTAGAGAAGGTCAGTGTCACATCCCTAGTTCTGGTCTGCCTAGTGCTAGCATCTGGTGTTGCATCATGTTTATTTTCCTCGCAAACTTGGAAATGGGGATGGCAGAAACCCCCAGTACCACCTAATCCAACTAGGGTTTACTAAAATCTTTTTCAATGAACCTGAAATGCCCTTCAAAAATGTTCATCATCTTTGCCTTGGTCTAGAACCTCTGACAAAAATGGTGCACACTTTTCTAGGACAACTTGGGTCACTGAATTAAATCATATGGTATTTGCATTTGGGCATTTAGATGCTATATAATATTTTAAATGTCCAAATAATCATGAATTAAAATGTTTATTGTTGGAAATAATCTAAACTGTGGCCTTGAGCAGTTTCATCATTTTTGAGATAGTTTTGGTATTTTTAATAAAACCCTAAAGTTGCAGCAAAATAGAAAGCAGAAGAAAATTAGAAAAGAAAAGAAAGGTACTTAACTTACCCGCCGACCCAACACTGTTGGCCAAGCCCACCTGGCGCCCTGTCGTTTTCCTCCTTCGCCAGTAGGAAGAGGGCGTTTGCCCAGCGCGCACCGGCCACCTCCACCATGCCTGTCTGTCCCCTCCTCCCCCTGGATGTCTCTCGCGGGACCATAGAGGCCCTGAACCTCTCTCACAGTCTCCCCGAGCTTCTCCCCTCCTCTGCTCTCTCTCCTCTCATGCCCGAGTGTCGTCGTCGCCGCCGCTCGCTGCTGTCGTGGACACAACCACTGCCTCGCCTCACCGATGCGCTCAGAGGCTCCGCCTCGACCACCTCTTCCTCCTCACTAAGACACGCCCCGCCGGAAGCCCTGCAGCGGTTTCCCCGACCTCTTCTTCAAGCTTTGGCCGCCGAGATTGTCGGCACCCATTCGTCGTCCATGGTGCCTCCCCGAGCTTGCTGAGCTGCCCTGCCGACTCTATGTGAGCCCTTGCGTCGAACACCCCTCTCCTCTGCTTCATTTGGTCGCCATAAACGTCGCCCCCTTGCTGACCGTAGGACGCCGCTACACGAGCTCGTCACCAACGAGGCTTCGGTGAACTTTTGGTCCCATACTTGTGCCTGTTGGCCTCGTGAGCACGCGTAGAACCCGACGAGACCCTGGTGACCTTTTGGTCCCATACCTGTGCCCGTTGGCCTCGTGAGCACGTGTAGAACCCGTAGGTACTAACTACTAACCTCCCTACATGTTGCATTGTTAGTTTTGTCACTGCCCGAACTTCGGCCGCCGTCTTAGAGTTCGCCGCCGTCAGCTCCGGCCGCCCCAGGCCGTCCCGCTTGCTCCACTAGTCGCTGCTCACTCCCAGGAGCACGTAGGTGAAAATGGCGCTGCAAACCGAGCCTTGTGGGCGTTTTTCGAAGCTCACTGAGGGAGTCCTGGATTAGGGGGTGTCCGGATGGCCGGACTATGACCTCTGGCCAGACTCCCGGACTATGAAGATCCAAGATTGAAGACTTCGTCCCGTGTCCGGATAGGACTTTCCTTGGCGTGGAAGGCAAGCTTGGCTATATGATATGAAGATCTCCTCCCATTGTAACCGACTCTGTGTAACCCTAGCCCTCTCCGGTGTCTATATAAACCAGAGAGTTTTAGTTCGTAGGACGAACAACAATCATACCAAAGGCTAGCTTCTAGGGTTTAGCCTCTCTGGTCTCGTGGTAGTTCAACTCTTGTACTACCCATATCATCAATATTAATCAAGCAGGAGTAGGGTTTTACCTCCATCGAGAGGGCTCGAACCTGGGTAAAAACATCGTGTCCCTTGTCTCCTGTTACCATCCGCCTAGACGCACAGTTCGGGACCCCCTACCCGAGATCCGCCGGTTTTGACACCGACATTGGTGCTTTCGTTGAGAGTTCCTCTGTGTCGTCACCTTTAGGCCCGATGGCTTCTTCGATCATCAACCACGACGCGGTCCAGGGTGAGAATTTTCTCCCCGAACAGATCTTCGTGTTCGGCGGCTACGCACTGCAGGCCAATTCGCTTGGCCATCTGGAGCAGATCGAAAGCTACGCCCCTGGCCATCAGGTCAGGTTTGGAAGCTTAAACTACACGGCCGACATCCGCGGGGACTTGATCTTCGATGGTTTCGAGCCACGGCCGAGCGCGCCGCACTGTCATGATGGGCATGATCTAGCTCTGCCGCCGGACAGCGCCCAGAGTGCCGCTCAGGTGTCCGCTCTGACCATTAGCTCAGAGCCGACTGCGCCAGTCATGGACGGATGGTTGGACACCGCCCCGGGAGCCGCAATGTCTACGGCGATAGAGCCGAATACCAGCCTAGTCCTTTGTGAGGCCTGTGACTCCAAGGTGCCGGACTCTGTTCCGGACTCCGAATCTTCCGCACCCCTTCCGATCGAACCCGATTGGGCTCCGATCATAGAGTTCACCACCGCGGACGTCTTTCAGCACTCGCCCTTTGCCGATATCCTGAATTCACTAAAGTCTCTCTCTTTGTCAGGAGAGCCCTGGCCGGACTATGGTCAGCATGGTTGGGATGCGGACGACGAAGAAATTCGAAACCCACCCACCACCCACTTTGTAGACACTGTCGATGATCTAACCGACATGCTCGACTTCGACTCCGAATACATCGACGGTATGGACGCCGATGAAGGAGACGACCAAGAACCAGCACCTATAGGGCACTTGAAAGCCACCTCGTCATATGACATATACATGGTGGACACCCCCAAAGCAGGGCATGGCGATGAAAAAACGGAGGACGACCCCGCCAAGAAGCAACCCAAGCACCGACGTCAGCGGCGCCGCTCTAAATCGCGCCAAAGCAAAAACGGCGAGTCCGGCACTAGAGACAACAACACCCCGGATAGTGCCGAAGACAACCCCCTCCAGCAGGATTCAGCGCAGGAGGACGGAGTAGCCAGCCCTCATGAGAGAAAGGCAGACAGGGAGGTCGAGGACGATAATTATATGCCTCCCTACAAAGACGAGGCAAGCCTCGACAACAACGAATTCGTCGTGCCAGAGGATCCCGTCGAACAAGAGCATTCAAATGCAGGCTTATGGCCACGGCAAGCAGCCTCAAGAAAAAACAGCAGCAGCTTAGAGCTGACCAAGACTCGCTAGCCGACAGATGGACTGAAGTCCTGGCGGCCGAAGAGTATAAACTCGAACGCCCCTCCAAGAGCTACCTAAAGCGCAGGCCGCTACCCCAACTAGAGGAGGAAGCAACTAAACATACATCACTAGCGTACGATGCACCCGATCGGCCACCCCGTGGCCGCGACAGAGAGGCCTTTCGGCCCTCAACTCAAGCCGCACCCCGACGCCGCTCCAAAAATACCAGAGCACGGGGAAACGCAACAGACCAGTGAGACATATTGGAGGATATGGCAAGGCAAACAAGATCGATCTATGGATCGTGTGGGCGCCCCACGTCACGTGACGATAACCGTCACACCGGATATGATAAATACAGCCAGGCCGAACACAACAGACAAAGCTCATCCGAGCTATGTCGCGATATAGCCCAGTACAGGGGCGCCGCACACCCACTATGCTTCACAGACGATGTAATGGATCATCAAATCCCCGAGGGTTTTAAACTCGTAAACATTGAATCATATGATGGCAAAACAGATCCCGCGGTATGGATCGAGGATTATCTCCTTCATATCCACATGGCCCGTGGTGATGATCTACACGCCATCAAATACCTCCTGCTCAAGCTTAAAGGACCAGCTCGGCATTGGCTTAACAGCCTGCCAGCAGAGTCAATTAGTTGCTGGGAGGACCTGGAATCTGCATTCCTTGTCAACTTCCAGGGCACTTATGTGCGACCACTAGACGCCGATGACCTAAGCCACATAATCCAGCAGCCAGAGGAATCGGCCAGACAATTCTGGACACGGTTCCTAACCAAGAAAAATCAAATAGTCGACTGTCTGGACACAGAGGCCCTTGCAGCCTTCAGGCCCAACATCTGAGACGAATGGCTTGCCTGGCACCTAGGACAGGAAAAGCCGAAATCTATGGCAGCCCTCACGACACTCATGACCTGCTTTTGCGTGGGAGAAGACAGATGGCTAGCTCATAGCAATAACATAACCAAGAGCCCTGGCAATTAGGATACCAAGGACAACAATGGCAGGTCACGTCGCAACAAGCACAAGCGCCGCATTAACGGCGACAATACTAAGGATACGACAGTTAATGCCGGATTCAGAGGCTCTAAACCCGGTCAGCGGAAGAAGCCATTCAAAATATACCCTCCAGGCCCATCCAGTTTAGACCAGATACTCGATCGCTCGTGCCAGATACACGGCACCCACGAACAACCAGTCAACTAGACCAACAGGGATTGTTGGGTGTTCAAGCAGGCAGGCAAGTTAAGTGCCGAAACCAGAGACAAGGCGCTGCATAGCGATGACGAGGAGGAGCCCCGGCCACCGAACAACAGAGGACAGAAGGGCTTCCCCCTGCAACTGCGGACGGTGAACATGATATACGCAACCCATATCCCCAAAAGGGAGCGGAAGCGTGCTCTCAAGGACGTCTATGCGTTGGAGCCAGTCGCCCCAAAGTACAACCCATGGTCCTCCTACCCGATCACTTTTGATCGAAGGGACCACCCCACTAGCATTCGTCATGGCGGATTCGCCGCATTGGTCCTAGACCCAATCATTGACGGATTTCAGCTCACTAGAGTCCTCATGGACGGTGGCAGCTGCCTGAACCTGCTTTATCAGGATACAGTGTAAAAAATGGGTATATATCGAGTTGTACAGGCTCGGTTACACTCGAAGTGGTCTTCGGATCCCCGGATAATTTCTGAAGGGAAGATTTAATCTTCAACATAGTCCCATTCCGGAGTGGCTATCACGCCCTGCTCGGACGAACTGCATTCGCAAAATTCAATGTGGTGCCGCACTATGCATATCTCAAGCTCAAGATGCCAGGCCCTCGCGGAGTCATTACGGTAAATGGAAACACCGAACGCTCTCTCCGAACGGAGGAGCACACAGCAGCCCTGGCGGCGGAAGTACAATGTAGCCTCTCAAGGAAATTCTCCAATCTGGGTGTTAAACGTCAGGACAACGTCAATCGCGCCCGAAGTAACCTACAACAAAACTGGCTGGTACGTTCCGAGCAAGCATAGCAATGCGGCCCCGACCCCAGCCCTCGCCAGATGGCGATAGGGGTAGCACGCATACATAATTACGCTTTCGAAATACCATGGGCATAAGGGGAGGGGCACAACCATGGCACGCCCAGAATGCGGCTCAACCGCACTAGGGGCTCCCTATTATGCCGTTTTCTTTTTTTTATATATACTTTCAGGACCCAACTATCCAGAAGGCCTGTGCGGCAATACACTCGCCGAACACACGATGCAACAGCCAGGGAGAGAACAAGCCACGTCAAATGTCCAGGTGGTCTCTATAACGAGCTAAATACCTGTTTTACTTAAAGTCTCGCAGCTTGCCCCTGGAGGGGGACATGTCAAATAATCCCATCTCTTGCTTATCGCACTTTGTATCGTTCTGCTTTCATAGCAGGCATTTTTAATAAACAATACATAGCTCTTATCTATTATTGTATTCATCTATTTTTATACAAATATGTTCAGTCATGACATTATGCAACCATACACTTTGGTACGGCCAATACACCAGGGGCTTAAGCTCCCCATAACACGGTGTGAGAAGACCGAACACTCTCATGAGTGCGGCACCCCGAACTTATAGCACTATATGCATCAGCTCCGAATCATGTCTTGGGTCAATAGTTGGGTTTGCCCGGCTCCCATGTTTTGGTACCTTACGTTCCGCAATGTTGGCTAAGGTAGCGCTGGGAGGACTACTGCGATTGTGCCCCAGTTGAGCTGGGTTAACACCTCAGTAGAGAAAGCTAAAACTGACTGTCATGATAGTGCGAGAGACCGGTCGCTGTTCGCGAGGTTTTTTCGAGTCCCTAAAGACTTATGCCGCTTAGAGAGAGGAGCCGGACTTATCTGTCCTAGGCATGGATAGCGCCCCAAACTCGGTCTTCCGAATACTAGGGGCTTCGCTGAAATTTAAAATTATAGAATTCTATGGCTAAGTGAGAGTGATAAAGCATTATAAGTCTGATGGCCTTGTTCGTTGCGCTGAGTGCCTCCCTAGATGGACCCAAGAATGGGAACAAGAGCGCTCAGGTTTATCCCGAACACCCCAGCACTAGTGGCATGGGGGTAGAAGCCGACGACTTGCATCTCTCAGATTTGATAAACGGTCACACAGAAGGTAATATTTTAAATTAACAAGCGTTGCTTAGCGCATATGAACACAGTTTTTAGCGTACAGGATAACAGATGCGAGTCTACTCAAAAATTACATCTTTGGAGCATTCACCTGCTATAAGGCGGGCACCCTTCAGGACGCCCTCATAATACATCTCGGGCTTGCGATACTCCTTGCCCGACGGTGGCGCGTCCATCACAAGCTTCTCGGCGTCCATCTTGCCCCAGTGCACTTTAGCACGGGCAAGGGCCCGACGGGCACCTTCAATACAGACCGAAGTAGCTCCCAGGCATGGCTTCTCTAAGCCACAGCCGAACTATGAGGCCCTTCATGGCATGTTCGGCCACCTTATGGAGCTCGACCAGCTGCTTCAGCTGGTCGCTCAGGGGCACCGGATGTCCGGCCTCAGCATACTGGGACCAGAACACTTTCTCCGTCGAGCTTCCTTCCTCGGTCCGGTAGAATGCGGCGGCATCGGATACACTGCGGGGCAGATCTGCGAATGATCCTGGAGAGCTCCGGATTCGGGTAAGTAATAGGTAATTTACTTTCACATGCTTGCTTTGCATAAAGAATGCCTTACCCGCCGCAATCTTTTTCATCTCCTCAATCTCCTGGAGGGCTTTTTGGGCTTCGGCCTTGGCAGATTTGGCGCTTTCAAGTGCCGAGGAAAGCTCGTACTCTCGAGTCTTCGAGTCAAGCTCTAACCTCTCATGTTTTTTCACAAGAGCATCGAGCTCTTGCCGCACCTCCACCGCCTGCGCCTCTTGCTTTTCTCACTCGGAGCGCTCCATGGCTGCATTGTCTTCGGCCTGGGAAAGCGCTTCCTTCAGGGTCGCCACCTCGGTCGTGGCCCCTGCAACATTCATGTTAGTCCTGTCATTATTTGCAACCAGGTATTTCTATATACATTTACATACGGTATTACATACCCTCCTTGTCCTCGAGCTGCTTCTTGGCATGGCCGAGATCGTTCTCGGACCGCTCGAGGTTCTGCTTCAATGCGTCGACCTCCTTAGTCAGTGCAGTAGAGGTCAGCAGCGTAGCCTGCATTCCCATATCGACATATTTATGTTAGACTCCTGCGTATATCTTTTTAGATCCTCAGTCAGGCTTTTCTTTCGAATGCCGAACTGAGCATCAGGGGCTACTGTCTATGCGGTAACATTTTTATATGTTTTGAATACATACCTCAAAGCCTGTTAGCAGGCTGGTACAGGCTTCTGTCAGCCCGCTCTTGGCGGACCGAACCTTCCGAATCACCGCACTCATAACTGTGCGGTGCTCCTCGTCGATGGAGGCGCCGTTAAGCACCTCCAGCAAACTGTCCGGCGTCTCCGGTTGGACGGAGGCCGCCGGCGTCGTAGGTGTGCCTTTCTTGCGAAGGCACCGTCTACCGGACTCTGGAACCGTTGTCGGTTCCGGAGCGGTGTCCGGCCCAGGGCCGGACTTAGATCCCTCTCGGGCTTTACCCCCTTTGGGCCTGGAGTCTGGGAGGTCGCCTTGCGGCACCTCCAGGACCACCTCCTCCTGGTTTAGTCCCTTTTGGGACTCCACCTCGCCGTCATCCGTAGGGAGAGGGGAGGAGGCCGTCGGAAGTGAAGCGCTATTCACGTCCGACAAATCCGGGGAGCCGCTCGACGAATCACCGAGCTGAGCCTTGGGTGGACTGCATGATTAAATTCGGCATCAGAAGGTACCATACATTAGAGGAGCTCCATGAGTTATTCTGGTATCCGGACACTTACGATTTTGCGAGGGGCTTGACCCTGGATGGCCATTCCTCCCCACCGTCTTCGGCATCGGAGGTGTAGTCCGGCAGAAGGGCCCTCCCCTTTTTGGACCCTCCGGCCTCCCAGTTGGGGCGGCCTTCCTTTTCTTTCCTCCCCCCGCTGGAGGGGGAGAGGCTTCTTCTTATTCCTCCTCCTCGTCCTCAGAGGCGGAGGGTGCTTCGGGGTTGTCAGGCGATCAATCCGACACCACCAGGCGCCGGGAACTCTTTCGAGTCCCCGTGGCCTTCTTCTCCTGCAACACGTGAGGTGCCGTAACCAGCAGCTTCGTCAAGCATGCGTCTGCTGGCCCTTCGGGCAAAGGGGCCGGACAGTCAAACTGTCCGGACGTCCTCTTCCAGTCTTGTCAAAGGAGCAGGAGTTTAGATCCTACATGGAGTCAAACTATGAAAATCAAGTGTCCCGTGGAGGACTAAAAGCAAGCTTACTTCGGTGGCTTGGTGCTTGGCGCAGAATCCGCGATCCTCGGTGATGGGAGGGGAGACCTCGGAGCTCTTGAATAGCACCTTCCAGGCGTCCTCGTCCTTTGTTTCAAAGAGCTGGGACAGAGTCTGGTGCTGGGCCGGGTCGAACTCCCACAGGTTGAAGGCCCGTCGTTGACACGGAAGGATCCGGTGGAAGAGCATGACCTGGACTACATTAACAAGCTTAACCTTCTTGTTCACCAGGTCTCGGACACAGGTTTGGAGTCCGGTCACCTCTTTCGGACTACCCAACAAAAGGCCCATCTCTTTCCAAGATGTGAGCCGTGTGGGGATGCCAGATCGGAATTCGGGGGCCGCTGCCAATTCAGGGTCACGTGGCTCGGTGATATAGAACCACCCCGACTGCCACCCTTTGATGGTCTCTACGAAGGCGCCCTCAAGCCATGTAACGTTGGCTATCTTGCCCACCATGGCACCTCCGCACTCCGCTTGGCGGCCGCCCACGACCTTCGGCTTGACGCTGAAGATCTTCAGCCATAGGCCAAAGTGAGGCTGGATGCGGAGGAAGGCCTCACACACGACGATAAACACCGAGATGTTGAGGATGAAGTTCGGGGCCAGATCGTGGAAGTCCAGGCCGTAGTAGAACATGAGCCCCTGGACGAATGGGTGAAGAGGAAAGCCCAATCCGCGGAGGAAACGGGGGAGAAACACGACCCTCTCATGGGGCCCAGGGGTGGGGATGAGTTGCCCCTCATCTGGAAGCCGGTGTGGCGATGTCGTCAGACAAGTATCCGGCCTTCCTCAACTTTTTGATTTGCCCCTCCGTGATGGAGGAGGCCATCCATCTACCTCCCGCTCTGGACATGATTGGAGAAGGGTTGAGGTGGGAAGTGCGGACTTGGGCGCTGGAGCTCGAGTGCGCCGGGATGGATAAGCAACGGAGGAAGAAGGCGTAAATGGAAAGGGTGGATCCTCATCCCCTTATATGGGCGGCCGAAACTATAAGCCCCCACCAGCCTAATAAAACTCGCCGTCGTCCGTAGGGAGAGGGGAGGAGGCCGTCGGAAGTGAAGCGCTATTCACGTCCGACAAATCCGGGGAGCCGCTCGACGAATCACCGAGCTGAGCCTTGGGTGGACTGCATGATTAAATTCGGCATCAGAAGGTACCATACATTAGAGGAGCCTCATGAGTTATTCTAGTATCCGGACACTTACGATTTTTCGAGGGGCTTGACCCTGGATGGCCATTCCTCCCCACCGTCTTCAGCATCGGAGGTGTAGTCCGGCAGAAGGGCCCTCCCCTTTTTGGACCCTCCGGCCTCCCCAGTTGGGGCGGCCTTCCTTTTCTTTCCTCCCCCCGCTGGAGGGGGAGAGGCTTCTTCTTATTCCTCCTCCTCGTCCTCAGAGGCGGAGGGTGCTTCGGGGTTGTCAGGCGATCAATCCGACACCACCAGGCGCCGGGAACTCTTTCGAGTCCCCGTGGCCTTCTTCTTGGCCTTCTTCTCCTGCAACACGTGAGGTGCCGTAACCAGCAGCTTCGTCAAGCATGCGTCTGCTGGCCCTTCGGGCAAAGGGGCCGGACAGTCAAACTGTCCGGACGTCCTCTTCCAGTCTTGTCAAAGGAGCAGGAGTTTAGATCCTACATGGAGTCAAACTATGAAAATCAAGTGTCCCGTGGAGGACTAAAAGCAAGCTTACTTCGGTGGCTTGGTGCTTGGCGCAGAATCCGTGATCCTCGGTGATGGGAGGGGAGACCTCGGAGCTCTTGAATAGCACCTTCCAGGCGTCCTCGTCCTTTGTTTCAAAGAGCTGGGACAGAGTCTGGTGCTGGGCCGGGTCGAACTCCCACAGGTTGAAGGCCCGTCGTTGACACGGAAGGATCCGATGGAAGAGCATGACCTGGACTACATTAACAAGCTTAACCTTCTTGTTCACCAGGTCTCGGACACAGGTTTGGAGTCCGATCACCTCTTTCGGACTACCCCACAACAGGCCCATCTCTTTCCAAGATGTGAGCCGTGTGGGGATGCCAGATCGGAATTCGGGGGCCGCTGCCCATTCAGGGTCACGTGGCTCGGTGATATAGAACCACCCCGACTGCCACCCTTTGATGGTCTCTACGAAGGCGCCCTCAAGCCATGTAACATTGGCTATCTTGCCCACCATGGCACCTCCGCACTCCGCTTGGCGGCCGCCCACGACCTTCGGCTTGACGCTGAAGATCTTCAGCCATAGGCCAAAGTGAGGCTGGATGCGGAGGAAGGCCTCACACACGACGATAAACACCGAGATGTTGACGATGAAGTTCGGGGCCAGATCGTGGAAGTCCAGGCCATAGTAGAACATGAGCCCCTGGACAAACGGGTGAAGAGGAAAGCCCAATCCGCGGAGGAAACGGGGGAGAAACACGACCCTCTCATGGGGCCTAGGGGTGGGGATGAGTTGCCCCTCATTTGGAAGCCGGTGCGGCGATGTCGTCAGACAAGTATCCAGCCTTCCTCAACTTTTTGATTTGCCCCTCCGTGATGGAGGAGGCCATCCATCTACCTCCCGCTCTGGACATGATTGGAGAAGGGTTGAGGTGGGAAGTGCGGACTTGGGCGCTGGAGCTCGAGTGCGCAGGGATGGATAAGCAACGGAGGAAGAAGGCGTAAATGGAAAGGGTGGATCCTCATCCCCTTATATGGGCGGCCGAAACTATAAGCCCCCACCAGCCTAATAAAACTCGCTTATCTCCCAAGCGCCGTGGTTAATGGCGCGGTTGGCTTACCGACGCCCGTATTGATGAGAATCCCGGAATAAGGGGACACGATCTCTGCTTTGACAAGACGTGCCTAGGAAACCGCCTCGCTAAAACGCGCTGAGGTGGAACAGTAAAATGATTCGAATAGAGGCTTGGCCGTGGCATGATATCACGCTGCGGAATACGTCAGCAGATTAGATTTGTTCAGATATTATTCTCTCTACGGTGGTATGTGGAACTTATTTTGCAGAGCCGGACACTATCCTTGTGTTCAACATCTTCTATGAAGTATTCGGAGGAGGGACCTGCCTTGCAATGCCGAAGACACTTTGCGCGCCGGACTCGTCGTCATTGAAGCCTGGTTCAGGGGCTACTGAGGGAGTCCTGGATTAGGGGTTGTCCGGATGGCTGGACTATGACCTTTGGCCGGACTCCTGGACTATGAAGATACAAAATTTAAGACTTCGTCCCGTGTCCGGATAGGACTTTCCTTGGCGTGGAAGGCAAGCTTGGCGATATGATATGAAAATATCCTCCCATTGTAATCGACTCTGCGTAACCCTAGCCCTCTCCGGTGTCTATATAAACCAGAGAGTTTTAGTCCGTAGGACGAACAACAATCATACCATAGGCTAGCTTCTAGGGTTTAGCCTCTATGGTCTCGTGGTAGATGAACTCTTGTACTACCCATATCATCAATATTAATCAAGCAGGAGTAGGGTTTTACCTCCATCGAGAGGGCCCGAACCTGGGTAAAAACATCGTGTCCCTTGTCTCCTGTTAACATCCTCCTAGACGAACAGTTCGGGACCCCCTACTTGAGATCCGCCGGTTTTGACACCGACACTCACCGCCGTGCTTGGCCTCGCCGGCAGCTAGACGCCGGTAGGTTTGACCCAGTTGACCTAGGGTTTAACCTCCCCTGGGTCTATGATATGTGGGGCCATCCCCTGACTAACTCTTAGATTAGGATTTAATTAGTGTTAGGTTTAATTAGTATTAACTCACTTAGTTTACTAACCGAGTCACTGCCTAGTGGGCCCCACAGGTCAGGTTTGACCTGGACCGGGTCAGTTGACCTGCTGACATCACAGTGACGTAGTGCTGATGTAGTAATACATTTTCTATATTTAAAATAATTCAAAAATTCCAAAAATTAGTGTAAACTTCAAAACAATCATTGAAATTAATCTGCAACTCCAAATGCAAAGAGTTATATATAAAAAATGATCAGAAAATTTAATCTATTCATCAGTATGATTTTCATGCATGTTAGAACAACTTATGACTACTATTTAGGGAAAATGAGATAATGGCATTTTTATACTCACATATGGAGTTGAATTTGAATCTTTGATTCAAACCAAGTTCATTTAATCTGGTTGCTAGTTGCATTAGCTCAAATCACATCATATTTCCCTGTCATGATCATGCATCACACTGTGCGTTGCATTGATTGTGTTCTTCCTTGTCTGCCGATATTTGTCCCCCCTGTCGGTGTCAAAACCGGAGGATCTCGGGTAGGGGGTCCCGAACTGTGCGTCTAAGGATAATGGTAACAAGTGGTGGGGGACACGATGTTTACCAAGTTCGGGCCCTCTCTATGGAGGTAATACCCTACTTCCTGCTTGATCGGTCTTGATGATATGAGTATTACAAGAGTTGATCTACCACGAGATTGTAGAGGCTAAACCCTACAAGCTAGCCTATGATTATGATTGTTGTTGTCCTACGGACTAAACCCTCCAGTTTATATAGATATCGGAGGGGGCTAGGGTCACACAGAGTCGGTAACAGAGAAGGGAATCTACATATCCGAATTGCCAAGCTTTCCTTCAATGCAAAGGAGAGTCCCACCCGGATACGGGACGAGGTCTTCAATCTTGTATCTTCATTGTCCAACAGTTCGGCATAAGCATATAGTCCGGCTGTCCGAGGACCCCCTAATCCTGGACTCCCTCAGTAGCCCCTGAACCAGGCTTCAATGACGATTAATCCGGCACGCAGATTGTCTTTGGCATTGCAAGGCGGGTTCCTTCTCCAAATACCCCAAAGTAGATCTTGAACACAAGAATCGTGTCCGGCTCTGCAAAACAAATTCCACATACCACCGTAGAGAGTATGATATTCCATGAGTCTAATTTGCTGACAACTTTTTCCTAGTGTGACATCACGCTGCGGCCCGGTAATTATTCAAACCATTTTTCGAACCTGCCAATACACATATTGCGAGGCGGTTTTATTGGCACATCTTGTCGAAGAAGAGATCGTGTCCCCCTTATCATGGGATTCTCATCAATACGGGCGTGGGTAACCCAACCGCTCCATTAGTACGACTCCTTGGTTTAGGCAAGTTCCAAACGGCCGCGCGGAGGATGCTTGACATTCATCCTCTATATAAAGAGGTTAAGACCTGTCCTTTTCTTTCCACGCCTAATCCTTCCCTTCCCCCACCTCGAGTTCCCTCACCCAAGGTTCAGTCTAAGCGCTCTGGACCTTCAACCATGTCCGGATCCAACCCTCAAGGCCGGTGGATGGCCTCTTCCATCATAGAGGAGGACATCAAGAAGCTTAGGGAGGCTAGTAATTTGACCGCCGAAATCCTACATAGACTTCCTGTTCAAGGGCAGGTTATCCCTACTCGCCAACCAACGAGAGCATTGTATTCATCTCCCACTTCCTCCGAGGGCTAGCCTTCAGTCTTCATCCCTTTGTTGGAGGGCTCATGTTCTATTACGGGCTAGATTTTCATGATCTAGCTCCAGATTCCTTCCTTCACATCTTGATGTTCATCATTGTGTGTGAGGCCTTCCTCCGTATTACCCCACACTTCGGCTTATGGCTCAAGACCTTCAACGTGAAGCCGAAGATGATCGACGAGCGACACGCAGAGTGCGGAGGCGCTTTAATAAGCAAGGGTATTGATGCTTTATGGCCAAAGGGTTCCTTCCCGGAAGTTTCCGACCTATGGCAACGGGAGTGGTTTTATATCACAGCCCCCCGAGGTAGAAAGTGGGCGGCCTCCCCAGCCTTCCGCTCCACTCCTCCGCCACAGATCGCATCATGGGTCAACAAGGGGCTGGACTGGGGATCAGTTGATGACGTGCGGACATTGAAAAGCCGCATTCAGGATCTCATCAAAAAGGACACTAATCTTTTCAAGGTAATCCAAGTAATGTTAGTTTGTCGGGTCCTGCCATGCCAACATCGACCTCTCCGTATGTGGGAGTTCAACCCGGAAGGACCGCGAACTGTTCAGCACTTCTTCGGCGCGACGCTCAAAGGGATGTATCAATTATTCTTCAGATCATGAATAAAGAGTCTAGACACAACAGAGGATGCAGGCCTCAACTGCAACCGTCTAGACACCTAGGTAAGTAACTCCGCGACCGAACATGCTATCATTTTATTTGTCACAACATTATTATGAAAAGCCACCCTCGGCCAGGACTGGATAAGAAAGGCGGAGAGGATCAGGTGTTCGGCCCCTCTTCCCGAAGATTCACCGGATCCTGTACTAACCAGGATGCTGGCTCGCGCACCTTATTAAGTTCCATCAGGGGAGGACAAGGAGAGGAATGGGAAAGCCAAAAGCAGACTTCATGCCGGAGGTACGTTACGCATCCTAACTGGGGAAATTAGTACCCTCGTGTTGGAGGATGAACGGGGAGGAGAATCTAGCATCCCCTCTACCCCTGGGAAGAAAAGGATCGCCCCCAAAGACTTGGAAGCAGAGGTCTCCAAACAAGGGAAGAATCGTACACCAGGGGGCCCTGCCCCGGAGGGCAACATTGCCACACAGCGCCCATATGGGGGCCAGCCGCTAACCCAGCCGTAATTGAACAAAGGTGCTTAGTAAGCATACCCTGTTCTTTTTGTGAGAATAACGATCGAGACATATGTTTTGTAGTTCGACTTATAGCCTCCCTCAACAATGTTCGTCCTCGGGGGATCTTCTTCTGGAGATGATGGAGAGAGAAATGCCTCCTCCTACTTCTCCGCCTCATGAGGCAGACGACCCTGAGGTGTCGTCCCGGAGGATCTCTCTTGATCCGCAATGACCAGAAGGTAACTCTTCGACTACCCTAATTCCGGGGTTTTCAGCTCCTAGAGAGACCAACAGAAAAAGCCTCAGACTGTCCGATATACAACCTGACACATTAACGGGTCTTCTGCAGCAAGCGGCTATCTCAGAGGAACATCATACCTTAATGGGTACGGTGGTGGAGAGGATTTCATCCGCAAAAAGCGGGTTGAATGAAGCTTTTACAAGCCTGCTAAGAGGCTTTGAGGTACGCAAAGTGATATATTTTTTGATTGTACCTTACACGCAAGGTGTACTTTGTATAGATAGTAGCCCCTAAGACTCTGGTTGCCATCTGGACGAGGCGAGCAGAGGATCATAGTCTCAGGTAATGATAGTGTTGATTTTGTACGCAGGCGGCTGCAGCTCCGAGGGCTGATCGAACTGCTGAATTTGCCGAACTAAAGCGACAACTTGATGTGGCGGTTGCAGACATCATGCTTGTGAACAAGCGGCCTGACGAGGCACAGGGTATGTATATTTGGGTGGTCAGCGAATATTAATAAGAGCATGATGCTAGGATTTATTATATGCTTTGACTGTAGATGGTGCCGTCACTGTGGAGACCCTTCGAGCAGAGCTTGCCCTGGCCAAGGAGCAAGCTAGGATTGGCAATGCAGCTGCCGTGAAAGCAGCTGATGAATTAAAAGCCGAATAGGCTGCTCATCGCCAAAGTGAGGATAGAATAGCCAACATGGCTCTTGAGCTACAAAATGTTGCTAGCTGATATGAGCTTCTCGAAAGGGAAAAACAAGCAAAAATGGCTGACCTGAAAAAGGCTTTACAAGCAGCAAAGGAAACTCGACCTGAGATCAGAGCAGCTCGAGAGGTGCTCCAGCGAGACGGTGAGAACGCGGCTGGGAAGCCCTTTTTATTGCGAACCAAATTCGGCGATCCGAAGTATGTCCCTCTTGATCAGTTGTGGAGTTCTGCACACGCATACTTGGATTTGTCAAAGAGTGCGACTGATGTGATGCAGTATTTCGAAGATCGAGAAGATCATGAAACAGAAAGATTGTTCTGGTCGCAGTTCAGTACTCCATGGCGCCCGCTGTTGTTGAATGAGCAAATGGCCGAATGGGCTGAGCTCCATAGGTTATCCGTGCTTGCCATGAAGGTCGTCGTGGATCGCCTGTGGCTGAAGGAACCGAGTATGGATAGTTATTTTGGTTTGGTGCAACGATTTATTCGTGTTGTGCCGTATATCGATGTTGTCAAGCGGTCGGCGTGCATAGAGGGTTTGCAGATGGCCTTTGCCCGTGTTAAGACATACTGGGCGAAGATGGAGGCCACCGATATTGCAACCGGGGGTCCGCCCGGGGGCCAGGACTCGCCCGAGCACTATTTTGAAGAAGTCTTAGAAGGTGCTCGTTCGATAGAGGCTCAGTGCTCAAAGAATACCATGTTCGAATGATATGTATCTTGATTGTAAAAACAATGCTTTTGGTAATAAAGGCTATATTTATACTTTTGCCCGTAAAGTATTGCAGTGCCTCCTATGCGGCCGCTTATGTATATATGTATATAACCTGAAAGTTTGCAGTTGTCGGCTTCAGCCCCCTTGCATATAATGCGGGGGTGTTCGGCAAAACACGTAATCACACTTGATCCAACATCTTGGTCCGTTAAGGAGGTGGTAGCGCGGCGAATGAGGCAATCGGACTATATAGCTTTAACACTTTCACTTAACCATAGGAGTTTGACGGTGGAACTACTATATATCCCCTGGTATGTCCATGTTTATCCGAATACGGTGCGTTTACATACGTGATCGGGAAACTGGTCCTTCGTTAATGCGGAGGAATCATTAAGATTCCGCTGAGCCATCGAGTGGTTGAACAGTCTCTGGCTTTATCATGACAGTCAGTTTTCGGCTTTCTTTACCGAGGTGCTCGTCCGGATGAACCATGGCACAATCGCGGTAGTTCTCCCTGTGCCACCTTAGCTGGTAGAGCGGAACGTAAGGTAGCAAAACATGGGAGCCGGGCAAACCCAACTATTGAACAAATCATGATCTAGAGCTGATGCATATAAGGCCAAACTCGCGACGGCGAACACTGATACGTCTTTGTCGTATCTATAATTTTTGATTGTTCCATTCCAATATTATTCAACTTTCATATACTTTTGGCAACTTTTTATACTATTTTTTGGGACTAACATATTGATCAAGTGCCTAGTGCCAGTTCCTGTTTGTTGCATGTTTTATGTTTCGCAGAAACCCAATATCAAACGGAGTCCAAATGGGATAAAAAGGGACGCAGCATTATTTTGGAATATTTTTGATTTTTGGGAGGAAGTATCAACACGAAACGGTGCCCGAGGTGGCCACGAGAGTGGCCCACGCCACCACTCCAGGGGGGCGCCCCCCTATCTCGTGGGCCACCTGTAAGGCGGTTGATGCCCTCCTTTGGCCGCAAGAAAGCTAATTTTTGGAAAACGATCTGGGCGTAGGTTTCAGTCCAATCGGAGTTACGGATCTCTAGATATAAAGGAAACAGTGCTAGGGCAGAATTCCAGAGCGCAGAAAGAGAGAGATAGATCCAATCTCGGAGGGGCTCTCGCCCCTCCCACGCCATGGGAGCCAAGGACTAGAGGGGAAACCCTTCTCCCATCTAGGGAGAAGGTCAAGGAAGAATAAGAAGAAGGGGGGCTCTCTCCCCCTTGCTTCCGGCGGCGCCGGAACGCCGCCGGGGGCCATCATCATCACCGCGATATTCACCAACACCACCGTCATCTTCACCAACATCTCCATCACATTCCCCCCTCTATCTACAGCGGTCCACTCTCCTGCAACCTGCTGTACCCTCTAGTTGAACATGGTTCTTTATGCTTCATATTATTTTCCAATGATGTGTTGCCATCCTATGATGTCTGAGTAGATTTTTGTTGTCCTATTGGTGGTTGATGAATTGCTATGATTGATTTAATTTTCTTGTGGTTATGTTGCTGTCCTTTGGTGCCCATCATATGAGCGCGTGCGTGGATCACACCATAGGTTTAGTTGTATGTTGATAGGACTATGTATTAGAGGGCAAGAGTGACAGAAGCTTCAGCCTACCATAGAAATTGATGCATACGGGGTTGAAGGGGGACCAATATATCTTAATGCTATGGTTGGGTTTTACCTTAATGAACGTTAGTACTTGAGGACTGCTTTCTAATAGTTCCAATCATAAGTGCATAGAATTCCATGTCAGAGATAACATGCTAGCAATGGCCTCTCCCACATGATACTTGCTATCGGTCTAGTAAAGTAGTCAATTGCCTAGGGACACTTTCACAACTCCTACCACCACTTTTCCACACTCGCTTTATTTACTTTATTGCATCTTTATCTAAACAGCCCCTAGCTTTTATTTACGTGCTCTTTATTATCTTGCAAACCTATCCAACAACACCTGCAAAGTACTTCTAGTTTCATACTTGTTCTAGGTAAAGTGAAGGTCAAGCGTGCGTAGAGTCGTATCAGTGGCCGATAGGACTTGAGAGAGTATTTGTTCTACCTTTATCTCCTTGTTGGGTTTGACACTCTTACTTATCGAAAGAGGCTACAACTATCCCGTATACTTGCGCGTCATCAAGACCTTTTTCTGGCGCCGTTACCGGGGAGTCATAGCGTGGGGTGAATATTCTCGTGTGTGCTTGTTTTCTTTATCACTAAGTAATTTTTATTAGCTGTTCTAAGTTGTTCTCTATCTTTAGTTATGGATATGGAACACAAAATACCAAACAAATTAGGTGTACTTGCTACTCATGAATATGGGGTAACTCCTAAAACCCTCGATTCTCATTATGTGAAAGGTATTATGTACTACTTTGATAATCCCGAGAAAACCCCATTCAACTTTATAATGGGAGACACGTTGGATCAACGTGAATACTTGAGGGATTATCGCTCGACAAAAAAGGGAAACTATTATGGGATCAATTTATTATGTTGCGTTGGTATGCCCGGGATCTATGCTTGAGATATGATATTACTTGTTGCTCTAGGATGAAGGCTCCACACCTTCCCTTTTCATGCAAATTTAATGATAATGAAACCTTAGCTTCTTATGCTAATGGTATATATGATTACTATGATGTGGAACAAATAGAAGAATTTGTTGCTTTTAAGGCTGCTTATGAAATTGAATCTTTGTATGAAAAGTATGAAGCTTTTGATGATGATGGTGTTTATAGACCTGAAAATCTTGCTATACTTAGATATTTCTATGAAAATTATGAATACAATTACTATATTAATACATTTATTTAGAAAGTCTCCGCTGTCCAAGAAGATACTAATATTTTGCAGGAAGCTATGGAAGAAGAAATTGATGAAACTGTGATCTCATTTGATGAAAAAGATGATGAGGAGAGCGAAGAACAAAAGGAGGAAGAGCGGATTAGCTACCCGTGCCCACCTTCTAATGAGAGTAACTCTTCAACTCATACATTGTTTAATTCCCCTTCGTTCTTACCGAAGGATGATTGCTATGATGATTGTTATGATCCCGTTGATTCTCTTGAAATATCCCTTTTTGATGATGCTTGCTATGCTTGTGGCCAAGATGCCAATATGAATTATGCTTATGGAGATGAACTTGCTAGAGTTCCTTATGTTAAACATGAAATTGTTGCTATTGCACCCACGCATGATAGTCCTATTATCTTTTTGAATTCTCCCGACTACACTATATCAGAGAAATTTGCGCTTAGTAAGGATTATATTGATAGGTTGCCTTTTACCATTGCATATGATGATTTTGATGAATGTAATATGCATGTGCTTGCTGCTCCTACTTGCAATTATTATGAGAGAGGAACGATGTCTCCACCTCTCTATGTTTCCAACACGATAGAATTGCAAGAAACTGCTTATACTATGCATTGGCCTTTACTTTGTGTGCATGAATTGTTCTTTTATGACATGCCGATGCATAGGAAGAGAGTTAGACTTCGTTGTTGCATGATATATGTTACTTTGTGCTCACTACTAAATTACAAATCATTGTTAATTAAAATTGGCTTTGATATACCTTGGGATCCGGGTGGATTCATTACTTGAGCACTAAATGCCTAGCTTAATGGCTTTAAAGAAAGTGCTGCCAGGGAGATAACCCGGAAGTTTTAGAGAGTCATTTATTTCTGTTGAGTGCTTTCATATAGTTTAAAAACACAAAAATAAAGAGGGGAACCTAAAAACTTTTTCAAAAAGGAAAGTGAAAGTGAGAAAGACAAGCATTGTTGAAGTGGGAGAGCTCCTTGAACGTTGTTCATGCTCACGGAAACTTTGTGAATCTTGATTACATAAAATTTTCATCAAAAATAATTATCCCCTTGTATAATTCCATTGTATTATAAAAATAATGTGCCAAGGTTTGCCTTTAGGATGTTTACAATGCTTGTTGTTTGTACGGTGCAGGACAGAAACTTTGGCTGTAGTGCGCGATTTTACATTTTTAACTGGAACTTCATTTGGTTCTGATTCCTTTTGCAATGTCTTTACATGTAACTTGTTTATTTTTCCTATTTTTTGTAGAATTATTGGGGTGCCAGAAGTATGGTGTATGTTCAGATTGCTACAGACTGTTCTGTTTTTACAGATTCTGTTTTTGATGCATAGTTTGCTTGTTTTTATGAAACTATCAATTTCTGTCAGTGGATTAAGCCATGGAAAAGCTATATTACAGTAGACACAATGCAAAAACAAGATATGGATTGGTTTACTACAGTACTTAGAGTAGTGATTTGCTTTATTATACTAACGGATCTTACTGAGTTTTCTGTTGAAGTTTTGTGTGGATGAAGTGTCTAACCGAGGAGGTCTCAATATGAGGAAATGGAAGAGAGGCAAGACCTCAAGCTTGGGGATGCCCGAGGCACCCCAAGTGAATATTCAAGGAGGCTCAAGCGTCTAAGCTTGGGGATGCCCCGGAAGGCATCCCCTCTTTCTTCAACAAGTATCGGTATGTTTTCGTATTCGTTTCGTTTATGCATTATGTGGAAGTCTTGGAGCGTCTTTTGCATTTAGTTTTCACTTTTATTTTATGCACCATGCTGGTATGAGATAGTCCTTGGTTGATTTATAGAATGCTCATTGCACTTCACTTAAATCTTTTGAGTCTGGCTTTATAGAATGCTTCATGTGCTTCACTTATATCATTTGAAGTTTGGATTGCATGTTTCCCTTTACATAGAAAACCGCCATTTGTAGAATGCTCTTTTGCTTCACTTATATTTGTTAGAGTGTGGGCATATATTTTGTAGAAACAATTAAACTCTCTTGTTTCACTTATATCTATTTAGAGAGATGACAGGAATTGGTCATTCACATGGTTAGTCATAAAATCCTACATAAACTTGTGGATCACTGAATATGATATGTTTGATTCCTTGCAATAGTTTTGCGATATAAAGGTGGTGATATTAGAGTTGTGCTAGTTGAGTAATTGTGAAATTGAGAATTACTTGTGTTGAGGTTTGCAAGTCCCGTAGCATGCATGTATGGTGAACCGTTATGTAACGAAGTTGGAGCATGAGGTGCTCTTTGATTTCTTTCCTTATGAGAGGCAGTCGGGGACGAGCGATGGTCTTTTCCTACCAATCTATCCCCCTAGGGGCATGCATAGTAGTACTTTGCTTCGAGGGCTAAGTAGACTTTTGCAATAAGTATATGAGTTCTTTATGACTAATGTGAGTCCATGGATATACGCACACTCACCCTTCCACTTTGCTAGCCTCTATTGTGTAACGCAACTTTCGCCGGTATCATGAACCCATTATTTACCTTCCTCAAAACAGCCACCATACCTACCTATTATGGCATTTCCCTAGCCATTCCAAGATATATTGCCATGCAACTTCCATCATCATCATATACATGACTTGAGCATTCATTGTCATATTGCTTTGCATGATTGTAAGATAGCTAGCATGATGTTTTCATGGCTCGTCCGTTTTGATGTCATTGCTATGCTAGATCATTGCACATCCCGGTACACCGCTGGAAGCATTCATATAGAGTCGTATCTTTGTTCGAGAGTTGTAATATTGAGTTGTAAGTAAATAAAAGTGTGATGATCATCATTATTAGAGCATTGCCCAAGTGAGGAAAGGATGAAGGAGACTATGATTCCACCCACAAGTCGGGATCAGACTCCGGACTTTAAAAAAACAAAAGAGGCCAAAGAAGCCCAAATATAAAAAAGAGGCCAAAGAAGCCCACCAAGAAGGAAAAAAATGAAAAAATGAAAAAAATGAAAAAGGAAAAGAAAAAAATGAGAGAAAAAGAGAGAAGGGGAATTGTTACTATCCTTTTACCACACTTGTGCTTCAGAGTAGCACCATGTTCTTCATATAGAGAGTCTCTTGAGTTATCACTTTCATATACTAGTGGGAATTTTCATTATAGAACTTGGCTTGTATATTCCGATGATGGGCTTCCTCAAACGCCCAGTCTTCATGAGCAAGCAAGTTGGATGCACACCCACTTAGTTTCCAGTTTGAGCTTTCATACACTTGCAGCTCTTAGTGCATCTGTTGCATGGCAATCCCTACTCACTCACATTGATATCTATTGATGGGCATCTCCATAGCCCGTTGATACGCCTAGTTGATGTGAGACTATCTTCTCCCTCTTTTTGTCCTCGCAACCACCATCTTTTACCACCATAGTGCTATGTCCATGGCTTGCACTCATGTATTGCGTAAGAGTTGAAAAAGCTGAAGCGCGTTAAAAAGTATGAACCAATTGCTCGGCTCGTCATCGGGGTTGTGCATGATGGGAGTATTTTGTGTGATGAAGATGGAGCATAGCCAGATTATATGATTTTGTAGGGATGAGCTTTCTTTGGCCATGTTATTTTGATAAGACATAATTGCTTGGTTGGTAGGCTTGAAGTATTATTGTTTTTATGTCAAAAGATAGACTATTGCTTTGAATCACTCATGTCTTAATATTCATGCCATGATTAAACATATGATCAAGATTATGCTAGGTAGCATTCCACATCAAAAATTATCTTTTTTATCATTTACCTACTCGAGGACGAGCAGGAATTAAGCTTGGGGATGCTGATACGCCTCCGTCGTATCTATAATTTTTGATTGTTCCATGCCAATATTATTCAACTTTCATATAGTTTTGGCAACTTTTTATACTATTTTTGGGGACTAACATATTGATCCAGTGCCTAGTGCCAGTTCCTGTTTGTTGCATGTTTTATGTTTCGCAGAAACCCAATATCAAACAGAGTCCAAACGGTATAAAAACGGATGGAGAATTATATATTTGTGATATTTGGGAGGAAGAATCAACGCGAAACGGTGCCCGAGGTGGCCACGAGAGTGGCCCATGCCACCACTCCAGGGGGGCACCCCCCTATCTCGTGGGCCACCCGTAAGGCAGTTGATGCCCTTCTTTGGCCGCAAGAAAGCTAATTTTTGGAAAACAATATGGGCGAAGGTTTCAGTCCAATCGGAGTTACGGATCTCCAGATATAAAGGAAACGGTGCCAGGGCAGAATTCCATAACGCAGAAAGAGAGAGAGATCCAATCTCGAAGGGGCTCTCGCCCCTCCCAGGCCATGGGAGACAAGGACCAGAGGGTAAACCCTTCTCCCATCTAGGGAGAAGGTCAAGGAAGACAAAGAACAAGGGGGGCTCTCTCCCCCTTGCTTTCGGTGGCGCCGGAACGCCGCCGGGGGCCATCATCATCAACGCGATCTTCACCAACACCACCGTCATCTTCACCAACATCTCCATCACCTCCCCCCTATCTACAGCGGTCCACTCTCCCGCAACCCGCTGTACCCTCTACTTGAACATGGTGATTTATGCTTCATATTATTTTCCAACGATGTGTTGCCATCCTATGATGTCTGAGTAGATTTTCGTTGTCCTATTGGTGGTTGATGAATTGCTATGATTGATTTAATTTTCTTGTGGTTCTGTTGCTATCCTTTGGTGCCCATCATATGAGCGCACGCGTGGATCACACCATAGGTTTAGTTGTATGTTGATAGGACTATGTATTGGAGGGCAAGAGTGACAGAAGCTTCAGCCTACCATAGAAATTGATGCATACGGGATTGAAGGGGGACCAATATATCTTAATGCTATGGTTGGGTTTTACCTTAATGAACGTTAGTAGTTGCGGACTGCTTGCTAATAGTTCCAATCATAAGTGCATAGAATTCCAAGTCAGAGATAACATGCTAGCAGTGGCCTCTCCCACATGATACTTGCTATCGGTCTAGTAAAGTAGTCAATTGCCTAGGGATACTTTCACAACTCCTACCACCACTTTTCTACACTCGCTTTATTTACTTTATTGCATCTTTTTCTAAACAGCCCCTAGATTTTATTTATGTGCTCCTTATTATCTTGCAAACCTATCCAACAACACCTACAAAGTACTTCTAGTTTCATACTTGTTCTAGGTAAAGCGAACGTCAAGCGTGCGTAGAGTCGTATCAGTGGCCGATAGGACTTGAGAGAGTATTTGTTCTACCTTTAGCTCCTCGTTGGGTTCCACACTCTTACTTATCGAAAGAGGCTACAACTATCCTGTATACTTGCAGGTCATCAAACACTCCCAAAGGTATTCTGACTTTACAACATATACTAGGCTGAGTACCGCCCTCGATAATGAACCCAGAATTTCAAGGTAGATGCATCAATTCGACGTGATGAAAGAGCGCCTGTGGTGAGAGCTTAGCTCTCAAAAACACACTGGTTGCTGTCTTTGTAACATCTATTTTAGAATGGAGGATCATAAGGTCACCGATAACGCTGATATCCCTCTTGGTCATTTTAAGTGCCAGGAGGGTGTAAGACAACAAGAGACAATAAAAAAGGTTTGCACAGGGTATTAATCTAAAAAGAAACCTTTGGACGGGGCCCTGCTGCACGTCTTAATAAAAAGGTTTACACAGGGTCTTAATCTAAAAACAAACCTTTGAACAGGGTCTTAATAAAAAGGTTTACACAGGGTCATGCTGCTTCTTCAATATCTGATCTTCTTGCTCCAGCGGCACAAACCAGCGCTGCTGGGACTCCCTGCTCCGGCCTCCCGTGACCGGCTATGCTGCCACACAGGCAGCACCGCCGCACACTACTCCTTTGCTGGCTAGGCCATTTCTCTAGTTACCCACACCTCCTATTATTTTCCAGCAACGACAGCCGAACTAGTAAACCCTCGTACTCCCCATCGTGTTTGCAACCATTTCTGACTCTTCCCTGGTTCCGGGTCGTTCGCTTCCTAGGCCTTGCCGTCGTCCACCTCCCTAGTGCTCTCTGTCACATCCCTAGTTCTGGTATGACCTAGACTAGCTAGTCATGTGTCCGTCATGTTTAAATTCCATTTAAGTTTGAAATGAGGATCTGTGAAACCCTCAGAAATCATTTCTGGAAATGACTCAGATAAAAATTGCTCCAAAAAGGTCTAAGAAAATGTTCATGTTGCTCTCTGAAAATATTGGTCAGAGTTAAAATTCAAACCAATATTTTTAGGAGCTCATAGATAGGCATTTGGATTAATCTAGTAATTATTTTTCCTTGGTTATACATATAATATTTGTCCAAAATTATGCCAGTTGTTCAGGAGCTCTGGAATAATATAACTAGCTCCTACAAAAAATTGGCATCAGAAAATAAAATGGAAAACTTACCTGGCGCCTACCTGCAGCCCATCTGGACCCTCAGCTGGCCCAGCACTGTGAGGCCCAGCTTGCCAGCCCACCAGCGCCGTCGTCCTCCTGGTGCCAGTAGGCCAGGCGTGTGGATGGCACGCGCGCACGGCCCTGCCGCCATGCCACCTGCCTGCCTGTCCTCCCCCTCGTTGTCTGGATGCCCCATGCGACGCCACGCGCCGCCCCACACCTCTCTCACTCTCTCTCGTTCTCCCTCCTCCCCTGGATCTCTCCCTCTCACCGGCCCGAGCACCATTGTTGCCACTGCTCGTCGTTGCCACCGCCATGGCCTCGCCTCTCCGACAAGCTCAGGAGCTTCACCGCGTCTTCCTCGTCCTATCCGTCAAGCCACGCGCCTCGGGAGGCCCTGGAGCGCCTCTTTCACCATCGTCTTCATCTCCGGCCGCTAGAGATCGCCTTCGCGGCCCTGCCGCCTCCAGTGCATCCCCGAGCTTGCTGACGACGCCGTCGAGATCGATGTGAGCTTTTGCTCCGTTTCCCCTCTCTCTGTTTAGCCGTTCTCGCACCGTAGGGCCGATCCATACCACGGCCGTAACTCCTCGACGCCGTCACTCAAGCCACTGCACCCCACAACCGCGCGCGTCACCGTCTTCCTGGTGATGCCAGGAGGCCATAGAGCCTCTCCGCTCGCTTCCCCATGCACCGCAGCACCTCACACACACTTGGCCGTGCTCCGGACGCCGCCTCGAGCTCGTTTCCGGCGATCTCCAGCACCCCCGCGCCCTCACGCCTGCTCCAACTGACGTGGACGAGGCTCAGCTCCTCGCCCGTGGTCTGCGCCGCCCGAATGGTCGCCGGAGGGCGAATCCCGTGCCCTTCCGCCGTGTTCGGCCTCGCCGGTGGCTAAACGCCCACGGGTTTGACCGGTTTGACCTCGGCGGCCCGTAAGGTGGGCCCCGTTGGTCAGGTGATTAGCTTAGGGCTAATCACCGTTTAGCTAATTCCCCTCCCCCCTAACACTGACTTGTGGGCCCTAGCGCCACTAATCCTGTAATTAGGATAAGTTAAACCCCCTGTTTAACCTGTGACACTGATGTGTGGACCCCACACGTCAGGTTTGACCTTGTCAGCTCCGTTGACCTGCTGGCGCAGGCATGACGCAATGCTGATGCAGTTAATTCCTTTTCTGGTTTTAAAAATAAATCAGGAAATTCCAGAAAATGATATAAACTTCAAAAATTCATAGAAATTCAACCGTAGCTCAGATTCAAATAATTTATATATGAAAAATTATCAGAAAAATTCAATATATCCATTTGTACTAGTTTCTTGCATGAAAAACAAACTTATACCTACTGTATTAGTGAAAACAAAATAAATGGCATTTATAAGAGCTTATTTTGGAGTTGCATTTGAACCTTTGGTTCAAATGGACTTCATCCAAATAACTGCTGGTTGCATTAGCTCAAAAAACATCACATATTCATGCCATGTTCATGCATCATATTGGTGCATATGCTTGTGAATTGATTGTCGACACCGTTCCTTCTTGATAGGTCCTGCTCCGGAGAGTGCTCCAGAGTACTTGTCTGTGAAGGAGTTCCCCCTCTGTTGATCCATCAGGTAAGCAAACCCCCTTGTTCATTCCGATACAATCCTACTCTCTCGCTCATGCTCTCTATTATTTCATTAGGACAACAACGATTCAACTGCTACTTTGTGCTACGGTAGTTGAACCCACTCCTATGCATGACCTGTCATTGCCACAGTAAATAGTTGAAACCCACTAGCATGTGTGGGAGTTGATTGAAGGCATTGTTGTGTTACTACCATGCCATGCCTGCTATTGCTTAGAGTGTGTCAGGTCTAATTCATTGGGAATGAATTGGAGTGCAGTGCTCTATGTTCTGATGCTGAGAGTGAAGTGTGTGAACATGATTTGGTAAAGGTAGCGGTGAGAGGCCATGTAGGAGTACATGGTTAGTTGTCTCACTGGAACCGTCCTTAAGCACTGAGTTCTGTGTATGTTGTCCAATGACTAGATACTACCACACATTGGGCTCCGGGCGCTCCAAGCCCTCTCGACTTATTAACCAACTTGATCTCTATCCAGGAGTCGCAACTAGCTTCTGGTGTTTGTAGGTAGTGTTATTCTTCTACCAAGTGGCACGTGGCAGGGTGGGCTTGGACATACTAGGCACACGTGGCATAGTGTACTAAGTGGCACCTGGTTGGTGGGCTTAGGAACCCTGCTCACATCGTTTGGGACCGTGATGGAAACCTCGGCCGGACTCCCTTGCGGATAGAACCCGAATAGGCGATAAACCTGGACTAGAGTCTTGTGTGGTTAGTCAGGTCATGGCCGACACCCTCGCTAGGCTTCTGCTTGAAGGTTGCGGAGATACATGACGTGTACATGGTGGTAAGTGGCGAGAGCGTGTGTGAAGAAGTACACACCTGCAGGGTTAACATGATCTATTCGAATAGCCGGGTCCGCTGATATGGACTTCTTGGATGCTAACGTGGTACATAGACAACTTGAAGTGGATACTCTAAAATGCTCCAGACAAGTGTGAGTGCTATGGATGGCCTTCTCGTAGGGAGACGGGGATGAATCCGTTGTAGTGTATTGTGTGGTGATTAGTGGACTCGTGTGTGTTGTCTCACCTCAAGGAAGTTTCTCGTATTCATAGAACAGGATAGCCACTGAGTCAAAGCTGGCTTGCTGCAACTAAACCCCACATTACATTCTTGATACAAATGCATGTATGATAGGATCTGATGTAAGTCTTGCTGAGTACCTTTGTACTAACATTGCTTTATTTATGGTTTTTGCAGCGAAGACTTCGGTCTTACTAGTGTTCTTATGGACTTCGACAAGTAGCTTGTACCTCAGCTACGATCTTGATCAGATGTTGTATAGTCAGGCTCTTCAGCCTTTTTCATTTGTAGATGTTTGTACTCAGACATGTAATGCTTCCGCTTGTTGCTTGTATGCTCTGAATGTTGGGTCATGTGACCAATGTTTGTAATAAATGCTATGATGGCTCTTCTAAGCCTTTATCTATATAAGTTGTTGAGTTATGTTGTGATGCCATGTTGTATGCTCTGAATGATGCGTACGTGTAATGTGTATTGCTATGTGTGGGAGCCGACAACCAAGTTGTTTATTCTTGGTAGCCTCTCTTATGGGGAAATGCCGCTGTCAGGACCCCGATCCTAAGTCACACCGATCTAGCATGTAACACCTCATATCACTTTGCAACCTCACGCACGGTATTCCCACGAGTGTCGCCTTACCATGACTGGGACCATTTGCGCCTTTTGGCACACGTATATGATAGTGTCGCTAGCATCCATATGACAAAGAACCCGGGCTAACATGGCTAGTCGTGAACCCGAAGTGGCACTAACTTACAGGGATAGGCATACATGACCCAGCATCAAATGTGTCGGTCATCAGCGAGTGAATTCGGGCTGTAGCAACTGGGCTAGCAGGACTCTGGTAAACCGGGCTGTAGCAGGCTAACAGGACTCTGGTAGACACCGCGTGACATTTCCCTGAAGGGACAGACACAAGAACGAAGAAGAACACATGCCGGCCAGCCTAAGTGTTCCGGAGCAGTAGCAAGCTACCAGGGCTCAGTGGAAGCACTAGGAGACATTTCCCAGTAAGAGAGGCTACTAAGGATAAACAACTAGTTAGTCAGATCCCACACATAGCAATACACATTACATGTACGCATAACATGCAAGTATGTGCTGTACAACATGGCATCACAACATAACTCAACAACTCGTATAGATAAAGGCTCAGAAGAACCATCATAGAGTTTATTACAAGCAGGGGTCACATGACCCAACATTCAGAGCAAACAAGCAACAAGTGGAAGCATTACATGTCTGAGTACAGACACCTACAAATGAAAAAGGCTGAAGAGCCTGACTATCTACAACGTCCTATCAAGATCGTAGCTGAGGTACAAGCTACTTGTCGAAGCCCACGAGAACACTAGTAAGACAGAAGTCTCCGCTGCAAAAACATAAATAAAGCAACATGAGTACAAAGGTACTCAGCAAGACTTACGTCAGATCCTATCATACATGCACTTGTATCAAGAAGGTAATGTGGGGTTTAGTTGCAGCAAGCCAGCTTTGACTTAGTGGCTATCTTGTTCTACGACTATGAGAACTTCTTTGAGGTGATATGGCGCACACGAGTCCACTAATCACCACACAATACACTACTATGGATTCATCCCCATCTCCCTACGAGAAGGCCATCCATAGCACTCACACTTGTCGTGAGCATTTTACAGTATCCACTTCAAGTTGTCTATGTACCATGTAAGCATCCAAGAAGTCCATAACCGCGGACCCGGCTATTCGAATAGATCATGTTAACCCTGCAGGTGTGTACTTCTTCACACACGCTATCGCCACTTACCGCCATGTACACATCTTATATCTCGGCAACCTTCAAGTAGAAGCCTAGCGAGGGTTTCGGCCATGACCCGACCAATCACACGAGAGTCTAGCCCAGGTTTATCGCTTATTCGGGTTCCATCCTCAAGGAGATCCGGCCAGGGTGTCGCTCACGGCCCCAAATGATGTGTGTAGGGTTCCCGAGCCCACCATCCGCGTGCCACTCGGTACACCAGGCCACGTGTGCCTAGTCTGTCCCAAGCCCACCCTACCGGGTACCACTTGGTAGAAAAATAGCACTACCTACAAACACCAGAAACTAGTTGCGACTCCTGGACAGAGACCAAGTTGGTTAATAAGTCGAGAGAGTCAATTAAGGATCCCAATGTGTGGTAGTATCGAGTCATTGGACAACATACATAGAACTCAGTGCTTAAGAACGGTTCCAGTGAGACAACCCACCATGTACTCCTACATGGCCTCTCACCGCTACCTTTACCAAATCATGTTCACACACTTCACTCTCAGCATCAGAACATATCGTAACACTCCAATTCATTCCAAATGAATCAGACCTGACACAACTCTAAGCAATAGCAGGCATAGCATGGTAGGAACACAACATGTCTCAATCAATTCCTACACATGCTAGTGGGTTTCAACTATTTACTGTGGCAATGACAGGCCATGCAGAGGAATGGGTTCAACTACCGCAACACAAAGTAGAAGATGAATCGTTGTTGTCCTAATGCAATAACTGAGAGTAGGAGTGAAAGTGCTAGTTATCGACTAGAGGGGGGGTGAATAGGCGATTTTTTCAAAGTCTTCAAAACATGGAAGTTTCGAAGACAAGCAATAGAAATGACCTATTGATATGCAGTGGAAGATAAACTACAACAAGCAAACCATAGTCGAGTATGCAATAATGTGAAAGTACAAAGACTAATAGCAGCTTGGTAGTAAGGATCAGGATGGAAGATAGTATGAAGCCAATCAACGATAGTAGTCAAGCAATGAAGTCAAACAGGTATGACAAATAGGCAATGACTTCACGAAGACAAACTTAAGGTAAAGGGAGTTAGAGGATAGAACCAGTCACTTGTTGAAGACACAGGATTTGTTGGACCAGTTCCAGTTGCTGTGACAACTGTACATCTGGTTAGGGAGGCTGAGATTCAACTCAGAAGACCGCGACTTCACCTTATTCCCCTTGAGCCAAGGACACACAGTCCTCGACCAATCACTCTGGTAAGTCTTCAAGGTAGACTTCCGAACCTTAACAGACTTCGTTCACCGGCGATCCACACTGACTCTTGGATGCTCAGAACGCGACGCCTAACCGGCTGGAGGATACACAGTCCTCAAGTGTAATAAGTCTTCAAGTCACTCAGACAGAAAGACTTCAGTGATGCCTAACACTCTTTGGCTCTGGGTGTTTGGGCTTTGTCCTCGCAAGGATTTCTCTCTCTCAAAGGCTTCGAGGTGGGTTGCTCTCAAACGACAAAAGTCGTAAACTAACTCTGAGCAGCCACCAATTTATGGTGTAGGGGGTGGGATATTTATAGCCACAAGGCAACCCGACCTGATATGTCCGGGATGACCCTGGGTCACTAAGGAACTGACAAGTGTTCCAACGATCAGATTTCAAACACACACGGCAACTTTACTTGGGCTACAAGCAAAGCTGACTCATCCAGCTCTGGATAAGATTTGCTCTCATTGACTTCGCTGGGAGACATAGGATTTTGGTTTAGCACCACATCAGTCATTCTGACTTTGTTCACTTGGACCCCACTTAACAGTACGGTGGTTCCTATGACTCAACAAAGAAGAAAAGGAAACAACAAAACAACACAGTCTTCGCGCTCCATAGTCTTCACTCATTGTCTTCTCATGTCATAGTCTTCAATATGAATATCTTCACATACCACCATTGTTTTCAATGTCTTCATACATTTTTAGGGGTCATCTCCGGTAGGTAAACCGAATCAATGAGGTACACTACCCGCGTTATCCTGCAATTCTTACAAACGCATTAGTCCCTCAACCAACTTTGTCGTCAATACTCCAAAACCAACAAGGGGTGGCACTAGATGCACTTACAATCTCCCCCTTTTTGGTGATTGATGACAAACTGGTTGAAGTTTTCAACGGGGATAAAGTATGTGAAATTGTAAAGGATAGGATATTGTCTTCATAAGTGGCACGGGCTCCCCCTGAAGATGTGCATATAAGTAATTTTCTTTTGGAATGCAAATGCACACGGCAGGTTGTACTTGTGGAGATCATCTTCAACTTATGAAGATAATTCATCATGCATGAAACGATATAACTAAGAGAGTAACATGCATAATGAAAAATGGACGTCTGCAGAATGATCTAAGTGCGGAAGTTATCATCGCACATGGAAAAGCAAATAAGTAGCAGACGACCATCGAGTTTAAGTGTTACAACTCAACGAACGAAATGTATCAAAAGCAAGAGTTGTAATCACTAGGCAAAATATAAAGCAACAGCCCATATGAACCCGCTTGAAGACTATCAAACTCATATGTTTCTCCCCCTTTTGTCAGTAATGACCAAAAAGGTTTGAAGACATAGAGCATCTACTCGTCCTCATGAGGAGTAGGTGAAGCAGCTGGGTTGTCGTTGTTGTTTGGCGGCGCAGACGAACATGGTGCAGTGTCGATGAATGCAGAAGTAGGGGGCGGTGAAGTAGCATCGTCTTCATCATCGATCACTTTGGCATTCATAGTTGCCGCGGAGGAAGAATAGTCAAAGTCTTCAAGGGATGGTGTTCGACGTAGGACAGCATTCCGTGGAGTGGAGTCAAACTTGAATCTTTCAGTGAAGCCATCGTCTTGAAGATCCGCTTCAGCACTGAGCAATGTCAAACTCTTCCATGATCGCCGACAGGTCTCGTGAGTGACAAAGGCATTCTTGGTGGCAAGATTTCGAATGCGATTGATGTCCACCAAGAGGCTTTGCATCTGTCGCTTGAGCCAAAAGTGATGCCTGTCTTGTTTCTGATGCAGTGCCACAAGAAGTTCTCGGTCATTTAGGACGCGAGAGCGCTTCTTTGGCCTTTGGGCAATTGTGCTCTCAGTAGCTTCAGTTGGCGCATGATGAGGCAGACGAGTGTTCCCAGCCATTGGATAGACACGAGTTACTGCTTGGACTCCTTCCATGGGCTGAGTGAAGCTTTGGTGTTCAGCATTTTGAAGACAAAGAGGCTTCTTAGCAGGCTCAGGGTATATGGCTTCAACTGACATATCAACCTCTGGTAGAAAGATCAGATGATTGCGAGCAGAAGGTTGATAGTTGATAGCAGAGTGTAGCTTGATGAGGCACATGACCCATGGAGCATAGAATTTCAGGCCAAAAAGGTCAGATCCAGACGCAGCCAGTTGTCGGAGGAAGAATTCTTGTGCATTGAAGCTGATGCCATTTAGGATGTAAAAGACCAATGTCTTCATGGCTCCTTCAAGTTTTGCAGCTGATGAATGCCCTTTGATAGGCCATAGAGTCCGCCTGATGATGTGATATATTGTGCGCGACAGATACTCAAGGTCATCAACAAAGAACTCCTTTGGGTATTCAGTGTCAGGTGGCAAAGGCTTCATCATGCTCAACATCTCGCTCATGTTGGGTTCTGGCTTATGGAAGATTCTCTACAGTGCATTGCGTGGAGTTGACAATCAAGTTCGTATAGCTCTCCGAGAGTGGATAACCCTGTAAGCTGAATGATGTCAAGAGCTTTGGCTTCATGATGAACATTTCATGTCATCCACTCGAGAACCCATGTCTTTGTATCCCTGTTGTAGCCGCGAATGTGGAGGGTAGCATAGAATTGAAGCAAAAGTTCCTCATTCCAATGTTCTTTGTGTGTCAGAAAGCTAAGAAGACCTGCATCACGAAAGCAGTCAAGTGCTTATTCTAAGCATGGCAATCCAGCAATGGCTTCAGTGTCGAGGCGCATATGAGGGAAAATGCGCCCTTGATCATACAGAATGCAGGAGTAATAGCTTCGCTGCTGATGGCTCCAGAAGCAATCAGATGATATTCTTGGCCTTGAGTAGGGGTTCTTTGCGCTGCCAAAGAAGGTGTTGTGGCTTTTGAAGCCATTTGCATTGAAGGACCTTGTAGAGGTGGCAGTACCTAGGAACCTTGGCAGTCTTGGCTTTGGTTTCTGGACCTGAGGCCTACGCTCAATATGATAATCAAACTGAGGACCAGAGACATTAGGCGGAGGGACCAGAACAGGCCATCTGACAGTGATTAGCTGGCCATGGTTGTATGCTTGCTCAATTGTATGGGGCCTTGGTGGCGGAACAGGAGCAGTGGCAACAACAGTGGTTTCAGGCTGCACAATAGAAGCTTCAGGAGTAGTTGCAGCATTGGCTTCTGGTATATTGGTTGGTGCAGGCTCCACACTTGCTTCAGCCATGACTACATCATGGGCTTCATTTGTGTTGGTGGTGGCAGCCTCAAGATTTTCAACCTCCACTTGATGAGCTGGAGGGTCTAGCACTGGCATGTTCACTTCAGGAACAGCTTCTTCAGTAATGGGGGAGTAGGGACACGTTCTTCTTCATGTTCCTCATCGGCTGATGCAGCCGGATTGTCTTAAGCAGCTTTGTCTTCAGACACGGAGACATTCACAGTTGGAGTGGCTTCTGGAAACACTTGACGTGCAACAGATTGGTGGTGCACTTCTCCTTCTGGAACGGTCGGAAGAGGGACTTGAGGCCTTGGTCCTTTGCGAAGCCTTTTTAATACTGGCGACGCCTTTGGAGATGGAGTTGGCTGGGCATGATCTTCTTCTTCATGCACAGGTGGTGTGACTTGTTGTTGTTGGGGAGTACTTGGGGAGTCTTGTTGTTGTGGGTGATCAGCCCATGATGCATCCTTAGCAATTGGCGTCAGAGGATGACCAATGCTGATGATTTCGCTGTTCGTGAGAACAGGCGATGATACCAAGTTGTGTTCGATCTATGGAAGAACTTCATCATCTTCAACATTGTCATGGTGACCAATGTCTTCAGCAGCAATGGGATCAACTGCTGGAATGTCTTCAGCTTCATGAGCCTCTATGGAACCAGGCTCATGAACAATCATTCGTAATTCTTGGTGTGCAGATGCAGGGAGAACCACTGAGATAGGTTCAACAACTAAGGGCTCTGTGGGAGTAGCCCGATTCTTCTTGATTTTGCGCTTCTTCTTAGAAGGAGCAGCATCAGAGGCTTCTGTGTTTTTCCTTTTTCTGGCTTCAGCCTCGGCAGCCCTCGTCTTCTTCTGTTCTGAAGCAGTTGACATGACCTTTGGCTTCGAGCCAGTCATGCTGCTTGGGAAGACTATGCGAGGTGCATCCTGCCTTGAAGGTGCAGGTTGGATAGTTGATAGCTTCTTCTTCTTTGCAGCCATTCTGGGGTCAATGCCAGGACGACCAAGAGCCTTGCGCTTCTCAGCCTCATTGTAGGCTAGCACACACTTGTCAGCTAGATTCTTCATGCGCTCACGAGAGCCTCGAGCTTCTTCGCGCTTCTTGTGAAAAGCTTCTTTGAGCTTGTGCAACATGATCTTGAAGTTTTTGACATCTTGCACGCTGAGCTTGGCCACATGCTTCTTGAACTGAGCTTTCTCATAGTCGATCTTGTGCTTCAGTTCAACGATACGGTGAGCAAGAGCTAGCTCAGAAGCAATGGCGCCATTGAAGGAGACGCTGAGGCCAATTGGAAGTTGCAGATCATCAAAGATGAGATTTGGGGTGTCAAACCACTCATCAATGAAGTTATGGATGATTGCCACATCAAAGAGAGGCAAATTATTCAAGATCTCTGCTTCTTCCTTGCTCTTGATCAGTTTCTCAAGAGCATCATCTGCAAGATCGTCATCGCTGGACAGATCAATGTGCTCTTCATGCAGAATGGTAGCAGGAGTTAATGTCTGATTAGTATTCTTGACGATTTTCTTTTTCTTCTCCGTCTTCTTGGAGATACGTGATAGATCTTCAGACTGCACACTGTCTTCAGGAGGTGCAGTGATCAGTGTCTTTGCACGTGAAGCTTTTGGAGGTGCAGCTGATTGTGAAGCCTTAGACTTCCTTAGCTTCTGCGGCTTTGGAGGAGCTGGGGCTTCATCAGTGTCAGTATCATTATCAGAATGATCCACTCTAGCACCTTGGACCAAGATGTAAGTGATGAGGCCATCAAGGTTTGAAAAGGGGCCGATGACATTGGGTTCTGCATCACGTGAGCCGTCAGCACGGGGAGCAGAGGGACCAGGGTTGAAGTCTAATCCCAATGACTTCTTGTTTTCCTTAGCTGATGCCTTTGCATGCTGGAAGTTGCGCTTGAAGAGATTCTCGTCACGACACCAGAGCAATGATGATGGGTCGGCATTTTTAGGCTGGGGTCCACGGACCATACAAGGATAGAAATCCTGTGCAATAGCTTCAGCTCTGTTCTTGGGTGGAAGGCCTCGATAGAGAATATCACCCCAAGGACTTTTGATAGCATTCTTCTCAGCATATTCCTGGGTCACGAACTTGTATTTGAACCATTGTTCAGCCCAATATCGTCGAATCCATTGGATTCGTGTCTTGCGCTGATTATAATCCTCTTCAGGATCTGTCTTGTAAATTTCTGCGAGGTCATTAGGCAAATCGTTTGATGTTCACCCTCGACGCTGTCTGCCGCCCTTCCTTACTGATTTCTCTGCAGCCATGAACTTCAAATTGAATGGCTTCAATACGTTCAAAGGCTTCAAAGGCTTTTGCTTGCTGGACAAACATGAACTGGCTGCGGGAGAGTTAATGTGTTGCTATAGGAATTCTGCAAACGAATGCAGACTATGAGAACCAAGGGATTCTCCCACGGACATGTATCGGTTACAGCATTAGAGATGCGAGGGAAGGGGAAGAGGTCATATGCATTCTCAGAAAATTTTGAAGATAAATTAGTTTGAAGACATTGACCTCATGATGCGAAGACATTCACTTATATGTTGAGAGTTGGTTCCAGATTTGTACAAATCCGTGAATAAGTACAAGTGAGGAATCTAACTAGATATGAAGCTTAAGTGAATATACTAGGCAGTATGAGATGCAGACAGAATAGATCTAACATTGTATAGGCAGAAACCAATTTTGGTAAATAGGATGAATCATTGAGGATCAAAAAGATGGTAAAAATAGAGTTATATTTACCACACGAAGAACTGCTAGATGGGATGAATAGGAGACCGAGCAGTTCAATCCACCGTGCCCTAACTTGGAGATGGAGGACACCTACGGCGGCGGCGGAGAGGACGATGTCCGCGGCCGGCGTGAGGACGGCGTCGGAGAAGTCACGGCAGCAAAGCGCTTCATCGTCGGCGTCGTCGCGAGCTAGCAGTGGCGCTAGGGTTTTGATGAGGTGGAGAGGTGGAACAAGGTTTTCTTGACCGCAGGGGACATGTATTTATAAGGAAGTGTGCGGCATAGCACAATTACGCAGGTACCCCTGGCTGTTCACATCTGAGGGGCACGTGGCAAGCATGCAACATACTCAGAGTTGTCCCACATTCCCACGCCCGCCAGGTTTGTCGGATGGTTGTTCCGGCTTCTCCGGGTTTCAAACAATAAGGATGAATCATTTAAAAACAGACTTAATGTTTGTCTCTGTGCCTTCTGCTGACAAGGATGCAGAGAAGACATTTGACGGTTTCAATAGAATGCATATGATTTGGACAGATAGAGTTGGAGATAGAAAGAATGGAGAGATTAGGGTCCGATCACATTCACTTAGTTCAAAAGATTCAACAAGGAAGACATAGCTATAAGTGAATGCTGTAGAGGACAGAATACTAGTATGTATATCAGAAAGCAATCAAATCATGAAGGTAATTTGAAATATGAAGACAAACCAAATGCGAAGACATTGCAACAATAACGCCATGAGTGAAACACTTCAAACCAACAAATTTGGTGGTGGCGTTACCCACCGTATAGGAAGTATTAGACCCAGACACGGCGCACAATTATCGTGGCGCTCCGGAGTCAAATTCCACGTTAATGTATTCACACTTAGAATGTAAGTCTTCATTGTTTGAAGATATACTTTACTTCGTGTGTTGCACATTTAAGTCATCAACATGCATAAGTGTTAGGATGTGTGCCAGATTACAGGACATTTGAGGATTCCAAGATATTTAGCTCACACCATAACTTGCAAAACCTTTTCTCATCCAAGGGCTTTGTGAAGGTATCTGCCAGTTGCTCTTCAGTGTTGACATGAATCATGTCAATATCTTTCTTCATGACATGATCTCTGAGAAAGTGATGACAAATTTCAATGTGCTTTGTCTTTGAGTGCTGGACTGGATTGTTGGCAATCTTGATGGCGCTTTCATTGTCGCAGAAGAGAGGTACTTGTTTCAGATTGATGCCATAGTCCTTGAGAGTTTGCTTCACACACAGAAGCTGAGCGCAGCAAGATCCAGCAGCAATGTATTCAGATTCAGCAGTTGAGAGTGATACACAGTTTTGCTTCTTTGAAGACCAATAGAGAAGTGATCGTCCCAGAAAGTGACATGTGCCTGATGTAGACTTGCGATCCACCTTGTCTCCAGCATAATCAACATCCGAGAATCCAACCAGATCAAATCTTGAGCCCTTTGGATACCATAATCCGAGTGTTGGGGTGTAAGCCAAATATCTAAGAATTCGCTTCACAGCTAAGTGATGCGATTCCTTTGGTGCCGCTTGGAGTCGAGCACACATGCAAACACTAAGCATAATATTTGGCCCAGATGCACATAGGTAAAGTAAGGAACCAATCATGGAGCGGTATACCTTTTGATCGAACTCTTTACCATTGTCGTCGGGACCAAGATGGTGTTTGGCTGGCATTGGCATCGTGTAACCTTTGCAATCTTGCATTCCAAACTTCTTCAAATAGTCTTTGAGATATTTTTCTTGAGATATGAAGATGCCATTCCTTTGCTGACGAATTTGAAGACCAAGGAAGAACTTCAGCTCACCCATCATGGACATCTGATATTGCTCTTGCATCATGTATCCAAACTCATCACTATACTTCTGGTTGGTGCAACCGAAGATAATGTCATCCACATATATTTGGCACACAAACAGTTCACCATCATATGTCTTCGTGAAGAGTGTGGGATCGAGGGATCCAGGTTTGAAGCCTTTGCTCTTCAGGAAGTCTTTGATCGTATCATACCAAGCGCGAGGAGCTTGTTTGAGGCCATACAGTGCTTTGTTTAGCTTGTACACCATATCAGGACGTTTTGGATCTTCAAAGCTAGCTAGTTGAGCAACGTACACTTCTTATTCAATCTTGCCATTGAGGAATGCGCTCTTCACATCCATTTGATATAGTAAGATGTTGTGGTGGTTAGCATAGGCTAGTAGTATGCGAATAGCTTCAAGCCTAGCGACAGGAGCAAATGTTTCATCGAAGTCAATTCCTTCAACTTGAGTATATCCTTGAGCCACAAGACATGCTTTGTTTCTGACGACTTGACCATGCTCATCTTGCTTGTTTCGATATATCCATTTTTTGCCAATAATGTTATGCTTGCGAGGGTCAGGACGCTTGACAAGTTCCCAAACAATGTTCAGCTTGAACTGTTGAAGTTCTTCTTGCATAGCTTGAATCCATTCAGGTTCCATAAAGGCTTCAGCAACTTTCTTGGGTTCTGATATTGACACAAACGAAAACTGCCCACAGAAATTTGCTAACTGTGTTGCTCTTGAGCGAGTAAGTGGACCAGGTGCATTGATGCTATCAATTATCTTCTCATTTTGTACTTCATTTGCAACACGAGGATGAACTGGACGAAGACCTTGCTCTTGCTGATCATTGTCATCATTGGGAGGATTGTCTTCGGTCTGAGCATTGTCTTCAGGTTGGTTTGGTGCAGAAATGATAAGTTCCTCTTCAGGTTGTGCTTCAGAAGGCATGATTTCACCAGTTCCCATCAGCTTGATAGATTCGCTGGACGGAGCTTCATCTAGTGTACTTGGCAGGAGCTCTCTTTGTGAACCATTGGTTTCATTAAATCGCACGTCCACAGTTTCAACGATTTTGTAGTGATACAGGTTGAAGACTCTGTAAGATTGCAAGTCCTTTTCATAACCGAGCATGAAGCCTTCGTGAGCTTTAGGTGCAAATTTTGACCTGTGATGGGGTGCAAATTTTGACCTGTGATGGGGATCCTTGATCCAGCACCTTGCACCAAATACTCTAAAATAGCTGACATTTGGCTTCTTGCCAGTAAGGACCTCATAGGATGTTTTGAACAAAAGCTTATGGATGTAAACATGGTTGATGATGTGACATGCTGTATCAATAGCTTCAGGCCAGAATTTTCTTGGTGTCTTGTACTCGTCGAGCATTGTTCGAGCCATCTCTATGAGGGTTCTATTCCTGCGCTCTACAATGCCATTTTGCTGAGGTGTATATGGAGCAGAAAACTCATGAGTGATTCCCATTGTATCCAGATAAACATCAAGCCCGATATTCTTGAATTCAGTGTCGTTATCACTTCTGATATGCTTGATCTTGACGCCATAATTGTTCGTGGCACGATTGGCGAAGTGTCTGAAGACATCTTGTACTTCAGTCTTGTAGAGAATTATGTGCACCCATGTATATCTTGAGTAGTCATCAACAATGACGAAGCCATAGAGACAAGCTGTTTTTGTGAGGGTAGAGTAGTGAGTAGGGACAAATAAGTCCATGTGTAACAGCTTGAAGGGTTGAGATGTCGTCATGATTGTCTTCGAGAGGTGCTTTTCCCTAGTCATCTTTCCAGCTTCGCAGGCACCACACAAATAACCCTTCTTGAACTTGACACCCTCGATGCCTATGACATGCTTCTTCTTCACGAGTGTGTGTAAGTTCCTCATGCCAGCATGCCCCAGCCTCTAATGCCAGAGCCAGCATTCTGAAGCTTTTGCAAGAAGACATACGGCAAGCTGTGGACCTGCTGAGAAATCTACCATGTATAGATCATCTTTCCGATACCCTTCAAAGACTAGAGACTTGTCAGATTCCATTAGTACAAGGCAAAGATATTTTCCGAATAGCACAATCATGTTCAAGTCACAAAGCATTGAGACAGACATTAAGTTGAACCCAAGGGATTCAACAAGCATCACTTTATCCATGTGTTGATCCTTTGAGATTGCAACTCTACCTAGACCCAATACCTTGCTTTTACCATTGTCAGCAAATGTGATGTGACTCTTGTCTGATGGACGTAAGGTTGAGTCCATGAGAAGACTTCGATCACCAGTCATATGATTAGTGCATCCGCTGTCCATAATCCATTCTGAAGCATGAGGTGTCATACCCTACAGTGCAGTTAGGAGGATAGGCTTCACAAAGTATGTTGTGAAGCATAAGCATTTGACGCACACAAGGTTTGAAATACATAGTAAGACCATTTTATCATGTGTCCTTAATGTGTTTTAGGTCCCCAGCAATAGTATCAGACACCTTTGATAGCAGGCTGGAGACCTTATTCTGCAAAAGAGAGTTAATTCTTCTTTACCACCCACATCTTCAGGGGTGGCTTAGAAGCAATGAGTCTAAGTGCAACATCTGAGAACTTTGGCTTTGAAGCCCTAGCAAATAGCCTTGTAGGACATGAATGATACTCATATGAATAAGCAGAAAAATTCTTAGTTGTATGAACATAGTGGTTTGAGGACACACGTTCATATTCATAAGTCTGAGTATGTTTTCCCTGCAAAACTTTGGCGTTAGGGTGACTGAGGTGAGTCATGTACGAAGCCATTGGACCATTGACGCCTTAGGTCTGGGGTTTGTCTTCTTCCCTGGTGGTGTCATGATGATATTCACTGGAAGATGCTCAAGACAGCTTTTGGGAACCCATATCTTCTTCATAAGTGGTCCATTCCTGCAGTTAGTACCAATATACCTGGCAAACACTTCACCATTCTGATTTTTGAACAGTTTATAGTTTGCATCAAAGGATTCATCAATGATAATAGGATTAGCATAGGTAAAGCCAGATAAGGTGGATGGATCCACTGAAGGTTCCTTTGCAGCAACCCATGTTTCGGTTCAGAATCTGCTTTTTGAGGACATCACAAAGTGTCTGATGTCCTTTCAGACTTTTATACATCCCTGTTTCAAGCAATGTCTTCAACCTAGCATTTTCATCAGCAATAGTAGAGGTATCCTCAATAGAGGGGTTAGCTACCACATCAGTAGTTCAAGACAAAGCAACAATAACAGGAGTGGAACATTCAGCAACAGAGGTAGCGTTATCACGCTCAATTCAGCAATAGAGGGGTTATCTTGAGTGGAACTGGTCTATTGAGCGCGAAGTGACTCATTCTCCTTTTGAAGATCTTCATGAGCCGCTTTCAATTTCTCAAGCTCTTGCTTCCTTTGAATATAATCATAGGAGAGCTTTTCATAAGTGGTTGAGAGCGTCTCATGAAGACTTTCAAGTTCTTGGTACTTAGCATGAAGGTTTTTATGTCTTCAACTAAGGACTGTGAACGTGTCATTTCCGCGTCCAACTAGTCATCGCTTTTGTCTAATAGTTTTTGAGTATGTTCCATAGCCTTTGGTTGTTCATTAGCAATTTTAGCAAGTGTTTTGTAGCTTGGTTTGGATTCACAATCAGAGTCATCTTCACTTGATGTTTGAAAGTAAGCATCACGTGATTTTACCTTGGTACCACGTGCCATGAAGCAGTAGGCGGGAGCAGGATTGTCCATGTCATCAGCTTCAGCATTGGTGTGGAAGTCATTGTCTTCAGTGTTGAAGACGGACTTGGCAACATAGGTTGTGGCTAGAGCCAGACTTGCAACACCAGGGTTGGACTCTTCTTCAGACTCCACCTCCGCATCCTCAGAAGCAGACTCCTCCTCTGAATCCATTTCCTTGCCAACAAAAGCACGAGCCTTGCCGGATGAGCTCTTCTATGTGATGAAGACCTTGATGAGGACTTGGAAGAAGACTTTGAAGATTTCTTCTTCTTCTTGTCATCAGAATCATATTCCTTGCTCTTCTTCTTCTTCTTCTCATTGTCCCACTGTGGACACTCAGAGATATAGTGTCCAGGTTTCTTGCACTTGTGACATGTTCCCTTCTTGTTGTCATGAGTGGAAGCTTCATCACTTCTTGAGCTAGATCGTGAAGACTTTCTAAAGCCCTTCTTCTTGGTGAACTTCTGGAACTTCTTCACAAGCATAGCAAGTTCCTTTCCAATGTCTTCAGGATCATCAGAACCATAGTCATACTCTTCTTCAGATGAGGAAACAACTTTAGCCTTCAAAGCGCGAGTTCGGCCATAATTGGGACCATAGATATCTCTTTTCTCAGAAAGCTGGAGCTCATGTGTGTTGAGCCTCTCGAGTATATCAGACGGATCGAGTGTCTTGAAGTCAGGGCGCTCTTGTATCATGAGGGAAAGGGTGTCAAAGGAGCTGTCAAGTGATCTCAGTAGTGTCTTGATGATTTCATGCTTGGTAATCTCAGTGGCGCCAAGAGCCTGAAGCTCATTTGTGATGTCAGTGAGGCGATCAAACGTGAGCTGTACATTTTCATTGTCGTTTCTCTTGAAGCGGTTGAAGAGGTTGCGAAGAACACTGATCCTTTGATCTCTCTGAGTTGAGACGCCTTCGTTGACCTTGGATAGCCAGTCCCAGACTAGCTTTGACGTTTCCAGAGCACTCACACGGCCATACTGTCCTTTGGTCAGATGACCACAGATGATGTTCTTTGCAGTAGAGTCCAGTTGAATGAAATTCTTGACATCAGTAGGGGTGACACCTTCACCAGTTTTGGGAACGCTATTCTTGACGACATACCAGAGGTCAACATCAATGGCTTCAAGATGCATGCACATCTTATTCTTCCAGTAGGGATATTCAGTTCCATCGAACACGGGACAAGCAGCGGAGACTTTGATTATCCCTGCAGTCGACATAGCTAAACTCCAGGTGGTTAAACCGAATCACACAGCTCAAGGGAGTACCTTGCTCTGATACCAATTGAAAGTGCTAGTTATCGACTAGAGGGGGGGTGAATAGGCAATTTTTTTCAAAGTCTTCAAAATGTGGAAGTTTCGAAGACAAGCAATAGAAATGACCTAATTGATATGCAGAAGAAGATAAACTACAACAAGCAAACCATAGTCAAGTATGCAATAATGTGAAAGTACAAAGACTAATAGCAGCTTGGTAGTAAGGATCGGGATGGAAGATAGTATGAAGCCAATCAACGATAGTAGTCAAGCAATGAAGTCAAACAGGTATGAAAAATAGGCAATGACTTCACGAAGACAAACTTAAGGTAAAGGGAGTTAGAGGATAGAACCAGTCACTTGTTGAAGACACAGGATTTGTTGGACCAGTTCCAGTTGCTGTGACAACTGTATGTCTGGTTAGGGAGGCTGAGATTCAACTCAGAAGACCGCGTCTTCACCTTATTCCCCTTGAGCTAAGGACACACAGTCCTCGCCCAATCACTCTGGTAAGTCTTCAAGGTAGACTTCCGAACCTTCACAGACTTCATTCACCGGCGATCCACAATGACTCTTGGATGCTCAGAACGCGACGCCTAACCGGCTAGAGGATAAACAGTCCTCAAGTGTAATAAGTCTTCAGGTCACTCAGACAGAAAGACTTCAGTGATGCCTAACACTCTTTGGCTCTAGGTGTTTGGGCTTTGTCCTTGCAAGGATTTCTCTCTCTCAAAGGCTTCGAGGTGGGTTGCTCTCAAACGACAAAAGCCGTAAACTAACTCTGAGTAGCCACCAATTTATGGTGTAGGGGGTGGGCTATTTATAGCCACAAGGCAACCCGACCTGATATGTCTGGGATGACCCTGGGTCACTAAGGAACTGACACGTGTTCCAACGGTCAGATTTCAAACACACACGGCAACTTTACTTGGGCTACAAGCAAAGCTGACTCATCCAGCTCTGGATAAGATTTGCTCTCATTGTCTTCGCTCGAAGACATAGGATTTGGGTTGAGCATCACATCAGTCATTCTTACTTTGTTCACTTGGACCACACTTAACAGTACGCTGGTTCCTATGACTCAACAAAGAAGAAAAGGAAACAACGAAACAACACAGTCTTCGCGCTCCATAGTCTTCACTCATTGTCTTCTCATGTCATAGTCTTCAATATGAATATCTTCACATACAACCATTGTTGTCAATGTCTTCATACATTTTTAGGGGTCATCTCCGGTAGGTAAACCGAATCAATGAGGGACACTACTTGCGTTATCCTGCAATTCTTACAAACGCATTAGTCCCTCAACCAACTTTGTCGTCAATACTCCAAAACCAACTAGGGGTGGCACTAGATGCACTTACAAGGAGCGAGAAAGTAGGATTGTATCAGAATGAACAAGGGGGTTTGCTTGCCTGGTAGATCAACAAGGAAGGCACTGCTCCTCAGACAGGTACTCTGGAACGGACTCCGGAGCAGGACCTATCGAGAAGGAACGGTGTCAAAAATCAATACACAAGCATATGCAACAATATGATGCATGAACATGGCATGTATATGTGATGTGGTTTGAACTAATGCAACTAGTATTGAATTTGAATGATGTCCATTTGAACCAAGGGTTCAAATGCAACTCCAAATTAAGCTCTTATAAATGTCATTTTAGTGTTTCACTTATACAGTAGGTATAAGTTGGTTTGTCATGCATGAAACTAGAACAGATGGATAGATTACATTTTTCTGATAATTTTTCATATATAAATTATTTCAATCTGAGCTACGATTGAATTTCTATGATTTTTTGAAGTTTAAAGCATTTTCTGGAATTGCGTGAGTTAAAATAATTCCAGAAATCATTAATGCGTCAGCTTGAGGTCAGCATGGCGTCAGCAGTCAACCTGGGTCAAACCTGACATGTGGGGGCCACACGTCAGTGACACAGTGGTTTAGCCCAGGTCAAACCCGCACTGACCAGGGTTTGACTTGTCCCTAGGGCCCACTATCAGCGGCTGGTGGGGTAGTTTAGGCTGCGGGATTAGGCGCTAATGACAGCCACGTCGGCCTCGCCGGATTTCGGCCGGCGACGACCTCAAGCCGCGGCGGTTCTTCGCCGGAGTCGTTGTTCCGGCGTCCAACGACACAGGGAGAGGAGCTACGGGGAGCTGGCGGAGTGCCGCATCCAACGGTGCAAAGGGTTTCACCGGACGTGGCCTAGAACAACGGCGGCGACGACGAGTGCGGTGGACGGAGTTTGGCCATCGGGGTTTTGATGTTGCGGGGCATGGGGGAAGCTGTGAGCGGGTCTGCGCCACTCGCCGAAGTGCACTGAGCGCAACGGCGAGCTCGCTTGCGAGCTGCAGCGGCTGTGGCCACGACAGCGAGGAGCTGCGGCGGCGATGGCTTCGGCCATGGTGGAAACAACGGCTACGACACGGAAACGAGGGGGAGAAGAGAGGGAAAACGGGGAGATGCTCACGGCGGACTAGACGGGCTTGTCGACGAGCTCGGGGACGCGCTGAAGACGGCGGGACGGCAAACACGATCTCCGGTGACCGGAGATGAAGACGGCGGCGAGGCAGCTCTCCAGGGCCTCCCGAGGCGCGTGGCTTGACGGGGAGGTAGCCAGTGATGTGGCGGAGCTTCTGAGCACGGGGAGAGGGTGAGGGGGAGGCGCTGGCCCGGTGGTGCTCATCGGCGGCGGCGGGCGCGTTCGGTGAGGTGGGGAACTACGAGGGAGGGAGCAGGGCGAGAGTGAGCGGGGCGTGGGGTGGCGCGTGGCGTCGCGCAGGGCATCCAGAACGACGAGAGGGGGGACAGGCAGATAGGGAGGGAGGAGGTGGCGCGACACGATGGTGCGCGCGCGTCGGGCACGCGACCTCCTCCTGTCAAGGACGAAGACGACAGAGGAGGGGGGCCAGGTGGGCTGGGCTAGCCAACTGGGCCGGCCAGGCCGCACAGGAACGGGCTGCACAGGGAGGTAAGCGCCAGGTATGTCTCTTCTCCCTTTTATTTTTATTTTTCTATTTTTCTGACATTTGTTTAGTTTAATAAAAATACTAAACCATTTTATTTTCTTATGCCAATTTTTGTAGGGGCTAGTGGCATTATTCCAGAGCTCCTCAACAACTAGCATAATTTTTGGACAATATTTTATATATATAACAATATATATCCAAAGCAAATAATTACTGCATTAATTCCAAACGCCCAAAATAAATACTTATAAGCTCCTAAAAATATTGGTTTAATTTTTATCTCTGTCCAATATTTTCAGAGAGCAACATGAGCATTTTCTTGGACCTTTTTGGAGCACTTTTTATTTGGGTCATTTCCAGAGATGATTCTGAGGGTTTCACAAATCCTCATTTCAAATTTAAATGGAATTTGAACATGATGCACACATGACTAGCTAGCCTTGAGCATACCAGAACTAGGCATGTGACAGCCTCCTAGTGCTTCCACTAAGCCATGGTAGCTTGCTACTACTCCGGGACACTTAGGCTGGCTGGCGTGTGTCCTTCTTCGTTCTTGTGTTTGTCCCTACAGGGAAATGTCACGCGGTGTCTACTGGAGTCCTGTTAGCCTGCTACAGCCCAGATTCTACTGATGGGACGGATTCACTCGCTGATGACCGACACGTTCGTTGCTGGCTCATATATGCCTGTTCCTGTAAGTTTGTGCCACTTTGACTTCACGACTAGTCATGTCGTCTCGGGTTTTCTGTCATATGGATGCTAGCGACAGAATCATATACCTAAGCCAAAAGGAGCAAAAGGTCCCGGGCCAAGTAAGGTGGCACCCGTGGGAATACCGTGCGTGAGGCCGCAAAGTGATATGATGTGTTACATGCTAGATCGGTGTAACTTAGGATCGGGGACCTGAGAGCTTTGGTATCAGAGCCTGACTGCCTGTAGGATTAATAAGCCAAACTGGTCGAAGTTAAGTCTAGAAATTCTTTAGTATGTAAGGGAATTGATTGTGGGAAGGAATGTAAAGCTCTTTTTACTTCTTATACCTCATGTCCTTCTGATCTGAGTCATCCTATCTTTCCTACGGGGTTAAGGAACTAGGCTTTCTCTTCTGTCTATCAGGATCACGTGTTACTACTCCATAGTTCCATAGGATTGGTTAATCAGAGTCATATCCCAGTTTTCGAGTACCTTCGGTGTAGCATGTTTAGTATTATTTCAGAACCTTGAGTGGTGATGTTGAGTTGTTGTACTACCCCCTTGTTGGCAGGATGTCTCATTCTGAGCATTTTACTGTTGTTATGCTACCGGAATCACCCTAGGAGTTCGATAGATACTAATTTCCTTGTTCTACATCCTACAGCCTATAGTTGATGTTGATTCCGTCCTTGGTTTCGTTTCTCGGGATGTCATCAGTTAAGCGAAGTTCTGTTGCTTGTAGCCAGAACCACCGAGATGGTAGGGATAAGGATCCTCCTGACCAGCCTTCGTTAGCAAAGTTAATGTTAGAGATGGAGATAAACAAGCATGAGTCTAACCGCTTGTTGGCACGTATCGAGGAGAACACAACACATCAGTTCAAAGAGTCTGCGACCATTCATGACTTCATTCGCTTGCACCCACCCACCTTTCATCATTCTATTGAGCCACTCGATGCAGATGAATGGCTCCGTAGCATCACTCATAAGTCGCCTTCCGCAAACATAGCTGAAGATGACAAGGTCACCTATGCCACATACCACCTCGAAGGTCCTGCTAGTCTTTGGTGGCAGAACTATGAGGTTATGCTTCCAGCTGGCCAGATTCCTACCTGGAGGGATTTCACTAAGGCTTTTCGCGAGCATCACATTCCCCAGGCCCTCATTGATCACAAGAGAGAAGAGTTCTGTAGTTTCACCCAGAGTAAGATGGTTGTTCATGCTTACAGTAGAGAGTTTGAGAACCTCGCTCGCTATGCCACAGAAGAGGTGTCCACGGACACCAAGAAGCAGGCTAGGTTCGGGAAGGATCTCAACCCCAAGTTGCGTCATGATCTCCACCTGCATCATTGTGATACATTCCAAGCTCTTGTGAACAAGGTCATTAATGCAGAGACAGCTCAGCTCAGTTACGAGGAGTCTCATATGCACACCCGTGATTTGGGATGCTCCTCCGGTTCTAGTTCTCAGAAGCGCCGGATTTGGCTTCAAAACTCCGCTCTTCCTTCTCGTTATTCACCGAGACCATCCTATGTGGTGCCTCACCCAGCTCAGTCGGATACTCCACCCAGGCCTATTAGTAGACCGCTTGTCAGTGCGGGTCCACGTCCAACTTCAGCGGCTTGCTTCACATGCGGGAAGCTAGGACACTATGCACGTGACTGCTCTCAAATCAGTTATGCTCGACCCCAGCCCGAAAAATCAAAGAGAAAGTTTCATCGCATTTTACGACACGGAGCCGTCGCCAAGCCCTAATCTCTCTCGTGAGGGCTGATCTGGAGTCCGTTCGGGGCATCAGAGAGGGGGATTCGTCGTTGTCGTCATCATTAACCATCCTCCATTACCAATTTCATGATGCTCACCGCCGTGCGTCAGTAATTCCAACGTAGTCTTGCTGGACGGTGATGGGTTGGATGAGATTTACCATGTAATCAAGTTAGTTTTCTTAGGGTTTGATCCCTAGTATCCACTATGTTCTGAGATTGATGTTGCTATGAGTTTGCTATGCTTAATGCTTGTCACTAGGGCCTGAGTGCCATGATTTCATATCTGAACCTATTATGTTTTCATGAATATATGTGAGTTCTTGATCCTATCTTGCAAGTCTATATGCACCTATTATGTGTTATGATCCGACAACCCCGAAGTGACAATAATCGGGATACTTCTCGGTGAGGACCGTAGTTTGAGGAGTTCATGTATTCACTATGTGTTAATGCTTTGGTCCGGTACTCTATTAAAAGGTGGCCTTAATATCCCTTAGGTTCCAATAGGACCCCGCTGCCACGGGAGGGTAGGACAAAAGATGTCATGCAAGTTCTTTTCCATAAGCACGTATGATTATATTCGGAATACATGCCTACATTACATTGATGAACTGGAGCTTGTTCTGTATCACCCTATGTTATAAATATTACATGATGAATTGCATCCGATAAATTATCCATCGTTGATCCAATGCCTACGAGCTTTTCACATATTGTTCATTGCTTAACTACTTTTCCGTTGCTACTGTCACAATTACTACAAAACTACTATCATTACTTTTGCTACTGTTACCATTATTATCATACTACTTTACTACTAAATACTTTGTTGCAGATACTAAGTTATCCAGGTGTGGTTGAATTGATAACTCAACTGCTAATACTTGAGAATATTCTTTGGCTCCCCTTGTGTCGAATCAATAAATTTGGGTTGAATAATCTACCCTCAAAAATTGTTGCGATCCCCTATACTTGTGGGTTATCGAGACTAATTTCTGGCGTCGTTGCCGGGGAGCATACCTCTATTCTTTGAGTCACTTGGGATTTATATCTGCTGATCACTATGAGGAACTTGAAAGACGAAAGAACAAAGATTTTTCCCTCAACTATGAGGGGAGGTAAGGAACTGCCATCTAACTCTACACTAGATTCTCCTTCCGTTTTTAGTAAGGTTGCGACACCTAAACCTGCTACTGCTATGAATTATGATATGTCGCATGTTATTGATGATGCCACTTCTTCTATGCATGATACTTATGATGAAACTACTTCTATGCTTGATACTACTGTACCATTAGGTGAATATCTTGATCAACAACTTGCTAGGGTTAGAGAGAATGAAATTATTGAAGATGAAATTATCGATGATAGTGATGATGAAGGTTCTCCCCGTAAGTATGAATTGCATGTTGTTCTTGAGGGTTATGTTATGGGTGAAGAAGCTGCTAGAGCTATTCTTGCTTGCGATGAGAGATATGATCTTAAGAAGTTATTAGCTAAATGGAAGCAGCAATCTCTGAATGCTAGGATGAAATATGACCCTGCTTTTGCTACCTCACCTATCTGTGTTACTGATAAGGATTATGAATTCTCTGTTGATCCTGAGATAATTACTTTGGTTGAATCTGATCCTTTTTATGGCAATGAATATGAAACTGTTGTGGCACATCTTACCAAGTTAAATGATATAGCCACCCTGCTTACTAATGATGAGAAGTCTTGCTATTATTATATCCTTAAGATATTTCCATTCTCATTAAAGGGTGATGCTAAAACTTGGTTTAATTCTATTGATCCTGGTTGTGTGCGTAGTCCCCAGGATATGATTTATTACTTCTCTACTAAATATTTCCCTGCTCATAAGAAACAAGCTGCCTTGCGGGAAATATATAATTTTTTGCAAATCGAAGAAGAGAGTCTCCTAGAAGTTGGGGGAGGCTTCTCCGATTACTTAATGCTTTTCCTGATCATCCTCTCAAGAGAAATGAAATACTTGATATCTTTTATAATGGACTAACCGATGCTTCCAAGGACCACTTGGATAGTTGTGTCGGTTGTGTTTTTAGGGAAAGAACAGTTGACCAAGCTGAATTGTTATTGAATAATATGTTGACTAATGAAAATAATTGGACTCTTCCTGAGCTAATTCCTGAGCCAATTGAGCCAACTCCTGAGCCTAGTCCTAAACCAACTCCGAAGAAGAGGGGTGTTCTATTTCTCAGTCCTAAAGATATGCAAGAGGTAAACAAATCAATGAAAGAAAAAGGTATTAAAGCCGAAGAAGAATTTACCTCCTATTGAAGAAATACATGGTCTTAATATACCACCTGTTGAAGAAACACATTGTCTTGATATCCCGACACAGGTAGTAAAGGTAAATTCTCTCTATAGATATGATAAAGTTGAAATCCCGTCTACTAAATTTCATAGCCAATGTTTAGATGAATTTGATGACTTTATGGCTAGACAAGAAAGCTTTAATGCTTATGTGGGTAGAGAATTAAAGAGTACTGCTTTCATGATAGGACGCTTGAGTGATTATATGGCTAGAGTTAAAGGTGAACTTAAACTCAGTAGCAAGTATGCTTCTATGGTTACCACTCAAGCAGCAAAAGTACTTAAAGCTCAAAGTGATTTGCTTGATGAATTAAATAATAAACATGACTTTGCTGTTAGAGTGGCTACTAGAACTGGTAAAATGACTCAGGAACCTTTGTATCCTGAAGGCCACCCTAAGAGAATTGAGCAAGATTCTCTGAGAAATAATGTAGATGCACCTAGTCCTTCTAGGAAGAAGAAAAAGAAAAACGATAGGACTTTGCATGCTTCTAGTGAACCTGTTGTAGACACACATGAGAATCCCAATGATATTTCTATTTCTGATACTGAAACACAATCAGGTGATGAACATGAACCTAGTGATAATGTTAATGATAATGTTCATGTTGATGCTCAACCTAGCAACAATAATGATGCAGAGATTGAACCTGCTATTGGTCTTGATAACCCACAATCAAAGAATCAACATTGTGATAAAAGAGACTTTGTCGCTAGGAAGCACGGTAAACAAAGAGAACCATGCATTCAGAAACCCATGCCCTTTCCTCCTAAACCATCCAAGACAAAGGATGATGAGGATTTTGAGCGGTTTGCTGAAATGATTAGACCTATTTTCTTACCTATGCGCTTAACTGATATGCTTAAAGTAAATCCTTATCCTAAATACATGAAGGATAACATTACAAATAAAAGAAAGATACCGGGAGCTGAAATTTCCATCATGCTTGCTAATTGCACTTTTAAGGGTGGAATACCAAAGAAACTTGGAGATCCTGGGGTACTAACTATACCATGCTCCATTAATAGAAACTATGTTAAAACTGCTTTATGTGATCTTGGAGCCGGTGTTAGTGTTATGCCTCTCTCTTTATATCATAGACTTGAATTGAATAAGTTGACACCTATTGAAATATCTTTGCAAATGGCTGATAAATCAACTGCTATACATGTCGATATTTGTGAGGATGCGCCTGTTGTGGTTGCAAATGTCACTATCTTAACGGACTTTGCTATTCTTGATATTCCCGAGGATGATAGTATGTCGATTATCCTTGGTAGACCCTTTTTCAATACTGCAGGGGCTGTTATTGATTGCAACAAAGGCAATGTCACTTTTCATGTTAATGGTAATGAGCATACGATACACTTTCCGAGGAAACAACCTCAAGTTCATAGCATCAATTCTATTGGAAAAGTTCCAACTATAATTATTGGAGTGTTTGAATTTCCTCTTCCTACTGTCAAGAAAAAGTTTGATATTCTTATTGTTAGGGATGTTCATATCTCCGTTGAGGTAACCTAGTGTTATTCAAAATTTCTTCGGTTCCATGTTATTCGGAATGAGTTTGTTAACAAGATTTGATCAACCTTGTTAGTGGATTCATTTTCATCATCATGAGATGGATGAAACTAAAAGGCACAACCTTTTGTACCCTCTTTTTTACTCTCTGTCATTTAGAATAAAGAAAGAAAAATAGTATTATCTGTCTGTTTTCTGAATTATCCATGCAATAAAAAATATCCTGAAAACAAAAGTGCTCCAAATGCCCTGCAAATTTAGTATGATTTTTTATGAAATATTTGAGGATTTTAGGCACTAAGGAGACAACAAGGGGGCAAGCACCTGGCCCCGAGGGTCCAGGGCGCGCCCCCTCCCCCTGGGCGCTCCCCCTGCCTCGTGGGCCCACGGTGGCCCCCCTCCACTTATTCCTGCACCCACACACTCCATATTCCTCCCAAAAAAATCCCCATCCAGATCAAGCACGAGTTCTAGCTCATTTTGCTGCAATTTTCGATCTCCTTGCTCAAAGCTCCATTCACAAAACTGCTTTGGGAGATTCTTGCTTGGTATGTGACTCCTCCAATGCTCCAATTAGTGTTTGTTCTAGTGCTTTATTCATTGCAATTTTTTGCTGCATAGGTGACCCTGTTCTTGAGCTTGCATGTCAAATTTATGAGGTCCCAAGTAATTCTAATGCATGATATAGGCCTCTAGGCACTTGTGGGAGTAGTTACTATCAGTTTTGTTGAGTTTGATTCACTTTTATTTTGAAGTTACTAAAAATTTCAGAACTTTTTCAGAGGAAGAAATATGTCTAGGAAAATGTACCAAGGTGGTTCCTCAACAAAGAGAGGACCTAGGCATGCTATGCGTGGGCAAGAGGATGAACCACCAAGGGAAACTAAGGTGCGGCCTTGCGAATGACCGTCAGAAGAGTTTATTGTCAATGCAGGCATCAAGGATGAATTTGATGCATATGTGCGTAATGCCGATCTTGAGGACTTCATGCAAGATAAGTGTCCTCGGTACTACCAATTGAATGATTCATTCGTGAGAAGATTTAAATTTACATCTTCGCGTAATTCCCAGAATGTCCTGTTTGATATTTATGATCAATCTTATACCATGGACCTAGAAGATTTCACAACTGCTTGCAAACTCCCACAGTGGGGCAATGTTAATGAACCCCACAAATCTGAATATAAAGACTTTCTTGTTAGTATCACTGTGGGAGAATCTAGGGATATAGCACAAGCTACCATAGGGAGCATTCATTTTCCTGCTTTACATTATTTTGCTCTTTTCATTGGTAGATGCATTAATGGTAAAGACGAAGCCTTTCACATGTGTGTCCCTGATCTTTGTGTCCTCAAGAGTGCTGTATTAGGTATTAAAGATTACAACTTGGGGGCAATAGTTGCACGTAGGTTGCATAATAATGGTATATCTGTAGATTTATTTGGAGGAATTTATGAGACCAGTGTTTCTAATTATCTTGGTATATCCCCACGTGAGGGTGATATGGACTTGCCTGCTGCTTATTTAGATTTTGACGCTATGGTTAGGCACCATTTTCTTTTGAGGAATGAACAATTCCTTCAGTATCGACTAATCTTTGACATACGTTGCACTGTCCATGTTACTCTCCCTGCTCCTTCCCTTTTTGATTACCAGGCAAAACGAAGATATGCTGTCACCAGGGAGGAGGCAGCCGAACACGAGAAGAGAGCGGAGGAAGCTCGCCAACATACCGCAGCTCAGGAGGCATTGGCTGCGGCATCTCAGTACGACCCCAGTTCTAACTTCGGATATTAGCCAAGCTATCCTTGGGCATAGACCAACTTAGGCCAAAAGCCTAAGCTTGGGGGAGTACGTATTTCTCACCGACTTTACATTCATGTTCACACACCTATTCTAGTTATCGGTGCTCATATTCTTTCATTGTTATCCATGCTAGTTGAATTTATTTTTCTAGCTTTCTTCTTGTGTGTTTGATAAACCTTAAGAAAAACCAAAAAAATTAGTTAGCTTAATTTCCATGCTTGTAGTAGTCATTAAAGTGAAAACCCAAAAAGATTTCTCGTTCTTCTTTTGCTTGTTGGGAGCTTTCCCGTGTAAATAGTTTTATTTCTTTTCTTTCCTTTGGGGGTCGAGAGGAGAAGGCCTTAATGAAAATGCTTAGTGGCTCTCATTTGCATGATTGTTGATTTAATTTAGAGCATATTACTTTGTCTTCTCCCTTGAATTGAATGCTTTCAGATTCCAGCTTAGTCCAGTGCACGTGCACTATTATTATTATACACACGGTTCAGTCGTGCAAGTGAAAGATAATAATGACGATACATGATGGACTGATCGAGATGAGAGAAGCTGGTATGAACTCGACCTCTCTTGTTTTTGTAAATCTGATGAGTGCATCGTTCCTGATTCAGCCTATTATGAATAAACATGTTTGCAATGACAATTAGAGATTATAGTTGATTATGCCATGCTTAATTAGCTAGGAGCTTATAATGGTTTACCTTGCGTGCCAACATGCTATTAAAATGGTTGTGATGTCGTATGATAGGGTGGTATCCTCCTTTGAATAATTCGAGTGACTTGACTTGGCACATGTTCATGCGTGTAGTTGAAACAAATCAACATAGCCTTCATGATATTTCTGTTCATGGTGGATTATATCCTACTCATGCTTGCACTCGGTGTTGATTAATTTTAATGCATGTTCATGACTGTTGTCGCTCTCTTAGTTGGTCGCTTCCTAGTCTTTTGCTAGCCTTCACCTGTACTAGGCGGGAATACTGCTTGTGCATCCAAACTCCATAAACCCCAAAGTAATTCCATATGAGTCCACCATACCTTCCTATATGCAGTATTTACCTATCGTTCCAAGTAAATTTGTATGTGCCAAACTCCAAACCTTCAAATGAAATTCTATTTTGTATGCTCGAGCAGCTCATGTTTCAACTAGGGTTTTTTGTATCTTCCATGCAAGGTGGGTTATTCTCAACAGGAGTGGACTCCGCTTCTCATTCCCAGGATCAAAAAGATCAAAGCAAATCAAAATAATTAAACAAAACTCCCCCAGGGTTGTTCCTAGTTGGAGGCACTCGTTGTTTCAAGCAAGCCATGGATTGATTCTTGTTGGTGGTGGGGGAGTATAAACTTTTACCATTCTGTTTGGGAACCGCCTATAATGTATGTAGCATGGAAGATATCGAGATTCCATAGTTTTTGCGTTGACAAATAAAGTATACCGCTCAAAATGTTATTCATCTCTATTTTAAAATCGAGCTCTGGCACCTCTACAAATCCCTGCTTCCCTCTGTGAAGGGCCTATCTATTTACTTTTATGTTGAGTCATCACCCTCTTATTAAAAAGCACCCGCTGGAGAGCACACTGTCATTTGCATTCATTACTATTAGTTTATATTGGGTATGAATTGACTGGATCTCTTTTACCATGAATTACAATGTTTAGTCAGTCCTTGATCTTTACAGGTACTCTGCATTTATGTTTTGCGGTCTCAGAAAGGGCTAGCGAGATACCATCTTGTTATATCATATTATGATTGTATTGAGAAAGTGTTGTGATCCAAGTTTTATTATTATTGCTCGCTAGTTGATTATGCCATTGATATGAGTAAACATGAGACCTAAGTGTTATTGAATATGGTTAGTTCATAATCTTTGCTGAAAACTTGAATGCTGGCTTTACATATTTACAACAAGAAGAGCAAACCGAGTTTGTAAAAGTCTTTCTTTGTCACTTTTAGTTTATCAACTGAATTGCTTGAGGACAAGCAAAGGTTTAAGCTTGGGGGAGTTGATACGTCTCCAACGTATCGACTTTTCCAAACACTTTTGCCCTTGTTTTGGACTCTAACTTGCATGATTTGAATAAAACTAACCCCGAGTGACGTTGTTTTCAGCAGAACTGCCATGGTGTTGTTTATTGTGGAGAAAACAAAATTTCTCGGAATGACCTGAAAATCCACGGAGATAACTTTTGGAAAATATAAAAAATATTGGCGAAAGAATCAAGGCCAGGAGGCCCACCCCTGTCCACGAGGGTGGGGGGCGCGTCTCCTCCCCCTGGGCGCGCCCCCGTCTCTTGTGGGCCCCCTGATGCTCCACCGACCTCAACTCCAACTCTATATATTCCGTTTCATGGAGAAAAAAATCAAAGAGAAAGTTTCATCGCATTTTACGATACGGAGCCACCGCCAAGCCCTAATCTCTCTCGGGAGGGCTGATCTGGAGTCTGTTTGGTGCTCCGGAGAGGGGGATTCATTGCCGTCGTCATCATCAACCATCCTTCATCACCACTTTCAGGTTGCTCACCGCCATGCATGAGTAATTCCATCGTAGGCTTGCTGGACAGTGATGGGTTGGATGAGATTTACCATGTAATCAAGTTAGTTTTGTTAGGGTTTGATCCCTAGTATCCACTATGTTCTGAGATTGATGTTGCTATGACGTTGCTAGGCTTAATGCTTGTCACTAGGGCCCGAGTGCCATGATTTCAGATCTGAACTAATTATGTTTTCATGAATATATGTGAGTTCTTGATCCTATCTTGCAAGTATATAGTCACCTATTATGTGTTATGATCCGACAACCCCGAAGTGACAATAATCGGGATATTTCTCGGTGAGGACCGTAGTTTCAGGAGTTCATGTATTCACTATGTGTTAATGCTTTGGTCCGGTACTCTATTAAAAGGAGGCCTTAATATCCCTTATTTTCCAATAGGACCCCGCTGCCACGGGAGGGTAGGACAAAAGATGTCATGCAAGTTCTTTTCCATAAGCACGTATGACTATATTCCGAATACATGCCTACATTACATTGATGAACTGGAGCTAGTTCTGTGTCGCCCTATGTTATAACTATTACATGATCAATTGCATCCGACATAATTATCCATCATTGATCCAATGCCTACGAGCCTTTCACATATTGTGCTTTGCTTATTTACTTTTCCGTTGCTACTGTTACAATTACTACAAAACTGATATCGTTACTTTTGCCACTGTTACCATTACTATCATACTACTTTGCTACTAAATACTTTGCTGTAGATACTAAGTTATCCAAGTGTGTTGATTTGACAACTCAACTGCTAATACTTGAGAATATTCTTTGGCTCCCCTTGTGTCGAATAAATAAATTTGGGTTGAATACTCTACCCTCAAAAACTGTTGTGATCCCCTATACTTGTGGGTTATCAAACGCCATCCTGGGGTACCCCTTGGCCAAGTTCTCGGCGGCGACTCACCCAGCATACGACCTCATGAAGATGCCTGGCAGCAACGGTGTCCTCACGATGGCAGGGGACACCAAAGACGCGCTGCAGGCCCTCAAGCTCGCCTTCAGGTCAGCGGCATCCGCACTGCACGATGAGAAGGGGGGCCGGAAACCCGGAAGCGGCGCCGGACAAGAAGAAATAGTTGCTCTCCCTTGACCTAGCCGAGATGAAGCAAGTACTGGTTAGTGAGGAGGGAGCAACCAGCGCCACCTTCACCATAGGGGCTGGCCTTCCTCGGGACCAAGAGAAAGCATTGGTCGACTTCTTGCGCGCCAACAAGGATGTATTAGCTTGGGAGCCCAAATACCTTGTTGGGGTCCTTAAGGGAATAATCGAGCACCACCTGAAGGTATGCCCAAACGTGCGACTAGTGAAGCAGATGGCTCGTCGTCAGTCCACCAAGAAGTAGGCCTTCATCATCCAAGAAACCCGCAAGCTGCAAGCCGTAGGGGTCATTAGGGAAGTGCGATACCCGGAGTGGCTGGTGAACCCCGTCGTCGCCCCCAAGAAAGGAGGGAAGGAGCGCATGTGTGTCGACTTCACCAACCTCAACAAGGCCTGCCCACAAGATCCCTTCCCGCTTCCTTGCATTGACCAGATCATTGACTCCACCGCCGAATGCGACTTGTTGTGCTTCTTGGATGCCTTCCCGGGCTACCACCAGATCAAGATGGTCGTGCAAGATGTGGAGAAGATGGCGTTCCTAACCTCCTGCGTGGTGTACTTCTACACCTACATGCCCTTCGGGCAGCGTAACACCGGGGCTACCTTCCAGCGGCTGATGCATATCGCCCTAGGCTCGCAGCTCGGGAGAAATGCATAGGCCTATGTCGATGACATAGTGGTGAAGTCTCGGGAGGCCAGGACCCTGATTGCAGATCTGGAGGAGATGTTTGCCTCTTGCACAATGTGGATCCTCGGCTCAATCCTGAGAAGTGTGTATTCGGGGTTCCCTCTGGCAAGCTGCTGGGCTTCCTGGTATGGCACAGAGGGATCGAGACCAATCCGGAGAAGGTCAAGGCAATAGAAGACATGAGCCCCCCACAGACCCTGAAGGAGACGCAGAAGCTGGAGGGCTGCGTAACCTCACTTGGGCACTTCATCTCCAAGCTGGGGGAGCGCACCCTCCCATTCTTCAAGCTGATGAAAAGGAAGGAGTCGTTTGAGTGGACCCCGGAAGCAGATGCGGCCTTTCAAGACCTCAAGAGGTATCTGACCAGCCCGCGAGTGATGGTGGCGCCGCGTCCTCTCGAGCCATTCGTGCTCTATTTGGTAGCCACCCCTCACTCAGCCAACGCCGCCCTGGTGGCGCTAAGGAGGGAGCGTCCATCCAAGGACCCTCGGTAGGACACACAACCACCGAGCAAAGCGCAGCACCCTCAGGACAACGCGCCCGGGGCCTCGGCCAACCCAGTGGTCGATGTCCCTCCCGAGGCTGCGATCGACCCCACAGCTGGGGGGGCTATTGAGGTCGGACCTCATGAAGCCATCGAAGACCCGCACCCATACGAAGAGCAAGACTCTGCTGATGCCTCTCCCCTCGTCGAGCACCCTGTCTACTTCATCAGTACATTGCTGAGGGAGGCACGGGCGTGCTACCCCATGCCCCAAAAACTCTTGCTCGCGCTCCTCGTCGCCTCCCGAAAGCTGCGCACTACTTTCAAGGCCACCCCATCAAGGTCGTTTCGCCATACCCACTTGAGAGGGTGTTCCGGAGCCCGAACACCGCCGTGCGAGTCACAGAATAGAACATCGAGCCTCAGGCGTTCCATCTCGAGTTCAGCACCACCAGGTTCATCAAGGACGAGCTCTACTATGCGGTACAAGTACAACTCTGCTTCCAGCAGGGCAAGAAGGTCTCCAACAACATTCCGGAATTCGAAGGCTTGCTCGCCGGTCTCAGGGTCGCGGGAGCGCTGGGGGTGAAGCGCCTCACCATCAAGGGCGATTCTCAGCTCTTCGTCAACTTCTCCAACAAGGAATACACGCCAAAGGACGAGCACATGGAGGCATACCTAGAAGAGGTACGCAAGATGGAGAAGCGGTTCATGGGCTTGGAGGTGCAGCACGTGCCGCGAGGAACGAACAAGGAGGCAGATTATATCGCCAAGAGAGCCTCTCGAAGGCTCCCTCGAGACCCAATGCCAAACCGATCTAGCATGTAACACCTCATATCACTTTGCGGCCTGACGCACGGTATGCCCATGGGTGTAGCCTTACCAGGCCTGGGACTGTTTGCGCCTTTTGGCTCACATATACGATAGGTTCGCTAGCTCCATATGATAAAGAACCCGGGCTAACATGGCTAGTCGTGAACCCGAAGTGGCACTAAATTACAGGGACATGCATACATGACCCAGCAACGAACGTGTCGATCAATAGCGAGTGAATCCCAAGTCATAGTGTCACGCCCAATATGCGACCCTATCCTAAAGGAACTCGAAGGCCCCACCAAGGATAAAAGCACAAATTGGAGACGCTTTTAGAAGGTGGATATCATTACATCGTACCATTACATAATAGTTGGGGATACATACAAGAGGCATACAATGCCACATGAGTGCAACAACATCATACACAAGAGCAACATCCAACTACAGATGAAACACAAACAAAAACTCAAACGACATCCACCCTGCTAGTCCAGGCTGCCGACCAGGAACCTATCCCTAGAATGAAGAATAAGGAGAAGAACCCCAAGCCAAGCATACATCGCTCTCGCGTCATGACCATCGCATTACCTGTACCTGAAACTGTTGTTGTAGTAATCTTTGAGCCACGAGGACTCAGCAATCCCATTACAATGGGTATCAAGACTAGCAGAGCTTAATGGGTATGGAAAGGATAAGTGGTGAGGTTGCAGCAGCGACTAAGCATGATATGGTGGCTAACTTACGAATACAAGAATGAGATGAGAAGCTACGCAAACGGTCACAAGCTAGTAATGATCAATAAGTGATCCTGAACTACTTACGTTCAAGCATAACCCCATTGTGTTCTCTTCTTGACCCGCCCGAAAAGGAAACCATCACGGTTACACACGTGTTTGGGTATTTTAATTCGAATCTGGTGTCAAGTTTTCTACAACCGGATATTAAAAACTCCATCTGCCACATAACCGCGGGCACGGGTCTCGAAAGTTTAAACCCTGTAGTGGTGTCCCAACTTCGACCATCACAAGCTCTCACGATCAGCAAAGGATATTCCTTCTCCTAGAAAGAGACGATCAGACTCGGCAATGGTAAAACAAGACATTTCGGCAATGGTAAAACAAGACCAGCAAGACCTCCTGGTGTGCCGACAAATCCCGCACGTATCTCGTTCTCAGGGCACCATGGATGAGCTACGCGTACAGGTCCCAAAATAACCCAGGTTGCCCTAGGACGGCCCCGCACAGTGCTCTTGTTTGGACCAACACTCAGAGGAGCACTGGCCCGGGGGTTGATTAAAAATACTAGGGGTCCCGAGAAAATCGCCTATTTAAGTTTTTGTTGTTATTAGGCAATGGTAAAACCAATGTTGGGCCTTGCTGGAGGAGTTTTATTCAAAGTGAACTGTCAAGGGGTTCCCATAAACCTGACCGCGTAAGGACCGCAAAATCAAGGAACATGACACCGGTATGATAGAAACTAAGGCGGCAAGAGTGGAACAAAACACCAGGCATAAGGCCGAGCCTTCCACCCTTTACCAAGTATATACATGCATTAATTAGATAGGAGATATTGTGATTTCCCAAAATATCCATGATGTCCATTTTCCAACATGGAACAACCCGCAACTATCAACGCTATAAGAAGGACTGAGCAAAGCGGTAACATAGCCAAACAAAGGTTTGCTAGGAAGGGTGAAAAAGGTTAGAGGCTGTCATGGCAATTTGGGAGGTTTGATAAACAAATGGTAGGAAACGCGACATATCTATAGCATTGAGACAACTAGCATAGCAATGATAGTAGTGAGATCAAGGGTGACGGTCATCTTGCCCGAAATCCCGCTAGGAAGAAGATCAAGTCCATGAAGAAGACGAACGGGTGTGGACGAGCCAAGCGTAGTCGAACGAATCCTCACAATCGTAACGAAACTATGACTATCGAGAAGATGCACAACCGGAAAGAAGCAAACAACATAGTAAACAAACAACACATGAACAAGTCCTGATGCACAAACAAGTATGATGCATGTCCTGTTTAAATATACATGGCATGGCAAAGTGCAACAAACAATACTACAAATTAAGTGGAGCTCAATATGCAACGAGTTGCATATTGACGAAACATCACAACAATTATTTAGTTCGCTCTTGTTATGAAGCCAACAAGTTTAAAAGTTCTTAACATGGCAAGAGGTGAAGCAAATTTAATCTACCTATCTAGGCAAGTTTAAATGAGGTCGGAAACAACAAACAACAATTCTGCAAAATCCTCATTTCATACTTTGAATTTGCTACTGTTCTGCCCCATACTCAATTTTAGAGTTGTTAAACATGTCAAGTAATGCTACCATGTTAATCTATGCATTTTTCTAGCCCATTTACATATGAAGAACATTTAAAACCGAGCTACGGTTATTTAGTTATGAAATAAGCCATTTTAGCATGTCATTTATGCAAAATTAATGGAAACAACAATTTTAATCATCTTAAACATGAATGAAACTTGGACATTGTGAAACTACATGGAAAACTAAGCAAGATGCATCTATGACATGTTTCAATCCGATGCACGATTATTTAAATATGACCAAAGCAAATAAATGGCATTTTCTGCAATTAATCTATACTCAATTTTACATATGAAGAACATGCCCCTATACTCAATTTTAGAGTTGTTAAACATGCCAAGTAATGCTACCATGTTAATCTATGCATTTTTCTAGCCCATTTACATATGAAGAACATTTAAAACCGAGCTACGGTTATTTAGTTATGAAATAAGCCATTTTAGCATGTCATTTATGCAAAATTAATGGAAACACCAATTTTAATCATCTTATACATGAATGAAAGTTGGACATTGTGAAACTACATGAAAAACTGAGCAAGATGCATCTATGACATGTTTCAATCCGATGCACGATTATTTAAATTTGAGCAAAGCAAATAAATGGCATTTTCTACAATTATGCAATAACTGGGAATAATAACTAAATGCACAGGCAAAAAAAATGCACGGGCCCGAAGCATCACGTGCAGCGGCCCGTGCGGTGTGCACGATCTAAAACAAGGGTGCAGCAGAAAGAAGAAAAAGAAATGGGGAACAAGGGATTCGATCCTAGGACCTCCTGGTTGTGTGCATGAGCGAAGAACCAATGGGTCAGCTTAGTGATCTTCACTTAAAGAGCTCCCAGGCTCTTTTGAACTATGCAACAACAGGTCGAGCTTAGCCATGGCTGCACGGTGACAACCGACGGCGAGGGCAAGCACAAGCGACGGCGCAAAGTGGTTTTTACTGGAGGCGGTAGCTACCGGTGGACCATCCATCATATATTTACTTTGTGATTCGTGCACTAGAGGCCCAGTGCATGTGTATAGCATTTTGTATTGTGATAGCAATCTCATGTATCTCTGTTAATAGTCTAATCTGTGTCAGCTAAGTGGGTCCCTGTCAACAATAAAATAAAACTTCTCCCAGCGTAGGTACGCATGCATGCAGTAACTATCCTAACTCTCCACACAACTCGAGTCCTGCCTTTTATTTTCTCTTTAGCAATTTCATTCAGTTATATCTTTAAAACTAGAATCCCATTTTAGAAATATTTCATATATTTGAACTCCTGGCGCCAAGACCTTTAGAACAAGATCAATCTTGAATACATTTAAACATGATTAAATTTCAACGTTTCAAATGAGTGAAATCAGTTTTCTGAAATAAGTGAAATAAGTTCTTTGAATTGAGTGAAACCATATTTCTTGAAATGGGAAATGTTTTGTTTTTCATGTATATGAAACATATTTTAGTGCAAAATATGTAAAACTTGTTATTTAAGAAATGTGAAACAAGTTATCTAAAAAATTATTAAGCTGATTATTTCCAATCAGCTTAAAAAATAAGTGAAATATATCTTTGAAACAAGTGAAATTGTTATTTCAATTTAGTGTCTATAATGTGTTTTTCCCAAACTAGTGAAATGAGTGAAACCTATATATCTTTTGTAATTAGGGTAATCAGTTTTTTGAAACAAGTTGAATATAGTATTTTAATTGAGTGAGTGAAATGCGTTTTCTGAAATTAGTGAATGTGAGAAATAAGATACTTGAAAAAAACTGAAATATATCCATTGTCTTATGAAACTTTCTATTTCAATGTTTCAAACTGATTTTTGTGATGATTGAAATATGTTTCAAGATATTTCATAAACACGAAGTGAAATTAGTATTAGAGATTTTCTTTGTAAAGAGTGAATCAGTTTTCCAAATGAGTGAAATGTGTTTTTTCAAACTAGTTAATTACTGATTTTAAAAAAATATGTGAACCTTGTTATTTAGAATTTTTAAACTGGTTATTTGAAACAATCTAAATTTGGGTTATTACGAAACTTTTTATGGTGAGTGAAATATGTTTAATGAAGCGAATGTTTTAGAAATAATTGAAATCGGTTTTGGAAATTATTGAAATCAAAATTTTCAAAGGATTGAAATAACTTTTCTTGCAAAATGAGTAAAATATGTCTCTTAATGATTGAAAGAAGTTTTTGTAATGAGTAAAATTATATTCATAAATGAATGAAGTGAGTGAAGTTAGTTTTTGATTGAAATTATATTTTTAAATGAGTGAAAATATGTTCTTAAGATGTGTGAAATCAGTTTTTAAATATGTGTGTTTTTAAAGCAGTGAATATCATATGAAACAAGTAAGTCAGTTTTTGGAAGGAGTGAAATCAGCTTAAATATATGGGGGAAATATATTTAAAAAATCCATGAAATCTATCAATTGAAATGAGTGAGCTCGTATATTTTAAATGAGTGAATTGTTATTTTGAATTGACTGAAAAGATTTTTGGAGACGACTGAAATTTGTTTTCAATTTGAGTGAAATATGTTTTTTGAAATCAGCGCAATTGAAACTAGTTCAAATGTATCCATAATTGATCTTATTTTCAAGGTCTTCTCGCTATGAATTGAAATATATAAAAATATTTAAAATTGGAGCTTTCATTCAAAAGATATCTATCGTCCAAAATTTCACAATGAAATTAAATGGAAGTCTTTTGATGGGGAGAGAGGGAATATTTTAACATGCATGCAACCGGCCTTCTATTAACATTTTCTCTCTCTCTCTCCTGACAAAAGCTGACAATAGCATGCAAAGGTCCCACATGTATTTCCATTGTATAAAGTTGCTGCTGAGATTACTCACTTATACGCAAGGGACTGCACAGATCTTGATGAAACGGACCAACGGTGGATGCAACACCGGTACATACCAGCTCCGGTAAATTTTCCTAGTCGCAAGAGATGGCCGTTGGGGTTATGGACCTGCGGCGGGCATGCGGATTTGGGACGTGGATGCACAGGCGGCGAGGCGTGCGCATGCAAAGATTCGGGTGAGCGAGATCTCAAGAACGAGCTCGTGATCCCTTGGGACACGGCGGCTGCAGAAGCATGCAAGGCGATGAGCAAGGCTTCCGTCGCGCGCGAGAGCTGCTGGCTGTGTGCATGAGCGCGTGAGTCGTGCATCGCACAGGAGCACGGAGACGGCCACTTGCGGTTGCGGGGAGAGCTACAGTACGCGCGCATGTGTGGGCATGCAGGAATTGCAGAAGCTTCCGACCATGGCCATGAAACACGGCCAGGCAAAGGGGCTGTGGTGCTAGGCGAAGCGACAGCACGGACGTGCAGCACGAGCGTGGGACGCCAGCTGTGCATGTTGTGGATGTGTGGGCGTGCACGGGGAAGGTGTGCGCCAGTGCTGCGAGCGGGTGGGAACAAGGGCGAAGACCCCGTGATCAGAGCACCTGCTCTCACCATGGATGAAGAAGCTATAGTGAGCACGGTGCAGGTGTGTGGGTACATGCAAAGGAGTGGTGCTCGGGTGCGTGAGCACGTGGGGCGGTGGCTTGTTTGCTCGCATGGACGAGCGTGCGTCCGTGCGCGTGGGAGCAGTCGGAACAGAAATGATGCTCATGGCTATTCCGCAGTAGAGCATGATGGCTGGGGGTTTTGGCATGGATGGATCGGCTCCTAGCGGAAGAATACGAGGCGGAAGAAAGGTTGGCCGACGCGGCTGCTCACCTAGTGCCCACAGGATATGAAGTTGTGGCCGTGGAGACGGAGAAGACGGCACTACGACGCGTGGGACTTGCCGGTCTTCGAGTCCGAGAAGAAGAGGAAGAAGACTTGTCGGGGCGGACGATCCAGGGGCCGTGGCGACGCGTGTGTGGAAGCAGAGGACGGAGAGGGACTTGATAGTCCTCTCCACGGCGGCCGAGGGGGGTCGGTGGCGTGGCGAAAAGGCTACCCCGAGCTCGAGCTCTTGCTCGCTCGAGTCATGACGGGCGCGGCGACGGCGAGGGCGTCGAGCCTTACCTAGGCAGCGGCGAGGGAAGGAGAGGGGTGGAAGTAGACGAGGGAGGTTGGTACTACGGCTAGGACGTGATTTACAGGCCTCTAGGGCGTCGAACAGCCGTCAAATCACTAAGATTATCGATGTGGCGCGTCTGGATGTCCTGCCGTACAGGAGGTTGACGCCGCCTCTGCACGCGTGGGCTAGAAGGGCTGCTGGAACGCAGCTGGACTGGCCTGGGAGGGAAAAGGCCCAGGTGGCTGCGGTGCGGGTCTGCTGCTGGGCTACTGCTTCTTCTTTCTTTTATTTTTTCCTTCAGACAGAAAAATAAAGTCTGAAAAGCACAGGAATATATGCGAGGGTTGAGAGAGATATGAGAACATCCTCATGCTCCTGAAAATGTGCAATATTTGAATAAATTGGTTCGGCCATTTTTGGAGGTAGAAAAATAAAACAAGTTTGAATAAAATTCAACTTGAGCCATTTTTTAACCCAAGCAAAACAACTCCAAAATGGATGAAATTTGACAGAGAGGTATAAGGCATGGAGTAAGATCATTAGGAAATAAATGAACATTAATGGAGGAGGGAATAATGTCGCTTGCAAAAACATGAAGGAAGAAGGAAGGGAGAGGTGATGATACATGGGCATGGCTTGAGAGATAGATAGCAAGGGTTAATGCACACACGACATGAGAGTAACATGTAACATAAGAATGAGTGCAATGCACATGATGCTCATGGCAACAACATGAATGACCAAAAGCAATATGACAGAGATAGGCATGGCAAAACAAACAAGGATGGCATAATGCAATATAATAAAAGATGAACATGCTGCAAGAAGCAAAATATGACAAGGCACTCAACATGGTCATGGCATGCAACCTAGAGGAATGAAATATGCAACATAATTATGATAACGCAACAAACAAAATAAACACATGACAACATGAAAAATAAATAAATGGAGGGCGACTGAAGCATCGGTCTCGGGGTGTTACAACTCTCATCCACTAACAGAAGATCTCGTCCCGAGTTCTTAGGAACGAGACGGGAGAGAAAGAGGAAGAGGTGAAGTAAGAACACAAAAGAGAAGATGAACAAGGACGAGAGCACTCGGGTAGAAAGAGGAACGACGAATATGACGAGAATTAAAAGCTCGTTGAATAAGATAGACTCCGAAACCACTCCAGTTAGAAGAAGATAGAAAAGGAATAAGAACGAAAGAATTTGGGCAGCAGCCCGGCTGAAAATGGAAGGAATGGAGACATGAACTTCACAAGATGGAATGACACTTGACAAGATGAACAACGCAATGTCTCCAGAAGAATTGAAAGAATGGAATGAACAGAATGGATGAGAGAACAACAACTTCCACCACCAGTTCGCTAGCATCCTTAGAAGGAAGAATTGAATGGAGTTATCGTGAAAATCAACAACAAAAGAATAAGCTTGTTGTGGACTTATGGAAAATCCTCTTAAATTTGAGGTGAAACTCTGCCACAACCAAATACTCGAATATCAGAGAAGAATGAAGAAATGCAAAACTCCAATTCAAAAGAATACGGGGAATTAATTGCACTTCGAGACGCAAGAAGAAAAGATACTTGAACTCCACCAAGAAGGATCTTGATGAACAATTGAAGAATGAATTAAATCATGAAGATCCACCATGAAGAACTCTGGTAAACAAAAGGATAAAGAAACAAAGGTTGAAAAGAACAAGATAAAGCCTTGCGGTGATTTAGATGGAGGTCCCGATGAAATGGCCGAGGAAATTTGGACTCCGGAAAAGAAAAGATGAACAACTTAGAATAGAGAGATGATTCATCATGAACAATCTCCGAAGGAAGGAATTACTTGACGACGATGAAATAAGAATAAGAATTGCATTATGCTTATCCTCATCAAATTTAATTGATGACAACCGGATTTGGCATGCAACTTATTCCTCTTGAAAAGGATTGAGGAGTGGCATAACGCAAACTTTAGAAGGTCTTCAGCGAGCCACCGGTAGGATCGGAAAGAGCGAATGAATTGATTTTATGACAAAGGAAGAGGAATGCTGAAGGAACCACCGTAAGAATTCCAAAATGACTGATGAAAGAGAATGAATCACCGGGAAGCATTAGAAGAACAAATATGCTCGAGGGGATTTAGATGCAAAAGAACGAAGAGAACACAAGCTGATTAAAGAATACTTGACAAATGCGCCGGGATAAATAGAGAACGTTAGTTGGAATGATGGCCTCCGGGGAAACGAAACTGAAATAAACTCCTGAAATACTCCATATGGGTAAGAAAAGAATATCTGACAAACGGAATAATTTAAGAGGATAACAAGAAACTAGAACCATGAATCTTAGGGAGAACGGAGAAGATTTAAGAGAAACACTTCTTCGGTCTTCAATTGTAGAGAATGACGATGAGAAACACCACCAAAATTGTTGAGACACTCCGGAAGAATGAAAAGAGGAAAGGTTGAACCGGGAATGAAAAGAATTTGAAAACTATCTTGGAGAAGGCATGTGGCTGATGGAATCAATCTTACGTCAAACTTTGAAAAGAATTGGGAATAGCTCCGGAATTATTAGAAGAGTCAGGTAAGATCCTGGGAAAACACCTGTGGGTTAGGGCCCACTAAAAGAAAACTCCGTTGAAAAAGGATTGTTGAAGAGATAGATGATGCACCGGAACAATTGAAATATTTGAATGAGGTGATAACCTCGAATTAATTGGAACACACACGAATCTCCTGAGATGTCTTCCGCAGTCCGGAACGATTAAATGGCGAGAGGCGAAAGAGCAAGGGGAACATTTGATCCAGGGAAAAGAATATGATTGACCAGAAAAACTTTAATTGAGTCCACCGGAAAAGAAGAAGAGATGAAGAATGTCAACCAAGACGAGAATTCACTGTTTGAAATAATTGAGGGAAGACTGAAGAGGCTCCGCATGAATGAAATTAATGTTCGAAAGAGAGTCAGACTCCGAGAAGAAAAAAGGTGGGAGGGCAGGAAAACAAAGGCAACTGGGAACAGGGAGCCGACGAGTAACTTTAAGAGAAAAACACCGGTTGAAATAATTGAGGAAAGAATGCAAAGGCTTGGTATGAGTAGGATGGATACTCGATTACGGACTCCGGCTCTGAGAAAAAAAAGGGGTGGGCGGGTGGGAAAAAGAAAACAACTGAGGACAACATTGTCTCTCTTTAGACGACGTTGCTTCCCCGTCCGAAAAAGAGCTGAGGATTGATCTTGGCAAAAGATCAAGAGCGTCGAGTCAACTTGACGAGAAATGCACCGGATGAAAAGAGCTGAGAACTAATGACCGGAAATCTAACCGCGTGATCCTAAAGAAATTTTGAAGGGGAAGAGAAGCATATCAAAACACCTACGTCAAGATTCCTCACCAGAGCAACGAAGGGGCTGACGAGTAAAACGAATTCCTACACTCGGATATAACTAGACTCCGAAATAGTTTTCATCTAGACTCAACAATGACCAACTATGGACAATCAAGGGGGGATCCTATGGTCGGTCGAGGCTCTGATACCAACTTGTCACGCCCAATACGCGACTCTATCCTAAGGGAACTCGAAGGTCCCACCAAGGATAGAAGCGCATATTAGAGACACTTTTGCAAGGTGGATATCATTACATCGTACCATTACATAATAGTTAGGGACGCATACAAGAGGCATACAATGCCACATGAGTGCAACAACATCATACACAAGAGCAACATCCAACTACGGATGAAACACAAACAGAAACTCAAAGGACATCCACCCTGCTAGCCAAGGCTGCCGACCAGGAACCTATCCCTTGAATGAAGAAGAAGCAGAAGAACCCCAAGGCAAGCATACATCGCTCTCACGTCATGACCATCGAATTAGCTATAGCTGCAACTATTGTTGTAGCAATCTGTGAGCCACGAGGACTCAGCAATCCCATTACCATGGGTATCAAGACTAGCAAAGCTTAATGGGTATGGAAAGGATAAGTGGTGAGGTTGCAGCAGCGACTAAGCATGATATGGTGGCTAACTTACGAATACAAGAATGAGATGAGAAGCTACGCAAACGGTCGCAAGCTAGTAATGATCAATAAGTGATCCCGAACTACTTATGTTCAAGCATAAGCCCACCGTGTTCTCTTCTCGACCCACTCAAAAAGGAGACCATCACGATTACACACAAGGTTGGGTATTTTGATTCAAATCTGGTGTCAAGTTTTCTACAACCAGATATGAAAAATTCCCATCTGCCACATAACCGCGACAATGGCTCTCAAAATTTTAAACCCTACAGGGGTGTCCCAACTTAGCCCATCACAAGCTCTCACGATAGGCGAATGATATTCCTTCTCCCAGAAAGACCCGATCAAACTCGGAATCCCAGTTACAAGACATTTCGGCAATGGTAAAACAAGACCAGCAAGACCTCCCATTGTGCCGACAAATCCTGATAGGAGCCGCAGTATCTTGTTCTTAGGACACCACGGATGAGCTATGCGTACAGGTGCCAAAATAACCCAGGTTGCCACGGGGTGGCCCCGCACAGTGCTCTAGTTTGGACCAACACTCAGAGGAGCACTAGCCCGGGGGTTGATTAAAAATACTAGGGGTCTAGAGAAAATCACCTATTTAAGTTCTGGTTGTTATTAGGCAAATGGTAAAACCAATGTTGGGCCTTCCTGGAGGAGTTTTATTCAAAGCGAACTGTCAAGGGGTTCCCATAAACCTGACCGCATAAGGAACGCAAAATCAAGGAACATAACACCGGTATGACGGTAACTAAGGCGGCAAGACTGGAACAAAACACCAGGCATACGGCCGAGCCTTCTAGCCTTTACCAACTATATACATGCATTAATTAGATAGCAGATATTGTGATATCCCAAAATATCCATGATGTCCATGTTCCAACATGGACAACCTACAACTGTACCTGCAACTATCAACGCTATAAGAAGGGCCGAGCAAAGCGGTAACATAGCCAAACAATGGTTTGCTAGGAAGGGTGAAAAAGGTTAGAGGTTGTCATGGCAATTTGGGAGGCTTGATAAACAAGTGGTAGGAAGCACGACATATCTATAGCATCGAGACAACTAACATAGTAATGATAGTAGTGAGATCGAGGGTGACGGTCATCTTGCCTGAAATCCCGCTAGGAAGAAGATCGAGTCCATGAAGAAGACGAACGGGCGTGGACGAGCCAAGCATAGTCGAACGAATCCTCACAATCGCAACGATCGAGACTATCGAGAAGATGCACAACCGGAAAGAAGCAAACAACATAGTAAACAAACAACACATGAACAAGGCCTGATGCACAAACAAGTATGATGCATGTCCAGTTTAAGTATACATGGCATGGCAAAGTGCAACAAACAATACTACAAATTAAGTGGAGCTCAATATGCAACGAGTTGCATATTGACGAAACTTCACAACAATTATTTAGTTCGCTCTTGTTATGAAGCCAACAAGTTTAAAAGTTCTTAACATGGCAAGAGGTGAAGCAAAATTAATCTACCTATCCAGGCAAGTTTAAATGAGGTCGGAAACAACAAACAACAATTCCGCAAAATCCTCATGTCATATTTTGAATTTGCTACTGTTCTTCCCTATACTCAATTTTAGAGTTGTTAAACATGTCAAGTAATGCTACCATGTTAATCTATGCATTTTTCTAGCCCATTTACATATGAAGAACATTTAAAACCGAGCTACGGTTATTTAGTTATGAAATAAGCCATTTTAGCACGTCATTTATGCAAAAATTAATGGAAACAATAATTTTAATGAGCTTAAACATGAATGAAAGTTGGATATTGTGAAACTACATGAAAAACTGAGCAAGATGCATATATGACATGTTTCAATCTGATGCATGATTATTTAAATATGCAATAACTGGGAAAAATAACTAAATGCACAGGCAGAAAAGGGCCCGAAGCATCACGTGCAGTGGCCCAGCGGCGAATGTTGCCCAAGTGTGCGCGGTGTGCATGATCTAAACAGGGGCGCATCAGAAAGAAGAAAATGAAATGGGGAACCTAGGATTCGTTCCCAGGACCTCCTGGATGTGTGCATGGTCGAGGAACCATTGGGTTAGCTTAGTGTTCGTGACACAAAGAGCTCCCAGGCTCTTTTGAGCTATCAAACAACAGGTCGAGCTCAGCCATGACTACACAGCGACAACCGACGGCGAGGGAAAGCCCAAGTGATGGCCGTTGGGTTATGAACCTGCGGCAGGCGTGCGGATTTGGGACGTGGATGCACAGGCGGCGAGGCGGGCGACGCAGCTGCTCACCTAGTTCCCACAGGATATGAAGTTGTGGCCGTGGAGAAGGAGAAGACGGCGCGACGACACGCGGGACTTTCCGGTCTTCGAGTCTGAGAAGAAGAGGAAGAAGGCGTATCGGGGCGGACGATTCAGGGGCCGTGGCGACGCGTGTGTGGAAGTAGGAGATGTAGAGGGACTTGACAGTCCTCTCCATGGCGGCCGAGGGGGGTCGGAGGCGCGGCGATGAGTCTACCCCGAGCTCGAGCTCTTGCTCGTTCGGGTCATGACGGGCGCGGCGATGACAAGGGCATGGAACCTTACCTAGGCGGTGGCGAGGGAAGGAGAGGGGTGGAAGTAGACGAGGGAGGTTGGTACTAGGGCTAGGAAGTTATTTATAGGCCTCTAGGGTGCCGGATGGTTGTCAAATCACCAAGGTTATCGACGTGGCACGTCTAGATGTCCTGTCGTACAGGAGGTTGACGACGCCTTTCCATGCGTGGGCTTGAAGGGCTGCTGGAGCGTAGCTGGGCTGGTCTGGGAGGGAGAAGGCCCAGGTGGCTGTGATGCGGGTCTCCTACTGTGCTACTGCTTCTTCTTTCTTTTATTTTTTCCTTCAGACAGAAAAATAAAGACCGAAAAGCACAGGAATATATGCGAGCGTTGAGAGAGATATGAGAACATCCTCATGCTCCTGGAAATGTGCACTATTTGAATAAATTGGTTTGGCTATTTTTAGAGGTAGAAAAATAAAACAAGTTTGAATAAAATTCAAACTTGAGCCATTTTTGAACCCAACCAAAACAACTCCAAAATGGATGAAATTTGATAGAGAGGTATAAGGCATGGAGTAAGATCATCAAGAAATAAATGAACATTAATGGAGGAAGGAATAATGTCGCTTGGAAAAACATGAAGGAAGAAGGAAGGGAGAGGTGATGATACATGGGCATGGCTTGAGAGAGAGATAGCAAGGGCTGATGCACACACAACATGAAAGTAACATGTAACATAAGGATGAGTGCAATGCACATGATGCTCATGGAAACAACATGAATGACCAAAAGCAATATGACAGAGATAGGCATGGCAAAAAAAACATGGATGGCATAATGCAATAAAATAAAGGGACAATTACATTTTTACCCCTAGTTGGTTCCTACCCACGGGTTTTGCCCTTACTTTTCGAGCTTGCTCAGTTTTGCCCTTACTTTTTCTGTCGAGATCCCTCGAATGCCCTTTGACTGTTTGACCAAAACTTTGAAAATTCATAACTAATTCATATGAACTCAGAAAAATGCAAATAAGATATCAAAATGTTTAGATAAACATTACCTTTATGGCCATATCATTTGCATTCAAGACAAAAGCATCATTTAAATTACCCGAGGTAATTAGTGCTATTAACATTATTAAAAATAAATAGGTATAAACAATATTTTTTTCATGAATAAAAATTACATGCAAATGTAGGTGATGTTTTCTGAACATCCTGATAACTTATTTGCATTTTTCAGAGTTTGTATCAACTTGTTATGAATGTTCTAACGACTTTGACCATTATTTGGAAACTTCATAACAAGTTGATACGAACTCAGGAAAATGCAAATAAGGTATCAGGATGTTCAGAAAACATCACCTACATTTGTATATAATTTTTATTCACGGAAACAATATTGTTTTTACCTATTTATTTTTAATAATGTTAATAACATTAATTACCTCGGGTAGTTTAAACGATGCTTTTGTCCTGAATGCAAATGATATGCCCATAAAGGTAATGTTTATCTGAACATTTTAATATCTTATTTGCATTCTTCTGAGTTCATGTGAATTAGTTATGAGTTTTCAAAGTTTTGGTCAAACGGTCAAAGGGCATTCGAGGGACCTCGATGGAAAAAATAAGGGCAAAACTGAGCAAGCTCGAAAAGTAAGGGCAAAACCCGTGGGTAGGAACCAACTAGGGGTAAAAATGCAATTGTCCCTAAAATAAAAGATGAACATGCTGCAAGAAGCAAAATATGACAAGGCATTCAACATGGTCATGGCATGCTACCTAGAGGAATGAAATATGCAAAATAATTATGATAATGAAAAAAACAAAATAAACACACGGCAACGCAAAAAATAAATAAAGGGAGGGCGATTGGAGCATCGGTCTTGGGGCGTTATATGTAGCAAGCTACAAGGACTTAAAGGATCACCGCATGGCATTTTCTAGAAGGGACAGACACAGGAATGAAGAAGGACACATGCCGGCCAACCTAAGTGTTCCGGAGCAGTAGCAGCTACCATGGCTCAGTGGAAGCACTAGGAGACATTTCCCGGTAAGAGAGGCTACCAAGGATAAACAACTAGATAGTCAGATCCCACACATACCAAGCATTTCAAACATACACACAATATGATCGATATGTGCAAATACAACATGACATCACAACAAAACTATACAACTCAAGTACTTTATTTAAAGGCTCCAAAGAGCCATACATATCATTCATACAGATAGGGGTCACACGACCCAACATTCAAGTCATACAAACATACAAGCCATAAGCGGAAGCAACATGTCCGGGTACAGACATCTAGAAAGTAAAAAGGCTTGAGGAAGCCTATCTATCCTACAAGGGTCCACCATGTGCTCAGGATCACCACCTGGGCCTCAGGCTACTCGTCGACATCAAGGTCAACGTACAACCCATCAGAAGGGGTTGCAGCATCTTCTGCAAACGTAATTGAGCAAACATGCATGAGTACAAAGGTACTCAGCAAGACTTACATCAGATCATACATACATGCACATTATGAATAAAGGGATGGTGGGGTTATTGCAGCAAGCCAGCTTTGACTCTTGGCTAAACTATCTTACGAGACTCCAACTTGTAATTGTTTTGCGCACTCGAGTCCACTACGTACCACATCAATACTCTACCAAGGATCCACTCTCGCCATCCTATGGAAGGGCCATCCACGACACTCACACTTATCTTGAGGCTTTTAGTAGTTTCCATTAACTTGTCTATGAATTGTATAGGCAACCAAGTAGTCCTTTACCGTGGACGTGGCTATTCGAATAGATGATGTTAACCCTGTAGGGGTGTACTTCTTCATACATGTTTCCACCACTTAGCGTCTGTACATGACATGTGCTCGGCAGACTTCATGCAAAAGCCGAAGTAGGTGTAGACCACGACCTGACTAACCACACAAGTCTCTAGTCCAGGTTTATCGCCTATTCAGGTTCCATCCGCAGGGAGTCCAGCCGAGGTTTCCACATACGGCCCCGAACGATGTGTGCAGGGTTCCTGAGACACCCAACGGGCATACGGTACACCGTGCCACGTACCTACCGCATCACAGCCCACCCCCAAGGGTCAGCGCTGCGCACGGCCTCCAGTATACTACAAACACCAGAAAGTACTTGCAATTCCTGGACAGAGGACAAGGGCGGCTAATAAGTCGAGCGGGGTCATATATTAGGGCCCAATGCATGGTTGTAGTTGAATCTTAAATCACATACACAGACCTCTGTTCTTAAGGACGGTTCCAATGAAACAACCCACCATGTACTCCTACATGGCCTCTCATCGATACCTTTACCAAATCATGTTCAATACACCACTCTCATTACCGACATGATCATTTCACTCTAGCCCATCACCCAGATGAACCAGACCTAACACGACTCTAAGCATAGCAGGCATAGCAAGGTAGGAAACACAAACATGGCTCAATCAACTCCTACACATGCTAGTGGGTTTCATGTACTTACTGTGGCAATGACAGGTCATGCAGAGGAAATGGTTTCAACTATCATAGCACACAATAGTTCGAAACATTGTTGTCGTAAAAGCAGTTAATGAGAGCAGGAGCGAGAACATGGTTGCTTGCCTGGCAGGTCCGTAGCCTGATACTATTCTTCGTTCGGGTACTCGTGGTATTCTTCCGGGGCAGAACCTACCGTAGAGAGCACCGATAACACAATCCATACTAACCAATATGCAACAATATGATGCATGCATGAGACATGGCAAAATGAGTGTGTTGGGCTAATGCAACCATGACCAGATGGGTTTGAGCTATTTTGAACCAAGATTCAAAGTTCAAACTCATTTGTGATCTTAAATAGTGCTTTATCTTGTTTTGCACTGAACATCAAGTTAACTTGATTAAACATGCATGAAACCATTACAGATGGATAGATTGGATTTTGATCATTTTTTCATATATAACACTTTGCATTTGGAGTTATAGATTAATTTCTATGAATTTTTCAAGTTAGCACTATTTTCCAAAATTTCCTGAATAAGACTAAATCTAGAAAATGAGTTACTGCGTCAGCATTGCATCAGCAGGTCAACAGGGGCGGTCCAGGTCAAACCTGACCAGTGGAACCCACTGGTCAGTGTCACTATTGGTTAACTAACCTAATTAGAATTAGTTTAACACTAAACTAGGTTTGACTAATGGTCAGGGCCCACATGTTAGTGACCCAGGGGGGTCAAATCCCTGGTCAAACTGGGCTGACTCGCCGGCGTTTAGCCGCCGGCGACGCCCAAACGCGGCGGAGGGTGCGGGTTTCGCCCTCCGGCGACCAAATGGATGGCGGAGGCCACCTACATGCAGTTGGGAGTGAGCCATGTCGAGGGGTGGTGGTGGTTGAGCTCAAGGTCGCTGGAAACGACGCAGGCGACGAGCTTTGCGGCTGCCGGAGTTCGGGCGAGGACGAACTCGTCGGTGTAGTGGTTTTGGAGGCACGAGGCCAGCTCCTATGTGGCCTACGTGGTGCGGTAAGCTCAGTGGACAAGGTGGTGTGGCCGTTGTGTGGCCGGAGCTACGTCGGTGACGAGCTCAGGCGGCGGCGGGTGCGGTGAAGCTTCTTGTAGTCGCTGCAGGGGACGATGGGGAGAGGCAGAAGCTCACGGTGGTCATGGCAAGCTAGACGGCGAGGTAGGGGACGAGCTAGAGCTGTGGTGACGGTGAAGGGGATCTCCAGCGATGGCGAGGTCGGGCGAGGCTGTTGCGGTGGCTCCGGGGCAAACGAGCGCTCGGGGCTCGATCTGCTCGATGGAGAGGAGGGCGGCAAAGCCCTTGGACACGGTGATGCCGCGTGGAGTTGACGGTGGCCGCGGCTACGACGGCGGTGCGGCTGCGGCTGCGTTGGCCATGGTGGGGGAGAGCAAAGGAGAGGCGTTGGGGGAGAAGTGAGGTGTCTAGGGGGTTGGGGCGATGACGTGGAGGTCATCCAGTCGTCCAGAAGCACGGGCGGCAAGCAGCTGGCCCCGTGGCGAGCTCGCGCGTGCCAGCTTCACCTCCCTGCCTGCCTGGTGGGGACGAAGTAACTGGCTGGCGTGGTCCAGCACAGTGCTGGGCCGCTAGGTGGGCCGGCTGGTGGGTTTGCCAGGTAAGTGGGTTTCCTTTTTATTTTTGTTTTTCTTTTCTTTCTGTAGGTTTGTAGCTTTTCTAAAAATGCCTAAACACTTTCAAAAATCACCAAACTACCCATGCCCACTCTATAGAATATATCCAACAGGATACATTTTAGTTTAGGATTATTTGGACATTTAAAATATTTTATAGCATTTAAATCCCCAAATGAAATTAAAATATGATTTAATCCAGTGGCCTTAGGATGACCTAGAAAATTGTGCACCATTTTTGTCATAGGTTTAAGACCAAGACAAAGATGATGAACATTTTAGAAGGGCATTTCAGGTTCATTGAAAATGATTTTACTAAACCCTAGTTGGATTAAGGGGGTGCTGGGGGTTCTGTCATCCCCATTTCCAAGTTTCTGATCAATGTAAACATGATGCAAACACTCTAATGCGTGAACTAGCTAGGGTGTGAAAACTCACCCCCACTCAGAAAAATCTCATCAGAAGATTTAGGATCCTTCGGGAAGAAGGTGGGGTACTCAAGTCGAAGACGATCCTCCCTTTTCCAAGTGGCTTCTTTCTTGGAATGGTGTGACCAT